>NW_026067982.1:259027-305307 GCF_014885135.2 Alexandromys fortis | reverse complement strand
GGGGGGGTGCTCCCTGATGCTCCTCTCCCTGCACCCTGAGCATCCCTACAGAGTTTCGGCCTGCCCACCCTGTGCATACTGCAGGGGCAGCCATGAGAGCGGGTGCTGCAGCTAATAAAGAAAGAGGAAAAACACGTAGACACAGGTGGTGACACCCTGCAGAGAATGCCAGCCGGCTTCAGACATACTGCACCTGGCTTCTATGGCAGATTAAGTCAAAGACCAGTGACAACTCAGTGTGGCGCTGTCACACCTTCCCTAAGGTTCTCTCTGGGTGGAAGCTGTCAGGATGAGGTCCTACTGACATCCTTCTTAGAATCCAGGATGCCGGGCATTTACCCAAGACGGAAGCCACCTCATTAAGAATGGACAGGATAGTGGCTTTTTTGTTGTTGTTGTTGTTGTTTTTGTTGGTTTTTTTTGGTGATGCAGCTTCTGTTTCCTTGAGCTTCATGTCTCCTGGGAGTCGCTGTGAAGCAAGATGGGGTTTTCCAGCTTGTTCTTGGGCAGGGATGAGTAGTGATCCCCTCTTTTCTAGACCAGAAAACAAACCTGAGAGGGGTGTGGGATGTCACATCGTCAAGTGCTGTGGATGTTTCTTTGCATCCTCAGTGTGTGCTACAGGTCCTGGTCACCTGGTGTAGGGCCCCTGCTTACCAGTGAACTCCTATGTCCATGCCCTGTTGCAGACCCTGCACACCAGTCATTTGAAATGTATGGGATCTCAGCCTCATTCTCCTCCCCAGGGCAGTTACCCAGGCATTGGAATATGGATCCTAGCTCATAGTGACAATCCATAGGAACCAAAACTAGGATACTCATGTCTCTTTTCTTCTGCTCAGAAACTCTGACCAACCCCTCTGCAACTGACCTATCATTGACTTTAAACACTATAAATATTAGTGTCTCTTTGACTTCTCTGAGTAAAGATGGTGCATGAATAATTAAGTAATAAATGAAACAGGTGGACCATTGCATGTACTTATACAGATAGATCCTGGCCTTGTAATTTTGTGTTTGCAGATATGGACTATGTCAGATATGGTCATCTCTTTGTATCTGGGTACAGGCATGTTCCTGGTCACTCTAGTTTCTCTAAGAATTGGCAGGGGCTCTGGTTAGCATATCATCTACTAAACCCACCCCAGACCTCCTGAGTGGAAACCTTAGGTTGTAGGGACTCACCCTAGATCTAGAGTTTGTTTGCTTTAGAATCTCTGTTTGGGATGTAGAATCTCTGTTGGAGGTAGGGTGGGGGAGGGGTGGCTTGGCAGGCAAAGTATAAGCAACAAACATGAGAACAGAGTTCAGATCTCAAGAATTAATGTAAATGCTGGGAGTGCACCTGTAATTCCAGCATTCAGAAGGTGGGCACAGAGCTAGACCATCTGTGTAGGCAAGATGCGCCTTTAACCACGAGACTCTGCCTCAATGAGTCAAGTGAGGGAGTGATTAGGGGTGACTCCCGACACGAATCTTGGCCTTCCACACATAAGTACAAAGCCACAGGTCGTGGGGGCATCGCACATCCCTTGTGCCCATGGTCATACTTTGGATTCTGCTCCTCTGAGCCGGTGAATAGCTAGGGGCTAGACTGACATCTCCAGTCCTGGCACTGGGTGTGTTGAATACTCAGTGCTGGTTCCCAGACACAAGTTCAGGAAAGCATCCTGTTTGACAGTGATCCGTGGGTCAAGAGAAGGACAGTTTAGATTCTAGACGTGGTTTCCTCAGGTGGATTAAATCTCCGTAGTCTGTCTTGAGTGCCTATCTGCCCAAGAAATAATCCTGGTTATTTCAGAGGGTGAGACAGCTAGCTCAATGAAATGAGAGATCACTTAGAGGCCCCTAAGGAAAGAACTATTGCTACCTGATGGCTGGTAGCCCAGCATAAAGACGGTCTCGGTTTGGTCTCTGTTGCTGCAACAAAAATACTCTGGGCTGGGTAATTTATAAAGGAAAGAGGTTTATTTTGGTTCACGGTTCTGGAAGTCCAAGAGCATGCCAGCATCGGTTTGGTTTCCAGTGAGGGCCTCTTACAGCTTCAACTTACTCCTGGTGGGAAGCAGAAGTAGGAAGTACAAATGAAGATGTGGGGTCGGGTATCTGCATCACAGCAGCCTGCTCTTGTGAGAACTAACCCATTCCCGTAAGGGCTGACCCAGTCTCTTAGGAAAGGGTCTATCTACCCTCCCTCCCCAACACAAACACACTGTAACTTCAGTTTGAGTTGGCAGGGACAAATGCCTAACTGTAGCAAGTCCCCTGGCATTGGGACATTTGGGAGAGAACCGTAGCGGGGTGGATGGCTCTTACAGGGTCCTGAGTGGTGCTCTCTGGGTTGGGGTTGTCTGTCTGTGGCCCAGGTTCTCAGAGCCAGATCCCAGTCATACCCTGGAGGAGCGGGTGGCACACTGGTACTTCAGCCAGCTGGATAGCAACAACAGTGATGACATCAACAAGCGGGAGATGAAGCCCTTCAAGCGCTATGTCAAGAAGAAAGCCAAGCCCAAGAAATGTGCCCGGCGTTTCACTGACTACTGCGACCTGAACAAGGACAAGGTCATCTCACTGCCCGAGCTGAAGGGCTGCCTGGGTGTTAGCAAAGAAGGTGAGTCCTAACCCCCGTGTGCCTGGCCTGGGGACAGGGACCAAGGGCTGTCCTGAGGAATGAGGTCCTAGGCATCCGTGTGTTCTTCACTGGCTGTTTACTGGGCGAGGGCTGTACTTCAGGGCCAGCTGCCTGCTGCAGCCATAGAATTGATTGATAAGGTTCCTATTCTTACACAGGTCACTGAGGAGATGGAGTAGGTAGTTGTTCACGTACTTTGTGATCAGTACTATGGAAATGTATTGGTTAGACCAGACCTCACTCATAATCATAGCTCAACTTAGGAGAAATTGCTTATCTTTTATCTTGTCTGTGGAGTAGGGCAGCATAGTTCCAGACTGTGTGTGTGTGTGTGTGTGTGCAAACACGCGTGCATGTGTGTTATATGTGGGATGTATGTGTAGGAGATAGACTAAGAATAGGGGGCTGTTCTACATATCTCAAGGGATCAAACTGAAAATGATCCTGCTGTCTTCATCAATGGGCCTTCAGGGTCACGGTGCGGGTCTGATTTATCCCCCTCCATCACATAGAGTAAACTTGGGCATGTGAGGTAATTCTCTGGGACAGTCTCAGAAGTGTCCCAGACATAATTTCTCATAGTTGACGGACCAGAACTCTGTCCCTGGGCTATAGCAACCATAGGGAGGATGGCAAGAGACAAGGTAAGACTAGAGAACTCTTCCCTCGATAGTGAGGAGCCCCTGGGTTGGGAAGGCCCGCCCAGGGACGCTAGGTACTGAGTGAGAGATGTCGGGGCCAGACCCTGTCCCACTGCATCCACTTTTCATTCTGGGAGTTCTGGATGCTCCTCCAACCCAAATTCAGCCAGAAGCAGGGTGTCGATTTGAGTCATCCGAACAGTTTTTCGGTTCTGAGACCCCTGGGGTGTTTCCTGCTTCTTGCCCAACCTACCTTCCTGACCTCCCCTGACCCCCATTCAAAGGTGACTGGAGCGCCTGTGTTTGCACATAGGATTGTGACTTGCCTGCACACGTCTGTAATTTGCATGTATTTCTCTGACATGTCTCTGTGAGCATGCCTGTTTAGGTACCTGTCTAAGAGCGTTTCTATCTTTTTGTGTCTATGCCTGCTTTAAAAGTTATTAATATTTTTGTGTGTGTATGAGTGTTTCCCTCCGTGTACGCATATGCCCAGTGCCTGCAGAGGCCAGAAGAGAACCCCTTGGAACTGTAATTACAGACAGTTGTGAGCCACCATGTGGATGCTGGGGACTGAATCTGGGTTCTCTTGCAAGAGCAGCAAGTGCTTTTAAAGTCTGAGCTGTCTCCTCAACCCTTTATGCCCTATTTAAATATTTATGACTAAACATGTGTATACATGCTGTGTGTGTGTACGTGCATGTGCACATGTGTGTGTGTGTCTGTGAGTGTGATAGAATGGGTGGAGTAGAGCACTGAGACAGGAGGCAGGTGCAGGGATACCATTAGGATTGGGGGTGGGGTACTGTGTAGATGGAAAGCCCACAGAGAGCACAATGGGACCCCCTCTCCCCTCCATTCCTCCATACAGCGCAGCACACACCGCTTCTGGAGTTTAGGGTCCAGAGCTCTCTGTTGCTCTGCAATGGAAGAGTCTGGACGAGGCGGAGGGACAGTGGTTTGTACTTGTGAGATAGCCATGTTGCCAGTGCTTGGCTCACCTGTAGGACTTTGAAGTCTAACTTCTGTGTCCTCCATGAAGAGGACCCAGAGTGAAAAGACTGTTTCTTGTGAGCAGGCCAGCCTTGTCAGGGCAAGTCAAGAGAGAGGCCACAGAGGAATCCGGGGCAGTGGGGCGCAGATGTAGCCTTGTTGTGTGGGCCAGAGAGGAATCCAGGCAGTGGGGTGCAAATGTACCCTTGGGGTTCTGTAAGCAGAGGTAAGGCCTGCTGGGAGCAGTGCATCCAGTGCCCTGACAAGGAAGCCAGTTTTCAGACCTATGGTTCCAGCAGGAGGACCTTGGAGCAGCCCAGGGAAGAGTGAGGCCCCTGTCTAGACAGAAGTAGGGATGTCAGTATGAGCATCCCGACATCAGGTTGATTTGACTCTTAAATTCCAGCCCTGTCAATTCTAGCTCTGTAATTTGACAAGGTAGCTCACCTTTCTGGACTTCAGTTTTCTTCTCTGTCAAACGGAGGAACTAGTGTCTACCCCGGATATATGATATGAGAAGTTAACAAGGTAGTGCAGGCGGAGGGTGGGGAAGAGTTCGGGTGCTCAGTGAGCACACAGAGGAATCTACCCTTGAGTCAGAAGTGCTGCTAGCAGCCCCGAGGCTTTCCTCGGCTGGGATGGGCCCCTTCCCCCCCCCCTGCACACAGCCATTTGACCGGGTGGTATGTGGACGCCCAGACACAGGTCATCTGGTATTGTGTGGTGCCCTCTGCTGGCCGGAGAGGGGCTTGCATGCCAGGTGGGAGTCCAAGGTAGGGGAGGAGAGGGCGTGGTACTTGAGGAGTGTAGTTTTGGGTTTGAGGAACCAGGATTTTGGAGATGCCACATGAACACTGCTTCTTTTACCTTCTAGAACTCTCACCGGGGAGCTGAACCCCCTGGCAAGCATAGCAGAGCCTGCTGACATTTGGAGGCCTGGGCCTCTTGATTAACTTGTCTTTCCCAACCCATACAACACATTGCCAGGATTGTTGTCACCGTCCTGTAAGGCCAGCAGCCTGAGGACTAGGGTCTTGGTGGCTTAGAAGTCCCAGCTTTCCCTTGGGCTCAGGCTTCTCTTCTCCCTCAGAGGTTCCAGAGCATGGGTCCAGTGACTGCCAGCCGGCACTGGGTTTGCTTCCTCCCATGAATGCTGTGCCATCCTGGTTTCTTAGCCTCATTAAATGGGGATAGCTTCATTCTTTTTATATACATCTGCCGAGGCCCAGGGATGTGCTCCTGGCTTTCCATTTTGTTTTGTGGCTCTCGACTGATGAAGGAGGACCAGAACAGCCTCGGGCCTCCTTTTTCTATGTACTTCCTGTGTTTGCCACGGAGAGCCGCAGCCGCAGAGAGGAGCAGAGTAAATGTGGACTCTAAGGTCATGCCGCCCGGCTCTGCTTTCTCCCATCTGCGGGACTTTGGCCTGCTCCTCTTATAGTCCTAGATTTGTGACCTCATCTGTGAACTTGGATATACCAACGTCTACCCTTATTTAATTTGTCTTGGGTCTTAAGAAATGTTGGGAGATGCTGAACTGTGGGGTCATCTATAGATCAGCGTGGGCTCATCAGGATTGAATCCCCAAACCTCCATGAATTCATCTGGTCCTTGGGACAGTCCTGCATGGGAGGCAGAGTAGAAGCAGCGTGGGTGTCATCCTAATTCCATCTTCTGGTCCTGTCCTGTGAGGTCCAGAGCAATGCTCAGAGACACAGGAAAATGGCCAGACTCCTGGTATGTTCCTCCTTTGGGAGATCAGGTCTTGAAGGAGCACCATGGCTAGCTTGCTGAGCTGCTTGGCAGCCTGTGCACAGGAGGGGGTGGTAGCTTGGTAACCTGTGCACAGGTGGGGTGGTAGCCCTGTGCACAGGTTGGGGTGGTAGCTTGGTAGCCTGTGTACAGGACTGGGTGCTAACAGACTGGCTCTTGGACCTCGCCTAAGTCACTCTGAGCCTTTGCCTCCAGATTTGGCAAGTGAAGGGGCTAAGCTCCCTCCCACCTCTGATGTTATAGGACCCAGAGATCCAGAACCAAGAAGATTATAGCAATGGTCACTAAAGTCATTCTTCGCTCATAGTCGAAGGGATTCCAAAGAGACATCCCAAGTGGTGTACCATACCACAGTGGGAAAAGGAAAATGAAAATAAAAGGTCTATTCTCTCTATTGGTGCCTGCCAGCATGAGTTCACGGTCAGCCTGGACTACACAGAGTGGGGGCTGCTTCAACTTAAACAGTGATAACGACAACAGGAGTAGCAGCAGCAATACACCAGAGGGACACCCGAGCCTGACCTATAGAATCGAGACTACAGTTCAGAGGTGGACAATGGCTTACGGGGCAGAGTATGGCAATAGGCACCCCCAGAACAGGAGCACAGCCATGATACTCCGGCTCCTCCCCCACTTCCATCGCTTCTGAAGGCAGAGGGGACAGGGGCTCAGACACAAGCTCTGCCATCTCTCCGGGTCAAGGCCTCTCCCATGTCATATGTTCCTATTTGTTGCAGGTGGGAGCCTTGGCAGCTTCCCCCAGGGAAAACGAGCAGGCACAAACCCATTCAGTAAGTTGCCTTCTTCCTGGCCCTTCCCTCTTTCTTCTGTGGTTCCCCTGCGGAAGCTCTGGCAGCACAGTGGCGTAGGAGGAAGATGGCGTCGGTGCCAACAGGGTTCTGTCACCCCCACCTGTCACAGACACCTGCTGTTCCCTCCAGGCTGAGGTAGTGTGATCTGGCTAGAACACACCCTCGTCATGTGCTTGTTTGGCAGGCAAGGTTTTGGCAATTCCAAATTGACTCCAGACTCTGTGAGCTGACGCGCATGTCAGAAGACCCTGGCAAGCAGTGCCCCACCCAGTCCACACCCAATGTGCAGAGGCTGGCCTCGTGTAGAAGCTCACTCACGTAGCTGAACGTTTCATGTGCCCGGCTCTAACCTCTGGCTGATCTCTCTTTTCTTTCTTCACTCTCCCTTCCCCTCCCAGTTGGACGCCTTGTCTAAGAAGCCGAAAAATCAAAGGGCCAGTGGAGAGTTCCAGGAGACAGGACCAAGCATCAGACACCTAGCCTTCAGCGCTGCCCACACCCAGCCACAGCCCATGTAACATAAGTGGTGCCCGCCATGTTTGCACTTTTAATAACTCTTTTGTGTGTGTGTTGTTTCTGATTTCATTTGTACACACCACCTATCTAATACCGCAGCTGGAACAGGAAAGGGAAGAAAGGCCGCTTATTCTCTCTTTGGTTAAGTTTTTGGATCTGCTACTGACAAATTTTAGGTTATTGGGGAGGGGGGTTGTTACTGGGGGTGAGAGGAAAGAGATTTATATACTGTATATAAATATATATGTAAATTGTATAGATCTTTTTGTACAGGCATTGGCATTACTGTTGTCCCCTCCCTCCCCTTCCCTTCTCTGGACTCATAGTCCAGCCTTCTTGGACTGTATCCTTTGTTTACCTGCGTGGTTTCATTGGAGAGGGACTCTGTGAGAGTGGATGGGGGCTCTGTGCTTGTTCTGTGGACAGCATCTGTTCTCTTCTGGGTGGGAAGAGGGTACTGTTTCATGCCATCTGCTGCCAGAGTCTACTCACTTGGCCACTGGTTGGGTATGAGTGGAGCCCAGCTCAAGTGACGGCCAGCATGGACTTCAAAATTCTTCAGTGGCCCATGTCCCCTCCTATCGAGATAACTGAGCACAAATGTTGAAGGGGTTTAGTTAGGCTACTTCAAACATTGCCACCCATGTCTAGCACCTTTCCCATGTAGGCACCAGAGGAGACACGCCAAATGTGTGAGGAAGGGGCACCCAGCAGGGCTTTCCTTTAACAGATGTTTAGCATCCAAGTGTTGTCTGAGTTTTTGTCCTGCCTGGTTTCTGTCCTCCCACCAGGTCCCACAGCTGTTCAGCCCCAAAGAAATCACACAGAGGTCTGTATTAATGATAAACCGATTGGCCCATTAGCTCAGGCTTCTTATTAACTCTTATAACTTATATTAACCCATTATTCTTATCTATGTTAGCCACATGGCTCGGTACCTTTTTCGGCGAGGAAGTCACGCCTTCCTTCTTCGGTGGATGGGTCATGATTGGGGAGGAATGGGCTTCCTCCTTCCCAGAATTCTCCTGTTCTCATTGACCCTCCTCTACTTCCTGTCTGGTTGTCCTGCATGTACCTCCTGCCTGGCTACTGGCCAATCAACGTTTATTTAAAACATAATTGACAGAATATAGACAATTGTCCCGAACCATCCAAGAGAATGTTGAAGGTGACAAGCTTGCCCCAGGCCTTCTGCAAACCCACAGGAGAGGGTCTGCAAGCGTGTTTCTTCCAACCCTAGTGTCAGACTGGGTTTACTTCCTTGCTCCCCCTCCACCTCTCACCCTCACCCACTGGGTCAGCCCCCACTGTTGACCAATCCCGGAGTTGCTCTTCTGGGTCCCTCAGCTTCCCTCGTGGACTTCCAGACCTATGGACCAGTCCTAGAAGTAAAATTTATGTGGTGTCCCTTCCTTCTGCTTCCCCAGGAGGAATAGGAGGAATAATCCAGCTACAGGGGAATCTAGATTTGTGCACAGGGAGTCACCGGGGTTGCAGAGTGGTCACCCAGCCTTCAGGACAGACAAGCAGCAGCTTCTGTCTAAGTGCTAGGCTGATTCAGATGGTCTTCCATCAGAACATCAAGTGACCCTTAGCAGCTGTTTCCATGGTCAGTCATGGTGGCAGTGAGGGAGGTCAGGAGCTAAGGGCTGGTGCTTTCGTTGACTTGCTCTTGGCCATCTGAGCTTGTCTGGTATTCTATCTCAGTTTCCCCGAAGTGCTTCTACCATGCTAAACCCTATTCTGTCTTGGGTCTGGAAGGCACTGGCCTCGTACATGCTGCCCAGGTGTGGGGACCACAGCCTTCTCGGCACTTGATTTGATGAAGTCTTGGCTACAGAAGGTTCCTGCTGTTCTGCAGAAAGTCACACATGTTGTCCCATGATGACCAGTGATTCTGTCCTGACATGGTAAGGTGAAAAAGAAGCACTTTCTTGGAGTCTTGACAAAAACAAAAAGCCCACAGTGTGCGGGACCTGGATGACCCTCACGGCAGACTCCAGCCCCGTTTCCTGGCCTGAAGAAAACATGCACGTGGAGAAGCTACCTCCACGTGTGAGTTCAGAATCTGCCCAGCTCTCTTCTCTTTCATAGACGGGTGCAGGCTGTGCTGTGTGGGTTTCCCTTGGGAGGGAGGGAGCAAGGGAAAGTATTTGTAGCTTGTTTTATAAAAAATAAAAATGGCTAAAACCTTGGCAGCTGGTGCCTCTTTCTTTGGGTGGCCTCCTCTGAAGGAAAAGCCCCATTTCTTAGACGGTTTCATGGTATTCCTGGCCCAAGCGCTGGTCTTCTTGGCCCTTGCCTGCCAGTGTGTAGTCTTTAATTCTCCCTCTTCCCTTCACCCTTGGAGATGCCCCTGAAGTATCTCCATTCTGGGGTCTTTCCCTTAAGCCACAAGTGGAATGTGGCTGGTGGAGATCCGGGGGCAGGACCCCAGACAAGCTTGTTCTGTGGCTTCAGTCTGGTGATGATGGCTGTGTTGATTATGCCTGGACCCTGGGCTGGAATGCAGACGGAAAGCTGCACCTCAGTGGGGCTTATGCAGGCCAGATCCCAATTCTGTGTGGCACACATGTGCGAGGCTGCTGGTGAACTCTGCAGAGCAGAGGGCTTTGGGATGGAGAGGGGTTGTGATGTGCACAGGGCCAGAATAGGGGCCACGTGCTGGGTCCCCCTGAGTGGGATGTATTTCTTCTCACTGTCTCCCCATGCAAGTCTGTCCTTGGAAATAAACTTTGCCATTACCTACTTGAACATCTTCTCTGGATTCTTCTGGCTGCGCTTTGGGGCTTTGTCCTCTGTGGGTCCACAGAAGATAAATTTCCCTTGAACCCCTGCCCTAACCTTTCCTCCTGATAGACTTCCCTGGAAAAGGATCTGAGCCTTTGATTGGCCACACAGCCCCTCATCATCTGGTACCCCTATCCAGTTGCTCTCCAGTTTCAGAAATGAAGTTTCAGTTTCAGGGCCACCAGGATAGCTGGGTTGCTGTGCACTTACACACCAGATGCTGTGTCTGCTGTGTCATGTACATTGTCATAGGTGATAACATAACTTCAGTGACTCGGGCAGCCTTGTTCCTGGTCCTAAGTGTGGACTCAGGTCCAGGGGGAGTAAAGGTATGGAAAGGTAGAGTCAGTGTCGTCTTCAGATTTTCTGGCTCCAGGCCCTGAGCGCTGCTGGTTCCCTCTCTGCTTCCCGGGGGCATCAGAACAGCCAGCGGCTTCTGCTCCCTGTACTGCTTGAGCCTGGCCTGCATGGGTGGGAATTCATTTTCTCTCTGAGCAATGAAGGGTCTTACAAAAAGCTGCTCTTATGCAGAGGACTGCTGACTGCCATAGGCTTCAGAGAAGTGAGGCCAGCACTTCCCCTGCAGGAACTCCTGGAGCATTCAGAGTTGACCTAACCTCCAGCAGAGAGTCGGCCTGGCATAGAAAGGGACAGGCCTGAGCTCACATTTGACAGCAAGGTGAACGCTTACCCCTGCCCCCTGTTCCTCTGCCTTCTCCAAGACAGCTGCGTCAGGAGCCAAGGAAAAGGCACAAGACAGGTCCATTCTGCTTTTGTCTCACCACGTTCCAGAGCCGTGCTCCATGTCCAGAAGGAGGGAACAGTGGAGACATATTCAGCAGGAAAGTCTAGAGCTTTGCTGGGGCTGGCAGTTCTTTTAGGACAACTGAGTGCTGACAGAAGATGGGGTTCCAGGTTTCCAGAGATAATCCCTGCTTCCCAAGGGGGTGCAACCTGACAGTCCTAATACCTTTGTTTGTATGTATCTATGCATGTATGTATGAATGGATGGTTGTATGGATGATGGATGGGTAGATAAACATATAGAGACATACAAAAATCAAAACAAAAGAATATAGAGAGTTAGCAAAGTTATCTTTCTGGCCATTTATCCCCAGTTTCTAACTGACCTGTAAGATCATGGCTATGCCATTAAGGAGGTTCTTATCTTTTCTACGAGCCTTGGCATTTTCTTGCTGCACGAGTGGGGACAGGGGAACTGAGGTCTTCATGAAGTACCACCAAGCCCTTCAACCCTTTAGCATGGATTTCCGTAACTCTCCTGCAATTTTCACGGCATGCTAAGGAGGCCCTAACCTTGGTCACATCCTGCCTACCACTGACTTCTCTTGCTGGGTATGTCAGCCAGGTGCCTCTGGCCACTTTTTGTCAACAGAGAGCAGATCAGTCTGGATGACTCCTTGTGCTCGCCACTCCCACCTCTAGCAGCCTCCTTCATGTAGTCTCGGCTTTGCTCTGCGCCATTTCCCCTCTTAACAGGATAGATTCCCCAAAAGCCCTTTTGCCCATATCCTCTTAAGTGGACTATTGATTCTAGTTAATGGTTGATGATCCTCTATGTGGTAAGCCAAGGCATGTCCCCAAACTCAAGGCCACCCTTGAACAACCTACGCACTTGACAGAAGGATGTACTGCACACTGGGGCACAGCCTATCTGCAAGTTGGTGGACAGTTGCCAGACTGCTAATGCAACTCAGCCAGGAGAGAGTGGAATGAGGTCAGTGACACACACGGGCTCAGGTAACACTGGAGAAGAGTTGACTGAAGACTCTCTGATGCCCTGTGTCACGCACGGGAAACTTCTGTGTCTTTTATAGTCATTAGTGTGATCCCCACCCTATTGAATCATCTTCCCTTGTGTAGCGGGTTCTTTAATGATAGCCAGGGTCGTTTCCATGACATTCCAGTCATTTCAACTACTTACAAGGGCAGTTCCAATCAATTGTACAACTCAATATCCAACTTACTTCAGATCTTCCTCCCTTCCCAGCCCTAGCACAGTGTTCTGGTCCACGACTGCAAGGAAAACAGTGGAGCTACAGTCTGGCTCTGGGCCAATCACTCTTCTGCTTTTCAGTTCTTCATGATGGGGTCAGGAGGAAGAAAAGGAAGAGAAACCATGAGGGTCTCTGAGTAGTGTATCTCTCTGTGTAGCCTGTCTTAGGGTTTTTCTGTTGCCGTGAAGAGACATGACGACCAGGGCAACTCTTACAAAAAGAAAACCATTTTATTGGGGTAGCTTAAAGTTTCTGATGGTTAGCCCGTTATCATCCTGGTAAGACATGGTGACATGCAAGCAGGCCTGGTGCTGGAGAAGTAGTGGAAGTCCTACAGCTTGACTTGCAGGAAGTGGTCTAGCTCACCGTGCACGGCTTGAGCATATATGATGCTTCAAAGCCTACCTCCACCATGTCACACTTCCTCCAACAAGATCACACCTTCTAATAGTGCCAGTCCTTTTAGGGGGGCACTTTCTTTCAAATCACCACACAGCCACTTGTTGGTTTAACACTATCTTTCTTCTCCCATTGTGCCAGGTGTCCATAGACTTAGAGGTCATACAGAGTGCATGCCAGGTCTTACAGTAGGTGTACTCACTGTACAGGTGTCCATAGACTTAGGGGTCATCTGGAGCACACACCAGGTCCTGCAGTAGGTATCCCCACTGTACAGCTGCCCATAGACTTAGGGGTCATCTGGAGCACATGTCAGGTCCTGCAGTGGGTATCCCCGTTGTCAGGTTGGCCTCATTGGTATGGGCAGTTTAGGTTTTGTGTGGCATCTTCCATATTTTTCCACATGAATATCCTCCATGTCAGCTTTGTTCTAGGGCCCCAGCTTCTGCTTCCCACTGAGATTGTTGCTGTATCGGGCTCCTCTGGGATGTCCATTCACCAATGGGAACCTTGCCCACCCAAGCCCTGCCAAATACTGGAAATTCAGGCTGGTCTGCAGCTGCTTCCTGTCTTGGATACTTCATCTCCCTCTCCTCTTAGTGTATAGATGAGGCTGATCACCAAGACTGCTGCGTGGGGGTGGTGTTGGTGCTGGTGTTGTTGTTGTTGGTAGTGATGATGGTGGTGGTGGTGGTGGCGATGCTGGTGGTGATGTTGGTAGTGATAGTGGTAGGGTGGTGGAGGTGTTGATATGGTGATGCTGGTGGCAGTAGTGGTAGTGGTGATGCTGGTGGTAATGGTGGTAGTGGTGATGCTGGTGGTGGTGGTGGCTGCGGTAGAGAGTCCAGTTGGGACATGAGGTGCCAAGCTTGCAGCTGTGGCTATGTATGTGAAGAGCTGGTGGTTCTCCTGGGAAGCTTTTAAAGAATTTCTCCTGTAGTTCTGGAGAAGACTGGGAGTGTAAATCAAGACCAAGAGGCAACATGACTTCAACAGTCAGCTCCATTAGGAGTTGTAAGGATATTGGTGGGAAAGGGCTGAAATAAGGTCATTTAAATGACCGATGCAGAACTGGGTACCTTACCCAACAAGCTATATGTTGGTCTTGTACCACAGCATCCCATCTTCAGAATAGAGAGATACAGGGAGGACAGTCCAATCAGGTCAAGAATGCACCTGTGGGTGACATAAACAGCTGGCTGTACCTGCAGCTGTGTTCCCTCTGTCTCAAACACTCTTCAGGAATTTATAAATGAGAAGACAAAAACAGAAACACTCAAAACCCCAAAACCACAAGGTTAATTCAAGAATGCCTCTGTGCAGTGTGCTAGCCAGCACTGTTCAGACCTGGACAGAGCCATGCTCTAGCACTATTGGGGATGACGCTCTGTCCGGGCTAATTTTGGGTCAACTTGACACAAGCTAGAGTCATATGAAAGAAGGGAGCCTCATTTGAGAAAACGCCTCCATAAGATTCAGCTGTAGGGCATTTTCTTAATTTTGATTGATGGAGGAGGGCCCAGCCCATGGTGGGTGGTGCTATCCCTGGGCTGCTGGTCTGAGTTCTATAAGAAAGCAGGCTGAGCAAGCCATGAGGAGCAAGCCAGTAAGCAGCAACCCCCTTCCCCCCTCAAGCCAAGGCCTCTGCATCAGCTCTTGCCTCCAGTTCCTGCCCTGCCTGAGCTCCTATTCTGGCTGTTTTCAGTGATGGACTACAATGTGGAAGGGCAAACTAAATAAACTCTTCCCTCTCAAGCTTTGCTTCAGGTCGTGGTGTTTCGTCTGAACAATAGTAATCATAGCTAGGATGCCCTCACAGACTGTGGTGGATGGAAATCCTCTCAGAGGACAGACGTTTAGACACCTAAGTGTCCTATATGTCCACTCTGGCTTGATTTATGGATCTAATTATGAACTCCTACCAATATCTTGGTAAGTGACTAAGGCACTATGATCTGGGTACCTGTCCCTTCCAGAACACACACTGAAGCATCCTCCTCGGAGTTGTTACATATCAGTACTACGTGAAGTAGAGCCTCTGAGAACTGCTCAGAATTAGATGTTAGCAAGTGGCGAAAGCACCCACAAGTGTGTTCATGGTCTCATATGACAAAGAAATGCAAGAGAGAGTAGGTTTGTACTGTTTGCCCTTTGCCACCTCAGGACTCTGCAGACAGTGTTTCCATCAGTAAGTTGGCTCCCATCAGTATGGCCCTTGAACCTTGGACTTCCCAGCCTCCATTAGTGGAAGACATTCTCTTGTATTTATAAGATATTCAATCTATGGCATTTAGTATAGCAGAAATAGAAAACAGACTCAGATATGAAGAAATCTGGGCAAGATGTGAATTGAGACCCACAGTATGAATACCAGTGTCTCACATGAATGCCTACCAGAGAGTATACATAGTGGTCTATATTCTCAGTGATCATCTGATGGACCAATGAGCCATGAGCACCAGCTGACCTCTTTCTTTAGCCACCCTGATATTTGTCCAGTGCACCAAAGTGTGGATGGCAGCAGAGCTGGAGGCTGTATTTTCATCAAAATGAAAGAATAAATAGCTACCATGCAATATAGAAGCAAATCCACTGCCAAGCAGTTGTAAAAAAGATGACAGCATGACATCCAGTTCCCACTGAGGTAGAAGATAGAAAGGACTGGAGACATGGCAAAAATAATTAAGTTCAAGTGCCAGAACCTAAACATTCTGAGGAACCAAAATAGCTGACATTGGGTCAAGCCCTTCCCAAAAAACTTAGGAAGAATGACTCATCCTCTTTGTGAGTACATGACAGACGGAATGCCACCGGTATTCCAGAGACAGCGTGTACCTATATTCATTGCGAGATTAGTCACAATATCCCAAACACGGAAGCAGCCTAAGTGCGTGTTGTTGAATAAAGGAATGAATAAATTAGTGGAGTATTACTGTGGTCGTTTCTGTCACTTGACACAACCTAGAATTTCCTGGGAAGAGAATATCCAGATTATCTACATTGGGCTGTCCTGTGAGCATGTTTGTGAGGGACTTAGTTATGTTGGTTGCTGTGGGAAGAAGACCCAGCCCACTGTAGGCAGTGCTATTCCTTAAGCAGGGGCTTCTAAACTGTACAGAACTGAAGAGATCAGGCTGAGAACAAACAAGCAAGCAAATGAGCAAGCATTATTCATTAATTTCTCTCTGCTCTTGACTTTGGGTGTATTAAGGACTAGCTATTTGAGGTTCCTGCCTTGACTTCGCCATAACGATGGACTGTAATCTGGAATTATATACTAAATCAAACCTCCTTCTCCCCTAAACTGCTAAGAGTATTTTATCATAGCAACAGAAACAAAAACAATACTCAGCTTTAAAAAGAAGGAAATTCTGCTGTGTACGATGTGGAGGAACTTAGAAGAAATGAGGCTAAGTGAAATAAGCCAAACACAGAAAGACAAATGATGCATGATCTCATTTATATACAGAATGTTCCTAAAAATCCAGATTAATGGAACAGAAAATTTGAATAGTTCTATCAATGGCTAGGGTGAGGGCTATGGGGAGATGCTGGCTCAAAGGTCCAAACTTGCAGTTATGAATGCTTAGGTTCTGCAAACCTAAGGCATGGCATAATGACCATTGTGAATACTATATGGAACATAAACTTCAAATTCCCTGAGAGTAGAACTGAAGTATTCCTATCATACTAAAGAGAGACTATATGGGGTGATGTACACACACATATATTTATATGATATATATATATATGACATGTGTGCATAATATTAGCTTGATTAAAATAATTCATACTGTATACACACATCAATTATCTAACACATTATGCATTATACATAATTTTTATCTATATATTAAACTTCAATAAATGTATAATCAAAATAAAAGAAGGAAGCTTTATGTTATTAGGAAAGGCTAAATTCACTATTTATAGTATCAGCCTGAGTCTCTCTGTTATGGTTTGGGCTTTGTATATGATCTGTCTCTACCAAAGTGCTTTTTGCTTGGGGAAGATTGAACCCAGGCTCTCACACATACTAGGCAAGTGCTACATGTCTATAGACCTCACAATGAGGCTTAGCTCCTAACATACCAGTACTGAGGGGGTACCAATAGGACTTTTAGGAGGTAACTGGGCTCCAGGTGCTCTGTCATGAAGGCATCAATATGGTTCCTGTGGTATTTTGGGGGGAAATGAGTTATTACAATGTGAGTCAGTTCTTTGATTCTCTCTGCTCCGCCTCCCACCACACACATGGATTTTTCTCGCACATGCTCACTTGCCCATTCCTTTCTCAGCCATGTTGTAGAAGCTAAGCAAGTGCCAGCAGCACTGTGGTCTTGATCCGATAGAAACGTGAGTTGAATACTTCTGTATAAAGCATTCAGATCCAGAAGTTTTTTTTTTTTTTTTTTTTTTTTTTTTTTTTTTTTATAGCAGCACAGACCCCAGACACACCACTCTGAGTGTCATGTGACATACTTGTCTGGGTAGTTTTCCAGGAATCCTTTTGAATGCCACGATCCCGGAAGATGTCTTTTTGAATTCCCTCGGCCTGGGGCCAGATGGCTTCCCATCTTTAATGATCAATACAAATGATTTCATCAAAGTGTAATTCCCCTGGTCGGCCCCTGAGCTTCGCAGGTGCATCCACTCTAAGCATCTTTGTTCAGGAAGATGAGGATGCGGTAGGTGAGAAGACATTGTGGAGGGGCCAGAGAACCAACTGTTGGCTGGCTCCCAATTGCCAACTGGCCGCCTTTCTGTGGGTTTCTTTCACCGGCTACATTCAACCTGCTGTAATTCTAGTCTCTTCCCATCCTTTGTTCTGGTGTCTGTTACAAGAGGTCATGATATTCTGGAACAAGCACTCTGAGCAAAATTTGGAACCAGACCCATGTTTCTGCCTGATCCGCACTGCCTGTGTGCTCCAGGCTAATCATATAACCACTTGTAACCTGCTTGACAGAAAAGAATAATATCTACCTCTTATCAGACAAAAGTGGTGTATATTAAAGGCTTCGAAAACTGCGTAGACACAGGTCACACTGCTCTTGGCCATTAATATTAAAATATCCGTCCTTAATCGCAAAGGCATTGTGACAGGACAATCATTTACTCTAAAAGATCCTTTTGCGGTTTGGAGAGGTTACGGGCGGCGAGCGCCGGCTAAGGATTGTGTTTCACAGTCTCTTTTGTATTTGAATGAGTAAAAGTGACTAGCTCTTACTAATTGGATATGAGCAAGCACGGCATGACTTGGGAGCTGAGGCAGTTAGATCCGGGCACACCACCTCCAATTTACTTCCCATTTGAGATGACTGGAGAAGACACACAGGACTGGCACTTACAGAAGGACAGAGACGAGTCCCTCAGTCATCACGTGGAAAAGAGTGTTACCTGCTGATGAAGAGCATCTTCCTTAGATCACTGCATGAATGGGGAACAAACTTCATTTTCCCTAGCTACTGAAATGGCTGGGGCTAATTTATTATGATAGCTCTTGTGTCCTGAGAACAAATGAGGGAAAGGGAGGGGAATGTGGTGGCTCTGCGTGCTCACACTGGCTGGTAGTGCCAACTTCATACTGATGAATGCTCAGCCTTTGGGACCAGGACTCCCTGAAGGGATGCCTGCAGTGTTGCCAGTTATGGCTGTCAGGCAGTTCTGCACATCACCTCGTGCTCCCCACCCCCTTGTGTCTATGTCCTAGAATATCAATATTAATATTGGAAGTAATTGTCTTCAGAAGCCGTCGGCTGCTGTGAGCCAGGAGAGGCGTTCACTCAATTCAGAGAACTAGTTGTGTCTAGACTCACATTAAGGTCCTTCCTCTCTGTGGACACCAGCCTTAAATCTCCTCCATATTCACTAGGGGTCATCCGTAGATGGACCTCAACCTCTCTCCACTAAGTTCAATGTCTGGGTGATCTACAAGTGACTCTAAGCGGGGAGACATGAGCACAGATGGAGTCCATGCTCCTGTCTCTCCCATGGAATCATCTAGAAGACATTTCTTTTTCATTCTCAGCTACCAATGAAATAGAGTGAATCTTTAGCTCAGATCTTCCTGCTTATTTATCCTCTCTCTCTCCCTACTTATCATCTATCTGTCTGTCCGTCTGTCCATCCATCCATCCATCCATCCATCCAATCTATCATCTATCTATCTATCTATCTATCTATCTATCTATCTATCTATCTATCCACCCACCTACCATCCATCCCACCCACCCACCTACCTACCTATCTATTGTATTCTAGTTATCAGTGCTTTGAAGGGCTTATATTCTCAAATCTGCTTTCTTAGCCCAGTTTTGCCAGAAATTTAAGCCTAGGCAAGGATTAAACTTCATAGTGCAAAAAGATAAGTAATATGTATTTATTCATTTTGGTGGTGGTAGAATTCTCTTTCTATTCCTTTTCCTTTCTTTCCTTTTGCCTTTAACAGAGGACCTTTCCTTGGGCTTATCTTTTCTCAGATATACCAGCAGGCAGCAGCTAGCATCCACCTGCATTTTTTCTTCTTGAGCTCCATGCCATGGTCCTATCGGGTTCCTTTTTGTCTGTCTTTCAATGTTGAGTCCTTTCACCAAAGTAAATTACTGTACATTTTGCTTTAAGGTCCCATTCTCAGTGAGGTCCTTCCCAATTCAGGACCCAGTCAGTGTTGCCACATGACTGTGTCCTGTGGCCTTCTGTTCATGCCACACTCAGAGCACATGAGTCACAGGGCCTTTTTCATGTTTGCACCTAATTGTGCACAAACTTCATGGGCTCCTTCCACTCCATAGCTTTCAGAAGGGCACTGACATATATGTGTAATTCCTATCTCCACACTTTGTCGGACTTGTTTGGGCCTGGAACAGGCATAGTGCATAGCTAACTATCCACACATTCTCCACTCACCTCTTCACATGCCCCCCTCTCTCCTCTCTGTCTGTCTGTCTGTCTGTCTGTCTGTCTGTCTTTCTCTCTCACACACACACCAAGGTAGCCTCCACAAAGTTTTATGTCTTCTGGAAATGCCCTTCTGGGAGTTAATTGTGGTCTCTCAGTTGAGAATTTGCTCTCAGGTTCCCAAAAGAGAGTTTCAGTCAGTTCTGTAGAGTGGAGTTGTGAGACCATGAAATCACACCAGAGCTGTCAACTGAGCTGGACTGTAGGTCAAGGCAAACAAAGGGGTCCCCTAGGGAGATAGGGGGAGCAAAGGGCTCCACACTCAGACAGAAGCAAGGACTGGAGGGAACACATGGATGGGAGGCAGGGAAGGCTTGGCTTTCCAGGACTTCCTGATCTGAGTTTCTCAAAAACCTCCCCCCACCAGGCATTCCAATGCTTTCACATCTATTTCTAGAACCATTTAATTGGTATCTGTCTCTTAGAACCCCGAAGCACCATATAAAAAGAAATTTTATTTCATTTCTTTGACTGTGACTTTCTTGTGGTCAGGAACTGAATCTTCACGGTGTCACAGAGTGTAACAACACATGGAAGGCGATCACTGCAGGACTGGAGTGAGCAATGAGCAGATGAATGCTGATTCTGGGTCTATGTGTAGAGTTCTGGCTAAATATGAATTTCTAGTCACAGTCCTGCCCTGCTGTGCCCTTCTGGTACAAAATGCTCCCTAGCCTTCATTGGCACAGTTCTTATTACCTGTGTCTTCCAGCTTCTTTAAGTCTGAGTTGTGACAGGCAGCGTTCCCTAAACTTTTTTTTTCTTAAAAAATTACAATGCCTAGCACATTAACACTGTGTTTGATGGGAGATGACACCTTTGGTTCAATTGCTTCTGCTTCAGCAGATGCCCAAGATGGGCCCTGGACCATTCATCGAAGGAAGAACCATGGGCAGAAACAGGCTGTGAGTGGAGAGACATAGAAGTAGACCTTTCACTTTTATTTATTTATTTTTTTGAACCAACCCAACATTTCCACCAGCAACTGTCAACATAGCTTAGGACACGAACATTGTTTTCTTTTTTTTCTTAAAAAATGTGTTCAAAATTAAACAGGTGTTATTTTAATTTCATTTTTTTCTGTCTTAGAAAATGTATTTATGTCAATGCAGAAAGCCTCAAGACCCGTGGGCAGTTTTGTAGTGTGTGTGTGTGTGTGTGTGTCTGTATGTTAAAGCCAGGAGGACTTTTCAAATACGTAAGGAAAAGGTCTGGGGGGGGGTGTCAATGTGTCCATCATTTTCTAAGAGCCCTGGCTCTTTGGGAATGTGATGACTTGGATTCCTGGGAAAGGAGGAGGTATAAGAAATACCCCACAGGCTGGGTCGAGAACTTTCTGAGGCTTAAAAACAAGCAGGAACGTGGGGAAAATGAGAGATTCCAGTTCCTATCTTGTGGGCATGCTTTCAAAAGTGGCCTGAAGGCCAGGAGAGGAGGAAGGGGCCCCCTGTTCTCTTAGAAACCTCCAAATTCTCACATCACTTCAAGCAATCTCCTTAGCCTTTTGAGTATGGCGCACTGGCGAGGGAGGGGTGGTAATGCCGGCATTCTCCAGAAACACTGACCCTCTCTACACGTGATCCATTCCCTTAGAGACCTCCCCAGTCGGGCACCCTCTTCTCTCCCACCTCAGACACAAACACCAGAACATTGGAGGGGGTTTCCCTTCTGTTTCTCCAGCTGCCCTTGGTCAGCATGGGGGACTCTTATTTCCTATTACCAAGTCTCAACTTGGCAAGTGTCTCTGTGGGAGGGCACACATACAGGGGCTGACATACAACATGGAGAAGCAGAATGACCTCCGTAAAGATGAGTGTGACTGCGCTGTAATTTTGGTGTGATGTCAATGCAAGCAGACGAAACTCCTCCTGCACCCTGAGTTGGAGCCAAGAGACAGCTGCGGCTTTGTGAGAGCAGGAGGGGTGTGTGCCAGCAAGCCCATGCCTCCATCTGTCGCTCAAACTTGGAGTTCCTTCAGGGACCTTTGTCACTAACTTCAGAAAGAAAAGACAAGACAATAAGTGGAGCCTGGCAGGGAGACGAAAGTGATCACACTGGCAATTTGATGAAGAGAGCACCCCAAAATCAGCCATGTGGAGATGGCGCATCCTCACACCCTGACAGCTGAATGAGGGAGTCTTGATGCATGTCACGGGAGGCAGGGGAAATCCTGCCCCGCAGAGAACTAGAGTCAAAGGAAGAGTGGGATACACAAGAGACGGCTCGGGGACATGAATGGAGGATGGGGTAGAGGTGGATTTGTTGCTGCTGTTGGTTTGTTTTTAATTAAATACTTTGGACAGGTGGTGTCTCCTTCATTCCATTGGATTGGTTAGATTTTTTGCCCTTTCTGTGCAGTGCCAGGGCCTAGGTCACGTGACGTTCCTGGGGCTTGGGTCCCGATGCTGCTTCTCCAGGGCTGCTCAACCTGGAGAGGTTGGCGAGGAAGCGCCCTTCTCTTCGGAGAAACTCCAGGCCTGCCCTGTGGAGGTCTTGCTCTGGCGGTTCAGAACCCCTTGATGTAGCAGTAGGCCTCCAGTGTGGCAAAAAGTATGTAGAGGAGCCACAGGCTGACGAAGAGCCACGTCGTGGCAAGCTTGCAGCCACGGGGACCTCCGAGCTCCCCGCCCAGGTGGGGCCGCCGACGGTACAAGAGCACACTGAGGCAGACGAATGCAAAGATGGTGAAAAGAGTGACCGAGAAGGCTAGAGTGCCAGCAGACACATGGAACTCCTGTCCCTGCATGGCCCAGTAGATGGCGGCCACGGACCAGGCCAAGCCAATACCCAGGAAGACGTTGACAGCATTACTGCCGGTGACGTTGCCAATGGAGGCATCTGCATACACATCCTGCAGGGCAGCAGCTTTGCTGGCGAACGTATCTGGAAAAGGACAAAGACAAATGGGAGCCGTGGGAGGCTGGGATGTGCAGGGTTTGCCTTTGAGTATCCCTCACAGGCAGCTTGGCAGCGCGGGCAAACGGGCCACTTCCAGCCCTGTCACTCATGAACTGTATAGCTTTATAGATTATAGATCCAATGAAGGGTCCGGGTTTCCCGTTCCTCATCTGTAGGTGTACGAAACACCCTAAGAGCTATTTATTCCTGTTCTAATATTTACCAAGGGAGCCTATCACCCCCTGCTAACAATCATATCATGTTTGCAGCAAAGAAGATTCAGTCACTTCATAACATCTGCCCAGGCAACTTTCATATCCTAGGGAAGCAGCTGGAGCAGGTGATTGGCTGTAACTGTCCTGTGGGGCATGCACTCATTTCACCCTGAAAATGACTGAGCAATACTCGTGCACACAGGAGAATCAGGATCAAGGCATCTACACAAGGCCACTTGAGTGAGCAAGAGACTTGACTCTAGAATCCCCATGGGAGGACCCTGCCCATAACACCCTCTCATTCCCAAAGAGCTTCCACAAGAGCTATGATAGCAGAGGCGTGGACCTCAGTATATTCTTCTGAAAGCTCCGGGATTGTCAAGTGCTTTCTGGACCAACTTCCAGGCCTTGGAAATACCCCGAATGATCTCTCTACCAGTATAGCCTGATCTCTCACTCTTGTCAAATTTCTCAGATCGCCCAGAGAAAGCTTCTTGCCCCAACTTGACTATGACCTCCATTATTCTTTCCCCTCACATGGGCTCCTTCCCCTCCATCAGTTTAGACACACCAAGGCCCAGAGAACAGCGAGCATGGGGCATTTCAACTGCAAAGCTTCCGCCATCATCTGACTTCTTATCAACAGATTTATTTCCAAAATAGCCAGACCTCTGGCGTGACTAAGACACTCCTACCCCCACCCTGGTCTGTCCTGGGAGTTGAGGAGGAGGAGTTCCTGGAGTGTGGTGTAGATATCCTGTGACGATTCGTTTTGAGTGTCAACTTGACTTGATGGAGAGCCACCCAGGGGAAGTAGTAGAGCACACCTTTGGGCGTACCTGCGATGAAGTCTCCAGAGACTGTTAGATCCCACGGGCTGTTTTGCAAGGAATGGACGAATCCATTGATAGAGTCACAATACGATGGTGATATTAGGTGGCAGTGAAAGGTAGGAGGGACCTAGGTGGGGGATGTAGCTTACTTGGGGGGCCATTTCTTGGAGCTTATAGCGTGCCTTGGGCCTGTCCTATGTTCTCATTCTCTGGTTTTGTCAACCACGATGTGACTTGCTTTTCTCGGTCATGCCTCCTTCCCTGCCATGCTGTGTTAACACTCCTGAAACCAGGAGTGAAACGAATCCTTCCTTCTTTAAGCATTTTCCTTGGGACTTTTGTCACGGCCATGCTGAAGAAGTGAATGGGTGTAATTGATCTCCAGCAGGATGTTTCTTTGTTCCAACGAAAGTTGCCCTTGGTTCCCCCTGCTGACTCCTGCCTGGTAAGATTTAGCCCAAGTACTTGAAGCTAGCAAAAGGTCAGAGTTCAGGTGCCATAGAGACCCAGACTAAATTAAGTAGGGAGCCTGGCCTACTACAGTCACCCTGTATCTGCTACCTGCTGCTTGTCATTCAGGCCTGGTTTCCACAGGACCTGGCCTAACCCAACTTAACTAAGGCTCCCTGTTTGACACCTTTACTTCATAGAAATCGTTGAAAATCTTTTTTAAAAAAATCATTTGGGTAGGGTCTCCTTTGCTAGATTTTTAGCTGAAGGCTGAGAAGGAAGCATGTTTGCCTCAATTCACACAATAGATGTGCAACTAGCTCGGCACTGTATCTGGCATCCTGGGAGCTCAGTAAATATTAGTCTACTAAGTGAATCAATGAAGCCTTACTGCTGTTTGCCTTGGGATATTTAGAAGGAAATAAAGAGCATGTAATTCCTCACATGGAAAGACAAATCTCAACTAAGGTTCTTATGCCTGTTCTGATAGGAGACACTTTGCCCTCATAGATGCCCACGGGAACAGGGGAGGCCAAGAAGGATTGTGGATAGTTTGATAGGGACATTTGTAAGCAAGGTAATATTTAATCTCTCAGAGGCTGCCAGAGGCAAATAGAAGGACATTATTGTATGCATTTAATTGCATTTCTTGTGTCCTAGTAATACAATATAAAGGCTAAAAAATTGGGACGCTAACTTGGTCAGGTTCTGTATCCTTGGTAGGGCTCAGTTTTCCTGTCTAAGATTTTGATGAGCAGAGCAGTGATTGAACGTGTGAATTGGTTATTACCCACAGTGCCTGTTGCTTCCTATCTGAGAAGAGGCAGAGTCCAGGGGTCATTTGAACCAGGGGATATCCCCTTGGCAAACTTAAGTACCTCTCACTCTCACCTGGCACAGAGGTGCCGAATGCCACGAAGACAACAGCTGTGACTGAATCCTTGAGCCCAATTGTGCAGCCGAAGTGAGAGGCTAGGTCCCCGATGATGGCGGTGAGCATGCCAATAATGAGGATGGAGACCACAAAGCAGGCCCAGCCATGGCAGTACTCCGTGGGGGGCACACAGGCAAAAAGCACCTTCCAGAAGACTGTCAGGAAGTGCATGACGTAGTCAAAGCAGGAAGGCAGCCTCTCCTCTCCCGATTCATCCTCATCTTCATCCCCTGCTGGAGGTAAGATAAACAGGCTTGAGACAGGGGAAGTGAGATCAGATCTTCATTCGTGAAAAAGTCAAGTCCAACCCATGCTACAGGCATCCTGGGCTGAGTGGGGATGCTGATCTCTCTGGACAGCAAGCGAGGAACAGCGTGTGGGCGCCAGTTACACAGTGGGGATGATGGGAAATGAATTGGTCATAGGGTCACCTATGACCTAGTTTCAATGCAGGGTACTAAGCGAACAAACTGTAGACTATAGAAAAAGAAGAGAGGATGCAAGTAAGAGGCAGAGTGGGAGAACAGGAGGACAAGGAGGGGGAAGAAAGGAGGCAGGGACAGGCTGTATTTGATTTTCTAGGTAAAGGAAACAGAACTGGCTGTGTGCTTGACTACTCCTCACTGGGTGCCAGTGAGGTTCCTCTCAAGTTTCTAACCTGTCTTCAGCGATGACGACCATAATTCTGCCATCATCCACCCCCAGAGGGATGGCTGTCATTCCAGAGCATAGAGGCTGTACCCTTCCTCAGATGTCCCATGGAACAGGGCAGGGATGGTCTCTGTTCTTTGCTAGCAACTATGGGTACATGTGCCCCGCCAGTGACCGCCCCCCGAGAGAATGTACTGAGGTACCTGTGTCCCTTCAAGGGCAAGTTTAAATGCTTTCAGTTTGCAAAGAACAGAAATCAGGAATCTGGGCTCTAATTCCAATTTTAAATGAAAGGAATCTTAGCCTGGGGTACTTTAGAGTTTTTGAACTTCAGATCCTCCCTTTGTGAAGGGAAGTAGACTGTGTGGCCTACATTCCTTCTGTGGTCTCTCGAGGGGCACAGTCATGTCATCAGAAGGGGCACGGCAGAATGGATGTGGAAGCGGGGCAGCAGCAGTAGCAAGCCTCTCTTCCCGGCTGTGCTTTTGCTCTGGCTCTGGGACCTTAGGGATGTAACCCCGTGGGTTGCTATGACAACAAAATCTCATGGAAAAAGACAAGGCCAGTAGTGCTTGTCTGTTTAAGAGAACTATAGTGTTGCTGAGAGACAATACAGGGGCAGTTGGGAGACCCTGTCCATTCTCATTCCAACACACCTGCGGGTATCTGGGACTTCTGCCTAGGCTGGCGACACTATGGCGGAGTCATTCTGCTAGTGTCAAAGAACTCATTCAGGGTAGAGAGATTCATCAGGGAGGTCAACGCAAAGCATTTTGCTAGCTCTTAACATCTGGTCTCTAAACCAGAATTCTTTTCCATTTTACCAAAAAGGAAAAGCAAACTTGTGGGGAGGTGAGGAATGATGGAAACTGGATTTCATGGGTACATATTTTGTACTTGTACTTCTGAGAAAGGCGACAGCAGTTCTTTTTAGGACTGAAAACATTGAAGATAGAAAGGATACTTACACTAGCTCACACAGAAGAATCAGGAATTGAATCCAGATGTCACTACCCTCTTTTTTTTTATTATTTTGTTTTTCCGAGACAGGGTTTCTCTGTAGCTTTGGAGCCTGTCCTGAAACTAGCTTTTGTAGACAAGGCTGACCTTGAACTCACAGAGATCCACCTGCATCAGCCTCCAAGTGCTGGGATTAAAGGCGTGTGCCACCAACACTTTGCTAGTCACTACCCTCTATCTTTTAGTTACCCGTTGAAAGAGATAAGCATCTCAGACCGGAGCTGGGAAGACTCCGGGCCTAAGAGCTCTCCTTGAAAGTGATGAGCCACTAAGGGGGCCGTGATCTTCTTTCTTGGTGGCTATCTGCACTCCTAGAAAGGCTATCGTGAGGGTACTCTTACCTGCACTAACAGTGATGGCTTCCATGAACTGGTCCCTCCAGGAATGGGTCCCCACAACCAGCGCCAGGTTTGTCTTCTTGATCAGCTTATCCACTGTACTCTATCATGGAGAGAAAAACTTGGACTCATGAGGTTAGATTTCTCAAGACTAGTGAGGACTCCCCTGTTACAAAGGAATGAAAGATGCCCTGAATCACAAGGGTTCTAAAATCTTTTCATGAGGTGGTGTCCTTGGATGAGATCTTCTTGGGCAATCCCCCTAGTTCCCTTTTCTCTAATTGTGGATTCAGACACTGGGTGTTCAGAGGAATGTAACTACAGAGGATATAGTGGTCTTTTGAGACAGAATCTGTCTCTAACACAGCAGTTCTCTATATAGACCAGGTTGACCTTGAACTCACAGACACACCTGCTTCAGCCTCACAAGTGCCTTGGATTAAAGGCTTGGCCCACCACACTTGGCTTGAAATGTAACTATAGAATAAGACGTCAGTAAACCTTGGTCTGCAGTAGTGAGTTTTGGTATGTTTAAAACATAAAATTGTGGTGACACGTCTAAGAGCTCCCTGCCCTACTTATTTCATATTTTACATCATGTTTCCCTATGGTATTCCTAGCATACAAATAACCAGAACACTTGTTACATATTATAAATGGAAAACTGAGCCCTGGGGGTGGATAAGTAATTTGTTTGGTTTCTAATTCACATTTTCCGCGGTGAAATTAGAAAAAAGCCTCATCTCTTCTGCTTCCCACTTTAGCTATCGATAGACCTCACTGATGGTCTGACCTTGAACTCATAGGACTCTTCAATGATGACCTCTAGTTTGGGGTGTTCACCCAATATTGGCTTTCCCATCTCTGCTATTCTCTTGGCCTCCTCTTCCTCCATAGTCAGCTTCCTGTCTGTCACCTCTGCAACAAAAGAAAAATCAGATGAGCTTTAGCACCTTTTCCATCTCCCAGTTCTTTATCGCTCAGGGGCATGGGCAGTGGGTGGAAAGCAAGGCGTTCTCAAGAACAGGGACTGGGCATCTCTAGTTTCTCTTTCTACTAATGGCTGAACACCCTGATCAGGCCACAGACATGCTCCTGGTAGACCCGAGAATGAGCATTTCTCTTTTGATTTTATTTTCTGGTAGGGAATCTGACCCAAAGAATTCCCAGTGAATGGTACCAAATGATGCTCCCAAGCCATTTAGAGAGTGACTGCAGAGCTGGGAAGAAAAGCCAAATCGCATGGTCTTGACAATTTTGCGCTGCTGGAGCTGATTGTCCATTACTTCATGTAAGAGTTCTGGAAGATACACGGATCCAAAGGCACTGCCTACTGGCCCCCATTGTCATTTGTTTTCAACATTGTTGGCACTGTTGCATCTATGAAAGAGAAAGGGAATGTTTGCAGAACCATCTCCGTTTCATACAGGTGACTGACATCTTCACAATGGGAAACTTGGACAATTCCCAGGACACTTCATGGTGTTCCAGAGATAGATTCCTCCAGGATTTCTATACAAGGCAGGGCCATTTCTTCTGGGATTAAAAAGCAAAAATAAAACAAAGTCCTTCCTTTATTTTCTTTATAAGCATTCTCTGCGGCCCTCAGCGTCTTGCATCATTTACCAATGGTCCCTTCTCACGCTGAACAGCTAAACAGGTTTTCCACTTCAGCCACTTCACCATGAAGACGTGTTTTTCTGGATTAGAGTGAAATAGAGATTGAATCTTTTCATTCCCCTTTGATTAGAAAATCGCTCTTGGCAGTCTGTTTCTTTCAGAGCTCATTTAAACATCTCCCCATCCAAGCCCGCATTCTCACATGTAATTAGTTCTTTCATTCAGCTCCTTAATTGCTTTCATTCCACAGAGTAAACCTCCTTTGGGAATCCTCTAGTCCTTGGATAATCCCAAGGACAAAATGGGTCAAAGGCCAAGGAAGTCTTTTTCTTTCCTTTTTTCTTTTTTTCTTTCCCCGCTTGGATTCTTGAGGTTGCAATAAAAGCAATCCACAGGAAAAACTATAAAATACGGCTGGGTTTTACTAGGTAGGAGACTTATTTATATAAAGATTTCCTTGGTTAGCCAGAATGAGGACAGTTGATGGTGTGCAGACTCCAGTGTCTGAACTTGCTACTGGACTCTACAACCAATGAAAGAGAAGGCCATCCCGACAATGTCTGGGAGCTGTCCGTGGTGCTGCACCATAGTAGCTCTGGTGGTTTCTGAAGATTAAGCTCTCTCTCTCTCTCTCTCTCTCTCTCTCTCTCTCTCTCTCTCTCTCTCTCTCTCTCTCTCTCTCTCTCTCTCTCTCTCTCTCTCTCTCTCTCTCTCTCTCTCCTCTCTCTCTCTCTCTCACACACACACACATACACACACAAACATACACACACATTGTGCTCATTTTTTCCTCACACACATGTAATGTATTCTATAGGCCCCTTCCTCATTCTCTGTCACCCCATCAAGTCTCTCTCAATCTTACAAGTTCCCTTTCCATGTTCACACATTCGCGTTTTATTTTGAGACTCGTTGAGTTTAACCTGGGCCATACACATTAGGATGGGTTTGAAATTCTCTACTAGAGACTTGTGGGTTCACCAGTGGTTACTCAACTGATGGCAGCAACTCTCTAGTTCCAAGAATCTATCATGGTCATGAGGGTCGCAGGTTGGGAGGGTCCTCTTGAGTGCGTTTCCCTTCTGTGGTTGGCTGTTGACAGGTCCATTCTTGTGCAGGTTCAGGGTAGGCGAGTGCAGTTGTATTGAGTTCAGGGTTAGAATGGCTGTACTGTGTTCAGGAGATGACATTCTGTGGCCCTTCACCCCATTCTCTGGCTGTTACATTCTTCCTGCTTCTCTCCCATGGTGTTCTCTGAGTCTTGGAGGGATGGCATACATGCCTTGCTTGTGGCTGAACACTCAGCTATTCCTTGTTCTTTTATATTTCCAAGCTGGAGGACATCTTATGGTACAGCCTCACCTCACTTACTTCATTTAATATGGGTCTCATATGAGTTCATTCAGAAGGCAAATCCAGGAGTCTGAATGTGCTGGGTCTATTTACAAGAACAGCAGCCCTGGAAATGGAACTGCAAGGCAACCTGGGAGAAAAGCCCTTAGGGAAGACAGACTCCTGAAAGAATGAGTAGCCGTCTCCTCTTCCTTCTGGCTTTGGCATCACATACCACTGCTTGTCTCAGCAGTGACAGTGTTATTCTGCTCCTCCCTCGCCAGTTCCCTCATGTCATACTTCACATGTGCCACAGGAACTTTATACCACCACAATGAGCTCTCCAGTGACACGTAAATGTTCCCGTCTAACCCCTTGTCTAGCTGTCAATCTAGCACTATATCCACCTGGCATATTATTGATCCACCTGCTGACCTGTCCACCCCTGTGGTGACAGTCACTTTTTCTGTCTAGCCTTCTGCAAAAATCCCTTTGACAAATAGCCAATGCTCTATTGGCAAGTCACCCACAGTCCCACAGAAGTACTCTCCTGTTAACTGACTCACATGCCTTTCTATGAACCCCGACTTAGTGTCTTGATGTCAATCCTCTTCCTTTACTAATTTTTATAGACTGGTCATAGCTCAAGTTCAAGTTAAGTTAATTTCACAAGCCCCAGACTTAAAAGACCAATGCTAATGATTCTGACTGCTCCTCGGAATTTCAAGTGAAGAGAACAATGAGAGGTGATCTCGATGTGCAGGCCGACTAAACAAACCCTCATTTCTAGGAAGAGAAAGGGAGAGAGGTGGGGGAGGAGGTAGAATGTAAATACGAAGGAAGATTGGGCAAATACTGGAAGAACAAAGAGCTCTCCAGGCTGGACAAGGATAGGCTGTGAACACCCTGTGGATATCCCTACGAAGAAGCAGTGGTGTGGCCAGGGCTCTCACTCTAAGGCCCTTGCACTTGGTGGAATAGCCCAGGATGAACACATTTACTCTTCCACCACCAGGTGCTGTCAATCACATTGGCCTGTCCCCTCAGGAAGATGGAAATTGAAACCTGAGGTTTCTGGTGGGTGGAAAAGCCTAATCAAGGGCTCCTGATTCAAAGGAGATATAGGACGCCCCCCTCTGCATTTTATATTTCCATTGGTGTCTGAAATCTTGTTAAAAGTATAATGAAACTTAACCCAAATACAAATATGTGTGTTAGCAGTGAAGGCAAGAACTGGAACAAAGAAACCTGAATGTATCCATGTGGGGTAGTATGAGCAGAGAGGGAAAGAAAGACCAACACCCCAGGAGGAGAGTGCAGAGCACAGAGTTCGAGCTAGCCCGTATCCTGTCGGCATAAAAATAAGCAAGAAGATGAAGAGACTGGAGCAACGTTTCCAGAAAAGGAAAACATATTAACTCTGTGCACTTTCTGCTGTAGGCTCCAAGGAGCCAAATGATCTTACTATGCCTATTGCCTCTCCTTAAGCCCAAGGGGTGGCCCGTAGGTGACTTGGAACACCAGTGCATGCTGTAAGATCTTTTGCCTCTTCAATGTCTCTCTCTCTCTCTCTCTCTCTCTCTCTCTCTCTCTCTCTCTCTCTCTCTCTGTGTGTGTGTGTGTGTGTTCAAAGAACAGATGAAATGTAAGGCATTCTTTTAAAACAGATTGAAACCGTCTTGTGGCGCACACTCCATCTGTATTGAGCACAGTGCTGCCAGACATGGAGGGCTGTTTCCTTTTCTGGTCCTGAAGTTGGATGCTGTTTGTGATGGGCTTCCACTCACGGCAGCATACTCTCAAAGTGTGTCTGTGTCCTACACAGGATCTAAATTCTGAATGAGAATCTTGCTCTAAAATAAAATCTATAAATATCTTTTTTCTCCCTGTTCCCACACATAGCTTTTCTATTTGGAGCATATGTAACTCTAAGGATAAATGACAAATGAGTTCAAATCTAGCTATCAAATCAAATCAAAACTCATCTGTGATGAGTTAGAAGGTCTCCAGGGTCAGTAAAAGTCTGTAATTTTTTTTTTTTTAAAGACAAACCGCCTTTACTGTTCTCAGCAGTCCTTCATTATTTCTCCCTGTGTCGCTGAAGTCAGTCTTTCCTTTTGAGCCCTATGTCAATCCCATTGGAGAGTCTGGTCTTAACTCTTCCCATCTTCTCTCCAACAATAGAAGAGGCAGACGAACTGAGATGCAGGGAAATCTATGACCCACCATCTTCTTGGTAAGTTTTATTTTAATGGCTAACTATGCATTTTCACACTGTCACTGGTGAAAATGGTGTTCAAGGAATTATCTGCTTCCCCTCAATTACTTTAAGTAAGGAGTCTCTCGGTCACTGGGAGAAGCTGTCAGGTTACCTTGACCCTGTAGTTCCTGTTAAGTAATGTAATGGGCATTGATCTTAAACCAAGTAATGGCACTGGCAAGAATAGAAAAGAGGGGGAAAGGCAAACACCTCTTACCTGGAGATAACAGGAGCGCTGTTTGAAAATGGGTATCAGGGAAGGGGGAGAAAGAAAAGGAAAGAACATTAAGATCCCATCTTGAACGAGGCCCCAGGCTTTGTGGTTCCTGGCAGCATAAGGGAGGCAGTGAGAGAATGAGCAAGAACACATGCAAATGGCAGCATTTGAGCATGCGCGGCAAGAACAGCAGCAAGAGGTGTGAGAAGCTGGAAAGACTGCTGAGCAGCTACAAGGAAGTTACCCCACACCTTCCCTGAAAACCTGAGTGAGTGCTAAGGATGGGGAGCACGCTGTGTGGGTGAAAAAGACACTTAGGTGGCCACTGTGATTCTGGCTAGCTATCATGAACACCGTGTGTGCTTTGCAACCCTGCCAAAGTAGCTGGACTGTTGATGGTAAGGCGAGCGTAAGGCTTGAAGGTGAGCCCCAGAGAACAATACGCAAGAGCAGGACGGTGTTCCCTTCTACCATTCCCAGCCCCAGCCTTGCAGTCAGAGCATGTTCTGCTTCCCAGTGTATCTCAGCTACCGTAAGGACCAGAGCTTTGATCTTCCCTGAAAGAATGATGTTAGGAAAGATGCATCCTTTAGACTGTGGTCCCTGGATGATAGCCCCTGTCTAGCCCTATCTCTGCACTTAGTAATGTTCAATAGAGGCGTGTTGTTTACAGTTTTGGGAATTGACAGTCTTTTTGTTCAGAAAGAGTAGGTAAACTCTGGATTCCGGGTACTCCAGAACAAAGGGACTGTCAGACCGAAACTTGTATGAGGATGGAAGATGATAAATGCAAGGTCTCTGCGCAGACTGGGGAGCAGAGTCAAAGACATACACAACACAGGATGTCTGGAGCTTCTTTTTGCTCATGCTAAAGCTCTCTTGTCTCTAGGGTAACCTGACAGATTGCCCCAATGAATGAGAGACTCATCACATGGGAGAAGAGCTTAGTCTATGCAAGGCTCTCTTGGACTTCAAAATGCACAAGCTAAAAAGAAATTCTTGTGAATTTCCCACCTCATTTTTATCCTGATTGTATGTATAACTTTATACCCCTCATCTTTGGCTCTTGTCAGATCTGGAAACATCCTGCTACCTACTCCTGCTAGAGACTGACAAGGAAGGAGAGTATGTGGGCATAGGTGGGAATATCTACAAATTGCTCCTTCTAGTAACCTCAAGGAATGCAGCTCATGCCTGAGACCCATAACTTCACATCCACAGCCGACGAAGATATGTGTGGACTCAGAATCTACATGGTGTGTAAGTAGCTGAGCCACAGTTGATTTTTCCCAGTTGTTTCCATTTAGACCATGAAGGTGATTAGTTGGCCGGAGGATATTCTCATGATATTGTCATGGGCATGCTCCTTCCATGGGTCTGCAGAAAGAACACTTCAGGCCCTAAAGTTCAGATGGGCAAGCCAGACATTCTCTGCTTCTTGTCTTTGTGGATCGGAGGGTTCTTACTGAGGAGGAACAGATGCATCTGTGAGATCCACGGAGGTCAGTGTTGAGTGACTGACTACCACCAGGGTCTTTTCCTTGTGTTCCGTGTATTGGTCCTCAGGTGAGACTTATTCATTCCTGATCAGATCCCCCAGAGACAATTAGAAAAGAAGATAGCTCAGGAAACTTCTAGGGGTGGGGCACTGAACAGGGTGTGCCAAAAGAAGCCAAAGAAGCAGCCCTCACTATTGGACAGTGCTTCCCTTTCCCCGACTTTCCCAGACTTCCTCTGGCCAGGTACTGACCCACTAACTAGCCCGGACAATGAAGCAGCTAATCTTGCCTCACTTGTGAAAGAAGTCCTCTTTCACACTCCGGGGCTTACTCTATGCCACAGAAATTATGTTTTCTCTCATTCTTTCCTTTTTTCTCTACCACAGATCATGCAGAACTTTTAATATTACCTCCGAAGCCTGTTGTGTTTGCTCAGAATAGAGTTTCCTATTGCAAGTCAAGTCATTTTTTTTAAAAAAATTCTATTGTCATTTTTGACCATGCAGAGACGATGCTAGGCTGAATGTCTAAGTCTCTCCTAGACGGTAGTGATAATGAAAAGCAATTTTCACTGTACTGTCTCTCACTCTGAAAACAGTAGTGCACCCTGCAAATCAGAATGGATTTTCATTTGACTCTAGATCTAGACAATTGGGTTTTATAACCTTTCACCTCATGGTCTGATGCCAATATCGGAGAAGAACTGAAGAGACTGAAAATTAATATCCCAGAGTCTAAGGCCTAGACCATAGGGCACGAGGCTGGGAAACCCATGCATTTCTTACCAACAACTTCCACCTTGGCACCTTGGTCTTTGGGAAAATCTGGGGGGCATATCACACAAATAATTTTCTGAAATCCTTGTCTCCTTACCTCCTTCCCCAGGGCTAGGCTTCACAAGGACTCTTCTGGGCTCTTCTTGGTTAAATATTTCAGAGGCAAAAGGCAACCTCAAATGGGGAGCAGCCACAGGTGTTTGTATTCAGCCAGGTCTATCAAAGAGCTCAAGGCTTACCTTAGAACCCTTTCTGTCCTACTGATTGGTAGGGGGCCCAAGGGGAGGCAGAAAATAGCTGTTTTAAATGTTAAAATAAAGGCATAGATGGGCTTCTAATCTCTTCCTCCTGCCTGGAGCCCTTACATGGGCCTTGGGTAGCTTTTGTTTCCAGCCAGTCATAAAGATGTGTGGTTGGTGCACAACGGGGAAGCGATAGAAATGAGGTAGGGCAGGTGCAGAGACAATTTCTGAGAATATTCCGGAAAGTGGGAGCTAGCTAGACGATAGGCTGGGATAGTGTAAGAGGCAATGGAATTAGATTCTCTTTCTTCTGGTACTCTCTGGTTGTCAGATTGGAAGGACTACTTTACTCAGCGGGCAATGAACTGTTTAGCTCGCCTTGCCCCTTGAGGGCTAGATGTGTCCAATCCAGAGCTGTCACAGAGCTGAGTTCTTCAGATGGTTCCAGTGGATGGTGATAATTGACCACCAAGCTTGAGGAGAAGACCTGAAGGGGTGCTTTGAAAGTGTTGCTGTTGACCTTACTCTCTTAGACCTGCCAGTGTAGCTCTCTGTTGCTGAATGCAAAACCGCTGAAGAATGGTCAACTCTCCTAGATGAACAGATGTTTTTGCATTCCCATACCTATTCCATCGCCGTTTCCAAAGTGGTAGCTTCTGATTATTTCCATTGGGTGAGAAAGGCATCTATCTTTCCTGGTTTCAACAACGCCAGTATCACTCTCCTAAGGATGAGCCTTTGTCTGGGATTTTGAGGCTTCTGTGCCAAGAAAACTATAGCGTCTCCTTCACTAGTCAGAGGTGAGAGGTGCCATGAGGTCTGAGCATTATTTTCACTTGCACATGCTAAGCGAAGGAAGGTATCCATCAGCTGCCCACTGGCTGTCTTTAGTGCCTCAGTGATCCAAACCACTTTTCCATTTAGGGTTCCTTTCTTTGATAATCATAAATAAACATTCTGGGCTTACTCAAGTATGTTCTTTTCTAGGGCCCACACGCTCATGGAACAGTTGAACCTAAAATGACTTAGTTTCTCTTACAAATTTTCAATTGTCCATTTTCATTATCCCAAACTGGCCCACATAAGGTACCTTACTTTAGTCTATGAAGAAAGGTATGATGGAGTGGATGAGATGTCAAAGGGCAAAAGGAGAGCTTGGGATTCCATGTTGCAGGGCTACTTCAGAAAGCCAGCTCTTTCCTAGAGAGTTCTCAGAGACCATGGTCAATTGGTATACCTCCCCGAGCCATGGTCTACCCAACTGGGAATAGGCAGATAACACACTTACCTGCAGGAAGAGCAGAGAGACCTGTGGGCCACTCTGCAAGTGAAGAGCTTGCCAAGCATTCAATAAAGGTTGGGGAATGCAGCAGAAAATGGTCAAAGCATTGTGGCAACGTGGGTCCCACCCTTCCTCCAAGGCCCCCCCCCATTATTGTCAATGCCCGCTAGATTGAGAGGTGGCAAGGAAGGGGCACAAGCATGCAACACATCACATTCCTTTCTCTTTCTCTTCCTCCCCACCCACCAAGGAGTTTTCACATTGACAAGCTATAGTATGGGGGCAGAGAATAGGGGAAAGTGCAGGGGACAGTAACAATCAAATAACTGGGTGATTATAGCACAGCACAGGAATAACTCATTAGGGCAATGAGGAGTTGAGGCTGCAGCACTGCCCAGAAGGTGGGAAAGGAGGAATATGGAAATAAACTATGACTAAGAAGGCAGAGATGACACCGAAACAGGGTGGGAGCGAGAATACAGGAGGGAAAAGCATAAAATTTTCTGTCAATAGGAGAAGGAGGAGAAGGGAACAAGAGGTGGGGGCAAAAATAAGAGTCACTTTTTCTTCTTTTTAATTGCCTCGTTTGTTTAAATTTCTTTCCTTTTTCTTTGCCTTTTCTTGGTTGTTGCTTTGATTTTTAAAGAATCTCACACCTGATATTCCACGTTCCATCCATTTCGGTTCACCAAGGGCAATGAAGAAATTCTCTTGCCTTTCGTATTCCTCCTCATCTACTATTTTAACCCTTATGGTTTTCCTGTAGGGACAACAAGAGAGAGAGTGTCGACTAGGTGGGCAGCTTGGTTGTTCACCTGGAGCACAGCCTGTAATAACCATTCCCATCACTCTTGGCACATGCAGCCCCATCCTGCCATGGTGGCCTTAGACAGGACTCTGGTGGAGTGTGCTGTCTTATTTAAAAAAAAATGCTCTTAGCTTTTCTTGTCTCCTCGGTCACAGTTGTTCTTACAGGTGAGAGGGAAAGGGACAGGAGGACAAGGAAAAGTGGGCAAAGGGAGCCAAGATGAAGGAAGGGAGTGGGGAGGAAAAAGATTGGGATCATGGTGGGGAGGAGTCATTTTAGATCCTGCCAATGGTTAGTAAGAAATAAGTTGGGCAGCACATTCCATTGGTGTCACATGGTAACAGTAGCATTTCTTTAGGCAACAAGTAGATGACCTGCCTACTGGGAATGACCCAGAACCCTTCACAGCGAACAGTGTTTCTGCAGAACCTAGGACTCCAGTCCCTTCTTTTGCCTCATTAAGAAAAATTTAAAAGTATTTATGGAGAGGAAGACTAAAGAGAGGGGGAGAGAGAAGAGATAGGGAGAAAGGGGGGAAGGGCTCTCCTAACTTTCTCATTTTTTAGCCTTTAGGGAAGCTCAGGGAACCCAAATAAGGGTTAGCTCCAATACAATACAGGAATTCCACACCATTGACAGAGGGATGCTGTGCCCCAAGGCAGACCTTCTAAACACTGATTAACTTGGGTTGAGAACACAAGGTTGTGGAGATTACTGTCTATTCCTGGGTACTAACACAGTGGAGTGTCAGTTACAAAGAAAAGCAAGTTTTGTTTTTGGAAACATACTCCACTCCAAGTATTCACCTGAGCCTCAGTCAGTCATGTGGTCTAGCCAGAGAGGTTCTAGCGGGGGTCTGGATATTTTCATGTTTGATTTCTCTTGGAACCTCAAGGAACCACAGTGGTAGTTAGTAGGTCCAGTGAGAGATGGAGCTGGGATTGCTATTCTCTGAGGTTTATTTGTTTCAGGGAAGACAGTGGAACCCAATTCTCTCAAAGGGAAAAGAGGGTAAACGACAACTTAAATGTCCTCAGATCCTTGATGTTCCTTTGACATTCTGAAGATGTGCTTCACCTTGCTACCAATAAAACACAAGCAGTGATAGCTTGTGTGTGTGTGTGTGTGTGTGTGTATTTTACTTAAGATTCTTTTTCATACTTTGTTGGGTGGACACAATCATTGAGCATTTGTAGGTCAGAGACTCCTCTGTCTATACGACGGGAACCTGTTTTGTTACCACAGGGACTCTTGCATGAGATTGAAATGAGTCTGACTTAGAGCAACATGATGATAGTTTGGTCCAGGGATACTGGCCCCTAACCAGCAGTTCCAGAGCACAACCTATCCTAGGAAGGATTGCCTGACTTCCTCTTGGAGGACAGAGCTATATAAGGTCATTCAGATGGAAAGCACAGCTCTGTCCATTCTGTAACATCACATGGGCTTGCAGGGACAGATTCACCTTAGGTCAGAATTCTCTCATTACTATTCCCCCTGCCTCCACATCTCGCTCCCCTTAATAGAAAGAGTAGCAAACAGCAGGAAGGGCTTTGATGGAGACCTGCACTTTAAGCTCAGTCAAGGTCAGGGAGAGAAATACACTTTGATGGCAGAGACATGGCAGATAAAGATGGCTCTAAGGGTTCTGTGTGGGAGTGGGACAAAGTATGGTCCAAATATATTGGTTCTCAATCTCCTGGGACATAAACTCAGCCTTGAGAATAATTTTGCCATGGAAATCTGTGCTGGGTATCTGTTTCTCACGATGTATACTACCTGTAAATCTAGCCATCTTTCTTGTCCCCATACTACATCACAGAGAACCTCTTTTACCATATTCTTAAGAGTGTGGGTTCTCTCTCTCTCCTCTCTCTCTCTCTCTCTCTCTCTCTCTCTCTCTCTCTCTCTCTCATTTACCTCACCCATATTTATTTTGCCACCCCAGAAAAATTGCCATTGGTTCTTGAAGACCCCTCTATGGATACCATGTGACAGGCTGGCAGGGTTAGGACAAAGAGAGGAGAAGAGAAAAGAGCAAGAGAGAAAGGAAACAGAAAGGTAGGAGGCAAGGGGAAGAGAAGGCAAAGGATTGGAGAGGAAGAAAGGAAGGAGAAAAGACTGTTACTGTTAGTGTGGAGGACAGGGTACTACACCTTTCTGAACACTCATATCGGCCATGCGGGGGCCCATCATCTCAATGAAGTAATTCTTGTTTTTCTCATACGCCTCATCATCAATTACCTTGATGTGAATTGTTTTGCTGTGGATGGAAAAATAAAGTATCATAAGCAAGGAGCAGAATCGGGGCAAGGCAGCTGGAGAAGAGAGGGAGAGAGAAAGAGACCCAAAAAGGTCCCAGTTGGCCCCAATTCCGCAAGGGCATGGAGGAAGGTGCTGTCCTGGCCCCCCTCCTGCCTCAGGGAGTCCCCTTGGGTTTCATGTGGCTGCATGTTACAACCATATTTGAAGACTCCATCAAAGCTCGGGCTTTACAGCCAAAGGTTCCAAGTTCCAATCCCAGAAATGCTGTGTGATCTCGGGCAAATAGTGAAACCAATATAAACAAGACATATATCTTTACCTACTATCAGAGATTATGCAGCACCCCTTCTATCCAGTAAGGGTATGTTTCAAGACCATTGAACATGTGAAACCATGCCTAGTCTTGGCCCTCATACATGCTACTTGTGCATAAGTATGATGGCATTTACTTTGTAGATTAGGCACAATATGAGATTAACAACCAATGATAAAACAGAAGGATTACACCATTGCCAGTTGGGCATGGTCATACACATTTGTAACCCAAGTACTCAGAGGTTGAGGAAGGAGGGTCTCAATGAGCTTGGGGCCAGCATGGATCACACAGTGTGTTTGAGGACAACTGGACTACAAAAGCAATTCCACATCTCAGAAACAAAACCAAAACAGAAATACCCACAACACACTATAATAAGAGTGATTTAAAATTTATAAATGGTTTATTTCTGGACTTTCCCTTTAGTATTTTCAGACAATGGTTTCTCATAGGTGAAAGAGAGTGTCTGGTTCCCACAGTTAAAATCTAAAACCTCTAATGCCTATGCATTGCATATAGCAGTGAGTTCACTGTGACATTTTCAGAGATACATATATCATGCTTGCCAGCATCCAGTCCTCACAGCCGCGTCTCATCCTCTCCTCTCTCCCTATTCCCCACAGTCCCTCTGGAGATTGATTAAAGGCTTCTGCATACATAAGAATGTTGCACTCATAGGCCTTCTCAGAAGGTTTTTTCTTCATCGCTTTGCTTTTGGGACAAGGAAGATTTTTTTTTTTTGCCTTCTAGAACCAGTAGATGATGACTGAAAGTGCGTATTTTATAGAAAGAACAGAAAGAGAGGGACAAACAGGCCTGTGAATTCTGCCCAGAATAGTAGATGCTCTCTCCTTTTTGTGTGGCTGTGGAGAGCACCGGGGTCCAAGAGAATGGTTAGCTTTGTGTCATACATTGTCTAATTCACAGTGATTGGGAGATGCTGTCTACAGATGAGATGCTGCAGTGTAGGGATGGGAGGGCAGGCTACTTAACTCTGGAGCTGTCTGAGCTGGGATCGGTGTCTAAGTTTTATGGTGATCCATTGGCCAATGCCAACCCCAATAACCCGCATAGCTCTGTGTATGAAAATGTATTATTTTGTAGAGCGAATGTGGAGGTAACTATTTTGTGCCACCTACCCACCCACCCCGCTGCTTCTCCTTTCTGCAGAGGTAAGCCTATGCCTCCAAGCTATTGCTTATGGTGGGGGCATTTCAGGACCAGACCCAGTTCGCACATGTCCCCTCCACTGGATGCTATTGTGGCATAGAACTGCATAGGCATGCGGAGCTGTGCAGGACCCTGGTCTACTCCCATGAGCAGCCCCCTTCCAGACATGCCTCTAAGATTGACCTTTGCAGACAGACAGAGGCCTTCTGTCCCAATCTTTCTTTTTAAATCAAGCACAGCTATCTTTATAGTCTAACTTTGCACGGACTCTATTCTCCAAAGCTAACCATAAGAGTTTGCTTTGGTGTCTACGTTTCCTCTACTAACCTCATTTACTGGGTCCATCCCTCTCAAAGTGAGCATAACCATTGCCGATCTTGCCTGGACCATGCCACCAATGGTTATGAAATGACACTCTGAACCTCGATGGCCTGTATATCCATTACAGTCCACAGAACCCAGGGTAGCTACCATGGAAAGCAATGCCCTTGCAGTCTGTGAAAACCATAGCACAGTGATTTTTCTTCTTCCAGGGACCGATAGACTGGGTTGAAAATTTTTTTCCACCTTCCCTATCTGGGTAGCCTTGGGCGACTTAATAAAGACCTCAAGACGCAACCTGTTTCAAATGTGAAGTCTCCAGGGCAAAATGACACCACAGCGTTTGTTCCGCGGTGCCCCTCGAACAACAAGGAGGCACACGGAGGGAAGCGCATTCTTTGCCGAGGGTTTAACAGCTAGAAACCATTATCATTAAGCATAACAATAATCCCAGCTTGAGAGTCATATATAAGGGGATCTCTCCATCTGCAGTCATTAAGTCAGAAAATAAGGGGGGAAATCAATAAATAGTGTTTTCTGCAAATACAAGTCAGGTCAAGAAAGGGCTGGCTAAACCAGGATAATAGATGCCTAAATGGATTCTTACAGGGGCTTGGAGTGCTAGGGGGCTACAGGAAGAGACTCACTCCCATTCTTTCAAAATCTGGCGTCTGCCATTATCAGTGAAAAGCTCGGGGCTTTATAGAACAGGCTACACAACACGACTTGTGTTCGTTTTGGTTTCTAGAGAACAAATACACAGGCAAAGAGATTCCACGGAGACTGTAGTAGAAGATAAGAGAAGGGAAGACAGGTGTTGAGTAGCAGAAGGAGGAAACGAAGCTAGCTGGCTGGAGAGACCAGCTGGAAGGTGGGATGAATGATGAAGGCAGGGTGTGGGGTTCCCCCACTGAGCTCATCTGTGGGAAAGACATCACATCTGTTTCCACGGAAGGTGTCACCCTGCCTGGGAGGCTGGAGAAAGCCCTCGCAGTTTCCCCAAACTGACAACATTTTCATTTCTGTCTCCCACACAAGTGAGATCACAGAACGTTAACTAGGCGTCACCAGCTGGGCCTTGAGTCCTTTCCAAACTGGTTCCTTCAACTTCAGTCAGTGGCAAAATCGTCTACCACTTGGCTCAGGCCCTAAACCTGGAACCACCCCTCTTCCTGGTCTTGTTTTCTCTTTCCTCTTCCCTTCTCTCCACCTGCTATCTGCTCTAAACCCCCTGACCACCTCCCTTCCTTCTGCTACCAAGATCAAGACCCCACAGCCTCTCCCTTGGACTCCTACAGCCTCTGAAGAGACTCTTCCTGTTCTTGGTTCTGTTTCTTCTCTCTTCAATCCCTTTCCCATATAACGACCAGAGCGGCAGATTTAAAAGGCAATGTAGCCAGATTTGGTGGCACGCACTTGAAATCCAAGCACTCCAGAGACAGAAGGAGGATTGCAAAACTTGAGACCAGGCTGGCCTACCTAATTACAGGCTAACCTTGGCTGCCCAGTGAGCCCCTGACTCAAACACACAGTCCTGATCCTGCCATACCTCCTGCAGCTGGAATAAACAGAACCCCATGTCCCAGAGGAGCTTCTCCATCCAGCTGCCCTAAACTTCAGGTCTCTCTCATCTCAAGGTCCCCTTGCTCTCCTCCCAGGCACCCTCGTATTTCTGCTTCTCAGATCGGGTTGCTTCCCACTCAGGGTAAGCTTCCTCGTGTTCCTTCTCTGGAATGCTCTTCACCTGTGCCTGAACTTATCCTTGTCTGTTGGGTTTTCTTGTCCTCCTTACCTCTTTGAAGGAGCCTTCCATAGTCACCTTAGCCCCTAGAATCATCCTCCTACTTAGACTCCATTGGATTTCACCACACAGTAGTGATGTTCATGCTTGAAGTTAGCCTGGTGGTTACTGTGTCCTGTCGGTCTGTTCCTACTTGAGTGTAGGCTTCAGTCCCTGCCTGGAACACACCCAGCACACAAGAAACCCTCAGAAAGACCTCGTAGAGTAATTACTGTTGAGTCAGTTGCTGAGACACCTGGAGTCTTATGTCTTTCTTCTAGAAAAAAATGTGAGAAAGGACAAAAAAGCACTTTGAAGGTTACCGTGACGCCATGCCCAAGGATTCTAAGGGACACAATGTCTGAGAGGCCTTCAGCTTACTTAACCTTCTCCATTTGTCCACTTTGGCAAAGACGGTGTCCCTAAGCAATATGGGAGCCATTGATTAGGGAGAGGAGTTCATAATGCTTCATTCTGTGTTGCCAGTTTTTTTTTTTTTTTTTTTTTTTGCAGCCCCGTGGCTGCTTCTGAGTGGACATGGACATAGGCTATCCTGATGAGCTGTCTGGAGAGCCAGCAATACCATCTGAGGCTACAGGGCCAGCACCAGCTACTTCTACTAGCCTTCTGCTGGGAGGTGCCGGAATATATGGTGTTCCTGCCTCAGGACCTGGCTGTGCCTCTTGGAGATGACTCTCCTGGGAGATCTCCCAATAACCCCAAAGGGATGAGGAAAACTTTTTCCAGGCCTGGTTGGCCTCTTAGAACATTGCTTTTTGTGGAGGGCACTCGAACCGAATGATCCTCTGAGCTTCATTACTTTCGGATGTTGAATTCCTTTAGCTAGAAGAGGCAGAGGGGCAGCATTTGTTGATTGAATAAGTGAAGGATACATCAGAGAGCCACCCTGAGAGGGAAGGAGCCCTCCTGGAAAGTGATCTCTGCAAGGGCCCTGGCCAGTTCCTGTCACCGCAGAACACAATCCCCAATCTTTATAGCAATGAGTATAACCACGTCTCAGCTCTGTATTTACAAGCCCCACATTTGCCCCGAATCCGCCCAAGGGAGTGGGGTGGTGAGGCGACAGGAAGATTCACTGCTCAGTTCCCTCCTTCTTCCATGTCAAGATGAGAAGTGAAAAACCAGCAGCGGTCTAGGAATAGACGGTTGCTGTGCCCTGAAACTGATAAATCCCCTTCTGGGAAAGGCAAGGGGAATAATCTATAAAATAATTTATTTAACAGTATGTCTGCTCCCTGCACCATAGACAGAAATGGCTGGTTATCTGATTCATAGCTTTAGAGACATTGGGCCTCTCTTTCTGCCTTTCTTTCTCTGGCAGGGCTCTCATTTTAAAGAATGATTTTGACCCAAGCAGGAAAGAATTTCTTTTTATTGTGTAGACATAAAGCTTCAAACCCAGGGGAAAGCCTTCTAACAATTAGGAAGAGAGAGCCGCTGGCTCCATAGGACCTGTGTCAAGCCCTGTCAAAATGGTTCCCCTTCCACGTTACCTCCTTGTCTACTTGAGATCTACAAGCCTCTCATTGCAGGTGAGAAGTTTCAAGGGATGCCGTTGAATAGCAAACCTAGGAGAGATGACTGCACCTGGGCTAGAGAGAGAAACTCCTTCAGTTAGAGACTCAACGACATGGGGAGATTCACTGAGGCCATAGGCATTTTCCTGACTGTACCAGACACAGACCAAAACTAAAGCAGGGTTGCAAAACCAGCAATCCTCCTGGTTCCACAGAGCCTGCTGCTCTTGGGGCAGTCACGATAGACAAACTTCTGGAAGAATAGAATCTCAAAACATGCTTTTCCTGAATGCAGGGAGGCAGAGGTCGTGATACTTTCACACGAACTAAGGAGGCTTGGGTGCACAATGTAAGGAGGCACCAGTGATTTCAGCACTCAAGCTAAGTGGCATCTTAATACTGCATTAAAAAAAAAACAGAATTAATGGGGGAAACATCCATCATGAACGAAATGTCAAATTTCAGATGAGGACCGCTTCCCAAGCTTTATCCTTACTCTCCTCTTAGCCTGTTGAGGCATTCTTGTGCTACCTGGTGCCTGGCGGCGTGACAGCAAGAATGATGGATTAGGAAAGCAGCCGACTTTGTTCTTTCCCTTGTGTGCGTCCTCCTAGGCCACCTGCTCTTATCCACGGAAAGCGAGAGACTCCTCTCTGGGATGTTTATGGGCAACAGTAGGAGCAAACCCCCACAACCCTTGCTTTTTGTAATTGCAGATCCCTTTCAAACAAAAGTGTGAATGTGTGCAGGTATGAATGTGTGTGTGTGTATCTATGTGTGTGCATGTGTATGTGCTTATGAATGTGTGCATGCGTGTATGTGTGTGTTCAATGTATGTCTGTGTGTATGTGTGCATAAGCATGAGCATGTAGATGTGCATGTGTATGTGTGTGTATGTGTGTATATGTACGCCTGTGTGGGTGTTTATGTGTGAGCATGTCTGTGTGTGTGTGTGCATATGCACGTGTGCACATCTGTCATACAGGGCTCCTCACTCATCCTCAGGGACTGCTTTTCCCGTCTTACTGCTTGCATGTCCAAACTGCTCCTACTCTCTACTGGCTCTTCCTCTTTCTCACTTTCCCTCTACAAGAAGGCAGCTGCCATGCATCAGCCTAAAGTGTTCTGTAGGCCCATTCTCCAGTGTGCTCTCTGTTCTTACGCAGTAGAAGAGCAAGCCAGAGGGTGGGATAGATAGAGAAGATGGCGAGGATATGGTCCTTGAATTGTGCCTAGATGGATGGCAGCTAGTTCTCTGTGACCCTAGCTCTTCCCATCCTGTGCAGTCAGGCTGTGGGAACTGCACACTTCCCATTCCTCAGCACGGCCCCGTCTGCTGGGACCTCCTGTTGGTGACACCATCCCCTCAAGTCACTGTCACCTCAAACATGGATTCTCACAGTAGCCACCTAACTCACTTTTTGCTCCTGTTCCTCATGTCCTGACTCAGTCTTCTCTCTTACCAGTCAGAGTCTTTCTGTAACTTTTAAGAGAAAATCTTTAGTATTTGTGTGTTGTTGAACTGCTGACCAAGGATTTAAAGATAGGTCCAAAAATGAGTCCTATCCTGCTGCCCAGAACTCATTGTTCAGAAAGAGTTTTGATATGAGAAGGACTGTGGTACCAGAGCACTCAAAGTGATAGTGGTGTTCATAAAAAAGAATAACGAGAAAAGAATAGATGATTCAAAATTTAAAAGAGGAGGGCCTTGATGTGCCACTTTTTATTCAAGTTCTGTGAACCAGACCCTGCCACACTTGGAATACAACTGAAACTGAATGGGGTGGAGAGATGGCAGCTGTTAGGGGTGTCTCTGCTCTTGACAACACCATGTTCTAGTCTCAGCATCCATGTCGGGTGGCACACAACCGTCTCTAACTCCAGTTCAAGATTTGATACCTGCTTTGGCTTCTGAGGGCATCTGCAGACTGACATTCTCTCTCTCTCTCTCTCTCTCTCTCTCTCTCTCTCTCTCTCTCTC
>NW_026067982.1:210290-258947 GCF_014885135.2 Alexandromys fortis | reverse complement strand
CCCCCCCTCCCTCTCTCTCTCTCTCTCTCTCTCTCTCTCTCTCTCTCTCTCTCTCTCTCTCTCTCTCACACACACACACACACACACACACACCTATACACCACAAATAAAAACTAATCCAAGGGAAAATAAAAATAAACCTTAAAAGTAAAGCATACAATTGAAACTGGACAATCTTGCTGAGAAACTGAGACACAGAACACTCTGGAAGGTTTGAGGAAGCACAGCGTGCTGGGCTTCAGTCCCAGAGTTCAAGTTGCAGCAGGGTTGTACAGGCCCTGAGGATATGCATTTGTGGACACATGCCCGGGAAGTGCTTGAATGCTGAGTGAGCCCGCACAGCTCACCTGGCTTGTTTTGCAGAGCACGGTCTGCTGGTCTCCCTCTGCTGCCTTTGCCCCACATACCCATCTTCTCTAACACCACCTTTCCATGCCAGCCGGTCTCACCTGCATTCTATCCGCCTGCTTACCTCGTTCCCTCACCAGAGTACAAAAGCCATTAAAAGCAGAAACACTGCCTGTCCCATTTGCCAGCGCCCGGCACACACTCTGGCCCATGGGCAGTTTATATGTGTTGAATGGATGGTTTGTGAATAGCCATAGTGGTCGAGTCAGAAGCTAAGCCCAGGGCGTTACAGCACAGAGCCCAGGCTTAGCGCTTAGCGTAAGATTGCTGGGTGGGGTGCAGAAGAGCCCTTGGCTGTCTCTCTCATTTCAGTCTTGCACGGTCGTGAAGCCACTGCTATGAAGAGATGGCTTTATTGCTTCCCTCAGCTCTTTCCTAACTGTCTAGACCTCTTTCCCTAACCCACAACACATGCGCAGAACGAGTCGTCTTGTCTACAGTCCTCACTCGGCTGGCCACTTCAGTTACTTAGTATTGACGTCAGTTCTACATCTCAGCTTGTCCCCACTGCTCCTTCTTGTGACTGATGTCATGGAGATAAAGATTCTCCCCTCGCTCAGTGGCGAAAAGCTCCAGCCTTAGGATCAGAGCTAGCTGTTTACAGGACTTAAACGTTTTAGCCTTTTGACTAATTTGTGAAACGCTCTGAGCCTCAGTTTCCTCATCTGAAGGAGGACATAGTTGTAAGACTTACTTCACAGGGTCATTGAGAAGACCAAAGGAGGCTACCCGAGGAAAGTTTCTAGCAAGGGACTGGCAAAGGATAAGTAGTCAGAAATGTTAATTTGACGATCTTCTGTTTAAGTTATAACTGATGAAATTCTTTCTCTGGTTCCCAGGATGTACTCCCAAGAGGGTTATCTACCTATCAGTTCAACAGTGCTGGTTTGGGGCCAGGTAGGGCACTTTCTCAACTACATGGGTGGGCGGACAAAGAATCACAGATAAAGGGATGTGTCTCGTTGTCAAACTCCTGTATCTTAGTCTTCCCTGATTCAGTGACCTTTCCCTGCACCTGGTGCCCCCATGTCACTGGTAACCTTCCCTATTATTCAGCTCGGCCCTCTCCACATCCCGTTATGGATCGACAGGCTCCTGTTTGACCTCCCTGATAGGAGGGAGCCAAAGAGATCAATTTATATTCCTGGGGCTCTTGGCTTGGATAGGGAGAAGTTCTCCAAGAGTGATCAGGCCTTGTGGACACCCACTCACACCCAGAATCTGATTTGTTGATGCTATTTCCAAGTTCTCAAGTCCCTTTGCTACCCTGTCCCAACTTCAGTGAATTCTCCCGAGCTCTTCCCTGAGTGGGTTGAGGTGTTGCGCTGTAAGAGTCTGCCTGTCCCCTCTTAGAGCCCAGTGGTCTCTTCTTCTCATTCCAACAGCTCAAATCTGTCCACTGTGTTCAGAAGGCTTGCAATCAACACTCCCTTTACACAGGGCATTTGCATGTTCATTTCCTACTGGAAGAAATAAAACGAGTTTGGGAAAGCCTGGATTTACAGAGAAGCCGGATCCAACTGACAGGCAGCAGTTCAGGAAAAAGACGCATTTGCGTATATGACACATCTGGGGGCTGCTGCCTTCCTGGATGAAATTATGGTCATGGGACAGTCAGACAGACTCAGTCACCTGAAACAGAAGGAGGTGACATTCTGGGGTGATAAAAGAAAACACAACGATGGTGACAATAATATAATGCATTTTAAACTCTGCATCTGCCCGGAGGGCTCTTAATCGGGATTTCAAAGCCCTCTCCCTCCATCCTGCCCATTCATCTTTCCCCCAGCCCTGGGAAATAGCTGGCAGGTAGGTAGCGGAGCGCTATAAATAGAGCACCGTATCATTATCTTTGATGCGAGCACTGTGTATTTAGACAGCATTTTCTCTGAAGCACTCAAGAGCTCCACACACATGATATTATCTAATTCAGACCCATTCATGGGGTATCCCCCACATTTGCTGCCTTCCAGGCAGTTTGGAAAGCTCCAGATCCACAGAGATTCACATTTCCTATGCCGGCTCTCTCCCCTCCCATTCCTACTGAAGGGCGCAGGCACAGGGAAATTCTCAGGGCCACTCTTGCTCACCTGAAACAGCCGTCATTACAGCTTGCTCACCTCTTCTTTTTTTTGGGCGGGGGGGGGGGGGACACAAGCACCCTCACACACCGACTCGGTTTTACAGTAATGATACCGAGGGATGAGGGGTGCATTGTTTTCCTGCCAGAGATCATGTGAGCCTATTTTCTGGTTTTGTAAATTCTCATTTATGTGGCTTTAAGATCTTGTGAAGCTACAGGGTCGGTAATGGACTGAAGCATGCTCTGTCTGTATGAGCGCATGGCAGAGACTAAGCTCCTAGAAGTCTCCGCTTACCTTGAAAGCGCATATCACCTGCTAGGCGTCTTTCACTTGTAGGAGCTTCTGTATTTCCCTCTCACTGATGCCATCGGCAAGTGATATTCCTCTCATATGTACTTATACTATACATCACAATTATACAGAATTGATCCGTTATGCAATTGTCACCGTTCCTGTCGTCTTTGCTGTCCTAAAGTCTATGAGGACGAGTGCTGTGCTTGTTTTAATTAATTATCTCTACCTCCTGAGGTGAGAGCATATATGTCAGATGCTTAACAAAAAGCATTTGCTGGTGAACGAAGGAAGACATGAGTGATAGGAGGAACCACAGTGAGCCATCTCTGGGGCAGGGTTTCCAGGGATGCTGTTTTGCATAGGTCTGAGTGCAAATCCTGTCATCAGATTCCTGAGAAACTACTGCCTTACCTTTGCCTCACTCTTGGTCCCTGAGGTCCCTGGTAGCAGTTTAATAGAAATCATAGTTCGTTTGGCATCATCCGATAATGTAGTTGCACCCGAGACTCAAGTTCTTACGGGATCTGTTTCGAAAGCCTAGCACCTCCCGCAAAATCCCCCACCTGCACCTGTCTATGCAGTGTGGGGGAGGGAGAAAAGTCTGGAGAACGGAAACAGTTCTCATTCTCTATTGCTGACAGCTGTGTGACCCTGGCCACATTCCTATCCACTTTGAGCATCCGTCTCCTCAGCAGTTACGGGAAGATAACTTCCACACTGGGCGGCTGTGGGAGTTAAATGAGAAAACACAGGCAGCGGGCTCAGCAAACGGTTGCACTTCCCTTCTTTTGCCCCTTGACCTCCGCTCCCTCCCACTATCCTCTCTTCTGGGGCAGTTGCCATTTGGATGCCTCTACCTCGCAGGCTTTAGGCGCCATGCTGGAAGTGCTGAAACTTGGACTATATTTAGATGCCTTAGCTCTTTTACTTTTTTACACCACTGGGTTGCTATGGTGACGGTGGAGTGGGGAGGGGGAAAGGACAGCTTGAAAGAAAGCATGGAGCTCAGCCACGAAGATCAGCAGCCTTGCCCGTGGACTGTTTTTGTGAGCTGGCACTCTCCAAGGAGACTTGCCTGTGCATTTCATCCAGAGATGCTACGAGGAGACAGGTACCGCCTGGTAAAGGCCAGAACAGAAGGGAAGCGAAAGGAGGAGAAGGGGAAGGAAGGGAAAGAGGACTGTGCTAAAAACTGCTTCCTTTCCCTGGCCTGAACACAGCTGTAAGCCCTGCAGCCTTCCTCAAATGGCTCCACTATCAATCAAGTCAGGCGACAGCAAGTGAGGTTGGGCAGATGAATAACATCGGTTATATTAGAGTTCAGAAGTTATTCAGTCCAGACGCCTTCTCAAGAACAAAGCTCTGTCCCTACATCATGGCCCAGGGTTGTCATGGGTTCAGCCCGTAGGAGAAGTCAAAGTCATACAACGGTAGAAGTGAAAATGTGCTCAGAACTCTGATGTACTTGGTGGATTTGCAGGTGGGCAGGCAGGCTCCGGGCTGATCACAAAACCAGGCACTGCAGAAAGATCCAGTGTTCCTAAAGCATCATTTCACTGGGTCCTTGGAGTGGCTTAGGTAAGTAAGATTATCTCTATCTCTTCATGAGGAAATGACGCAGGGGAGTTGGAGATTTGCCCAGTGTCTCACAGCTGACAAATGGCGGAGTTGAATTCAGACCACCTGGAATCCAAATCCATTGTCTATCCTGATATACCAATGGTTATCAGAAATAATTTATTATTAAAGCTGAATATAATGCAAGTGAAGAAAGGGTACCATGAAATGTAACCCCAAAGCAGCTAAAGTTAGAGCTGCCATTGCCAACATGAAGAGTTCATCTTGAACAGTTCGACTTCTAGGACCTTGCAAAATGTGGTCTCTGCTGCATCCATCTTAAAAACCCTGGGGTACAGTAAATGTGCTGGCTGCTATGTCCCAGTCCAAGATGCTGATCCAGCAGATCTGGGGTGCTAGTGTTTGGACAAGAAACCAGAAGAATTTATCTGGGGGAAGATTGAACATCACATCACACATCTCTTTTCCTAGCCTATCTGATTTCTCATTTGTCTGAGATCAAACATCAAGAAGTACTCAGGCGGCTGGGCGATGGTGGCACACGCCTTTAATCCCAGCACTTGGGAGGCAGAGGCAGGCGGATCTCTGTGAGTTCGTGACCAGCCTGGTCTACAGAGCTAGTTCCAGGACAGGCTCCAAAGCCACAGAGAAACCCTGTCTCGAAAAACCAAAAAAAAAAAAAGAAGACGTACTCAGGCATTTGGGAGAGGAGGTGGATGCCTTTAATCCCAACACTCAGGAGACAGAGGCAGGCAGACCTCTGAGTTGGAGGCAAGACTGGTCTACAAAGTGAATTATAAGACAGCCAAGGCCACACAGAGAAACCCTGTCTTGAAAAAACAAAAAGGATAAAAGTCAAGCTGGACCGTTCAGTGGTTTTCTTACCACCCTCTGCGCCTCTGTCTGTTGTTAAACCTTGGGCTCTAATCTATGGGGTCAACAACATCTACAGAAGATCACAACCATTGCCCGACCTTAGGCCATTGCTGAGCCTAACAGAGCAGATATCCTGAGAGGAGTCTCTGGGTGGAGAGCATGGAGTCGGAGGGACTTGCTCAAGAGCATCAAAGGGACGTTTAGCAGATGAAAATTCCTCAAAAAAGTTCCACATGAGGTTTGCATTGGAAATATGTATTGGACAAGCACAAAGTCTAGAAAGCCATCCAGGGAAATGGATACTAGGCTTCTCATTCATTGAAGGACTAGAAGACTCATTTAACAAAGGAAGGAGCAAGGCTGAACTAAAATTTTTAGGTTTCTTCACTTCTTCAAGCTTTATGATATTTCTCTCCTCTATGATCAGCAGCTCCCTCTTGTCCAGACTTTGTGCAGTACACACATAACTCACACAGTCCTCTCCTACACATTGTTAGGCATGATCAGCGTTCCCACTTTGCAGAAGGGGAAGCAGGAAACACTGAGAACTTTTGCCCAGCATCATACAACTAGGAAGTGATAGAATTAGGATTTGGTCTCAGTGCTTTGATTCCAAGATCTGTGTATATATAGTCTTATCCCAAACTAATTCATCAACTAAGTATGTGCAGTCCAAGTAAGTTCTCATGATGAGTTCTTCTAAAATAATGAATTATTTCATTTTTGTTTTTAGGTGGTGAATACATGTAGCTGAAGTTTCTGGGAAGTACAGTATTGGGTAAAAAGATAGCACCAAAAAGAATATTCTTTCAGCTTTGCAGATTGCACTTTGGAGCATTATTTGAAATTGAACCGAGGGCCTAACACAGACTAGGCAACTGCTCTATCATATTCCCGGCCACTATTTTATACCTTTTAGTTTGAGATAGTCTTGCAAAGTTTCCCAAACCAGCTTTAAACTCTCCTTGGAGTCCAGGCAGGCCTCAGTCTCTCCATCTTCCCACCCCAGCCTCCAAGTAGTGGGGTTGCAGACATGTGCCCCCAGGTCCGGCTTAGCTGAGAGTAAATTTTAAAAGATTCTTTTTGTTGTTGTTGTTTGAGCTTTTCGGTATCTTTTTTCCTTAATAAAATCTTACTATAACAACAATAACAATGGGGTTGCAGAACATTTATTATGCAAGCTCTACCTGCAAGCTGAGATCTCTTCTCCAGAAATCTCCAGTGACTTCATCCATAAGTCTAACTCCTTCAGACCCCTCACTTTGGGTCTACAGCTGGCCTTTGTACGCAGCACCTACTTCTTCCCTCGTCCTCACCCTCATGGTCCCGTGAGCCTGAGGGGTTCTGGCTAGGCCACACTCCTGTTGGCAGGCTGTGGTTACTCACCATGGAGGATTCCACATAAGATCAGGAAATTGAAACAAAGGGGAAATGAAATGAAAGGGAGTCACGGAATTGTGGGCACAGAGGGAGTTGAGAATGGGCAGCCTGAGTCCACAAGCTTCCCAGGAATTCCAGTATAGGAGGGAAGGCTCGTGGTTGCATTCCTCTCTATCTTGTCTGTCCTGAGTCCCTTGAGCTAGCATCTGCTTTCATATTCTAGCACTTTGTTCTGGGGATAGGGGCAAGCGGGTGGGAAGGCAGAATGGAATGGGACAGGAAGCGGAGATGACCTAGTTATATTCAAAATGGAAGCTCATGGTCAGAGGGAAAGTGGCTTATTCCACTCCTAAAACCTTCACAAGCTCAATGCTGTTATAGTTAGCTTCGATTGTTCCAATCTTGGAACCCAATCCAGCCTCTCTTCCCAGCATCTTCTTTAGATTGTGGCGGAATACCCAGAGTGATGTTTTCTGAGGATGCATGCCTCCAGCATGGAGCCCTCGGGTTCAGACTGACGCTGGTCTGCATAGCTGTTGGCAGTTTTCTAAAATGCTTTCCCAGAAGAGTTTTCCAATGTTCTTGTAGGATAAGCAGAATAGATATCAAGGAATTTATTTTATTTATTACTGAACGGGGAATGGCGGGGCTAGCTTTTTGGCGTCTTCTCCTTCTCCTAAGGAGGGGGTGGGTCTGTTGGAGAGTCAGCTGCAATTGCCTTGAGTTCTGGAGTGAAAGGAGAGTGGAATGAGTCCTCTTTTCACAGAGGAAAACTTTTAATAGAAGAAACTTTTCACGAGTTTGCATTCAAACTTGATTACATCAAGAGCATGTAGGCAGTGGGCCGTATTTTTTTGTTCCCAGTTGCCTACCACCAGTCTCTAATTTTCAAAGGGTAGACAACACAACAAATCCTTTGCATAGACAAAGGTTTAGAGAATTCTCATATAGCTCATTTGATTATCCCAACGTTGCACAGCTATTCCGAGTTAGATTCACACTCATTGGTGGGCTGCGGCGATTGAGATGCAGGATGTCAAGGCCTCTGCCTAAGTTCATGTAGTTGGTGAATGGATACAGTGAGCATTGGGCTCACGGCTTCAGCTAATGAAGTCGGAAATCATCCCGATACGCTTTCTTCCTGCCTGTCTCCAGGCCTTTCTAATCCCAACTTAGACATCCTGAAGGCAACAAAAGAAATGCGTGGGGAGACAGCCTATTTCATGAACCAAGAATATTGTAGCGGAGGGAGACGCGAAGAGCAGAGATTTTGTGCAGAGACTTGATCTAGGCGTGACTCTTGTCTCTGCCACTTAAAGCTAGATAGCACTAGCTGCAGGACGGGTTATTTTAAGTCTCCGGCTTCTCACCTGTGATAGGGCGACACAATAATGAAGTGAGATGCTTTCCTGTGACTTGCTCAACACGGGCCCTCATTGCTGTGCCGCCGTCCACCGTGCCAACATGAATCACTGCATCGGCTTTAATTAGAGGACCACGACAAAGATGGCATCATCTTGGTCTTGTCTAAGATGGCATTTGCATCTCACAGGTTTCAGCGTCCCCTCTTTTAATAAACTTTCCTATCCTGTTTCCTAAGACCAGCTGCCGGGCTCCTCCTCCTTCTCCTCCTCCTCCTCCCCCTCATTATTATTATTATTATCATCATTATTATTACTATTATTATCATTATTATTATTATTATTATTATTATTATTATTATTTATACCCCACATTAAGAGGCATTTCAGTGTTGTTGCTGTCATCAGCCTTCTTGGTCCTGAGGACAGAAATCCTGCAAGAGCGTGGTCACCGTACCTTTTCAGCCAGCTGCTCATTCTTCAGTGGGGCCTTAACATACTGCTGTCTTTTTATTTTGTGCTCACACTCTGTCTGGTCAAGGTTCTAAGGAAGCAAACTTGTCACCGAGGTCATCAGATTAGAGCACTCAGCATTTCTCTCAGAGGAACCAACACCTCGCATCTCAAAGTACTTTTTCATCTCTGCCCAGCGTTCAGTCTCTGAGAGGAGGGTGGTGTCCAGGATCATGGCCTTAATTGAGCGGACTGAGGACTGTTTTCTGGAATTGCTGCGTGTTCTTGGAGAATCAGAGACGATCCAATGAGGTGAAGCAGCCAGAACTGCTGGACTTCAACAGACTGGGCTGCAAGCTCCGAAGAGCTCCAGGCACTCAGAGTTCTAGAATCCCATTTCCTTAGTGGAATTCTTTTTTTTTTTTTCTTTGTGAGACAAATGGAGGGGTGGAAGTGTGGAAGAACAACGTGGGGGAGGAAAGCACCTGGGGAAGTTCTATGAAGCTGACGAGGTTGGCGGTGAATGGGAGACGCAGCTAGACACACTGTAGTTGGGACAGAAGTAGGAAAAGGCAAACGAGACAACCAAAGCCCCTTATAAATGATTATGGCTTTCTGTGGAATGGGCAGGTATTAGGGGCTGAAGGAGTTAAAAGAGGAGCAAGATGTTGTTCTTCATTTAAAAAAAAAAACTTAGTATGAGGTGGCTTACAAATATTAAGAACTATACCTCATAGTTAAGTTAGTAGCCTACAGATACATGTTTGGCAACTTCCTCTAAATTCTGTTTTCACCATTTTTCATGGACGGCAAAACAACTCACAAGAGTGTGCACAAAACCACATAGTAACGATAACAGAGTATGTATTTCTCGGGGAAGGTGAACTAGGTGAACTAAGGCCCCCACTCTCCAGGACAGCAATGGCGTTGCTTAGCCTGAATTGTTTCTTTTGTAGTGTAATGATGCCCCAAGGCTCTTCTCTCACCTTTAACCTGGCTCCCCTCCTCCCCTGCATTGATCAGTGAGTCTAAATTCCTGTAACATTCCCAGGACAATGTCTGGAGCCTGCTAAGTGGGAGGCATGATGAAATGCTATGCCAGGTGAAGACAAGGAAACAATTACCCTGCTCTTTCGGAGTTCCCAGTCTGGTGGAGAAGGCATCCATGTGGCTAGTTAGGTTTTGGAGTGCTATAATCAAGCATTATGACCAGAGCAACTTGGGAAGGAAAAGGTTTATTTCACCTTACGGCTTATATAAGTCCATCACTGAAGGAAGCCAGAGCAAGGAACTCAGAGCAAGGACCTGGAGGCAGGAACTGCTATGGAGACAATGGAGGGGTGTTGCTTAGTGCATTTCTCCACATGGCTTACTCAGCCTGTTTTCTTATACCACCCAGGACCAACAGCCCAGGGGTGGTACCACACAAAATGAGCTGGGCTCTCCTATATCAACCACCAGTCAAGAAAATGTCCCATGGGTCAATCTGTTGGAGGCACTTTCTCAACTGAGATGCCTCCTTCCAAACGACTCTGGCTTGTGTTAAGTCAGCATAAAACTAACCAGCAACCTTGTGTTCTCGATGGCATTTTTGTTTTGTTTTGTTTTTCGAGACAGGGTTTCTCTGTAGCTCTGGAGCCTGTCCTGGAACTAGCTCTTGTAGACCAGGCTGGTCTCGAACTCACAGAGATCCGCCTGTGCCTCTGCCTCCCAAGTGCTGGGGTTAAAGGCGTGCGCCACCACCGCCCGGCTTCGATGGCGTTTTTTTGTAACCAGCACTGATTGCGTGTTTCCTTCCAGCTTATCTCATTTAATTCCCATTGCAAGCGGATGCACGTTCCAGATGCTGATGGTACATCAGAGCAGCCCAGTAAAATGTCTAAAATAGCATAGAGCGGTGGAATGCAGCCAGGACGCCAGCTCGGTTGGCTGATTCCAAGCTCCAAGCTTTCCTTTGACCCACATTTCTTCTTACAGAAGCGCCGAGTTACGATGGAATCTCGCTAACTCCAGAATTAGCGTTTCTATTCCCTTTGCCTGAGAGCAGACATGCCTAGCCCTCTCCTCCAGGAATACGTCTGTGTCCACCATCTTGTGAGCTGGATCAAATGGCACAAATCAGATCCCCTACTATAGGGAGGTGGTGACGAGCAAGGGGCTCTGAAGGGAAAGGGTTACAGACAGACACCCGACAAGAGCCTCTTGCAGTTACACAGGCCGCAACTGACTGCAGCTAGGGACTTCAGACCCCCACGTTCCATTACTCAAAACACAGGCCTCACTGTCTTTGTGACTATCCAAAGAATCGGAAAGATTCTGACTGAACATGCCCAACTATCTAACATATTTTAAAAACCGCTACAATTGCTCCAAGAGAAAAAAATAATTTAGGATAATTCTTAACTTCAACTGTCCTGGCCAAAGTCTATGTTAAGAGTGTCATTAAAATAACCATTGTAGCCAGGCAGTGGTGGCGCATGCCTTTAATCCCAGCATTCAGGAGGCAGAGGCAGGTGGATCACTGTGAATCTGAGTCCAGCCTGGTCTACAAAGAGAGTTTCAGGACAGCCAGAGCTGTTACACAGAGAAACCCTGTCTCAAAGAAAACAAAACAAACACAAAAGATAATCATCATAAAATCAGGAAAATAGATATAGGTCAATATGAAGACTAGGGAATCACAGGGAGGAGACAGAGAGGCAGATGATGCTGAAGAAGTACAGCCTTCCTAAGGAGGCTCTTGGGCCACTGCACAGCTCTCATCCGTCCCCTCGGACTTCCAGAACACTGACTAAACATTTCTGCTGTTATCTATTGATGGGCAGGGAGTCATAGAAGCATTGTCTACCAGTGACCATTGGGGTTTGGGTCCAGCAAGTTTACAGACTCGATGTTTGATCTCACTTATCTTCGCTTGTTTTTATCGCTTTGCTATAAAATTATCTCAAGAGCTGTTCTTTGTCCCCTTTCCTGTCTTAAGCATCCACTCTGGGTCAAGGTTTCAATTGTCATTTCTGGATGAACACTTAGCTTAGGTTGCCACTCACAATTTCAGTTCTTAGGCCACTGAAGCAAACGCAAAACAATTTCTGTAAGACTCCAGAGGAAATGTCAGCATCTTCTGTCTCATGGTTTTGCTTTTCAGAGTTTGAACGCCATGCCCCGTCTGCCATTCCCACTCAGTAATAAGGACACACAAGCTTGAATGTTGCCCCTGCCAAGTGGAAAATAGCTAACCAGCTTCCTAAATACTCACGTTGCACCTAACTATACAGGGAAGGGATGGGCTAGAAACTGAGGAGTATAAACTGGACCTTTGATTCTTCAAGCGGTTGCTATACATCTGCGTAATAGACAGGCCTTGATGAAGAACAGGCAGATGCTGTGGGAAATATATGGTCAGTGGGAAGAGCCATTGTCTAGTAGACATTAAAACATTATTGGAAGAGCTGAGACAGGGACGGTCATTGGGGATACGGGAGGCTTGTGGAGTCAAAAAGAGCGGCGGGTCAACGAGAAAGCATAGGGTGGAACTGGTCCCCATGGCCGCAGCAGAAAGGTGTGGGGACAAGCTGTGAGATGCTGCCTTGTGAGATGCTTCTGAGAATGAGCAGACCTCTTAGATCAGTATGCCCTGGAAAGAGAATTCCTCTAACTAGATTTTCTGGAGAATCCAGGATTTCACCCTCTCCCCTCACCCCCGCCGCCCCTCATGGGTTCCACTGCTTCCTTCCTAAGGATTGTTTTGGAGCAAATCTCTCAGAGCTGTGGCAGTTGGAATGGCTCCATCCTCTCTGCTACCTTGAGGTAATGGCTCTTTCCCCTTCAGCTGATAAAGCCCTCTCCTGCTGCTTCCTACCGCTGTCTTCTGAGTCATTTCTTCGTCAGTGATGACTTTGGTGGTTGGCTCACAGTCTTCCTGACAGCACCCTGGGTGAAGCTGGTACCCAAGATGACTAATTAATAACCCTTGGCTTCAGGCCCTTGATCTTTTCATTTTCAGTGACCTTAACCTCCACTGCAGCTGTCCACCCTCAAGTCTGTCTTGAGCCTTGTCATCTATACCTGCACCACCATCAAACTATCAAACTCAAACATCCCACAGATGAATTCACTATTTACTTAGCCAACGCTGCCTCTCCTTCAATCCCCACGTCAGCAGATTCTGAAGCTGCCTATTCACTCCTGTATCCTGGCTCCTTCTCTGGACTATTTAGCTTCAAATCATAACCTAGCTTCTGTTGCTTTTGCCTGTTGCATCTCACAAGTACACTTTCACCCTTTTATCCCCTGCCCAGACTCTCAGGTATGGACCCCCAAGGTCTCTGGCCAGGATTCTGGAACTCAATTTCCTGAGCTGGTTCAAGCCCACTCCACTTCATTCTCTGCATCTGTTTGGGAGCAAACCCCCTTTATGCCTTTCTTCCTTTCAAACTAGAGGCCATTTCTCAGAATGCTGTTTGTTACCTGCCTCCTTGCCCCCTTTCCCTCTTGCAAGCTTGGTTCCCACTTATTACGCTTGTTATAATGAGTGTTAATTGTTAACCTTGACAGAATTTAGAATCACCTGGGAACTGGGCCTCTGAGCATGTCTGTGGGGGAGACTATTTTGATTACGGTTTGAAGTGGGAGAACCAGCCCACTGTGGGTGGCACCAACTCCTAGGCAAGGGACCTTGGGCTATATAAGACTGGAGGAATTGAGCTGAACATCAGCATCCATGCATTCATTTATCTCTTCTCCTGCAGATGCAATATGACCAGCTGCTTTGAGCTTCTGATATCTTGACTTCCCCACCGTGTTAAATTAACCTGGAACTGTGAGATAAAAAATTAAAACTGTCTCCATTAAAGTCACTTTTGTCAGAGTATGTTCTTTAATAATTGACAATAGGAGTAAGTCCACCCCTGATGCTGTCTGGAGCACCAGGACCCACAGGCTGGATGACCCAGGGCCCTAGGATAGAACCAAACACGACTGGAGGAAAAGTTTCAATGTAATGACGCCTAATGATATTCTGCTATACTCGTAGACTGTCATCAGAAAGGCTTCACCCAGCAACGGATGGAAACAGACGCAGACCCACAGCCACACATTAGGCGGAGCTCGGAGACTCCTGCAGAAGAGGGGGAGAAAGGATTGTAGGAGACAGACAGTTTGAGGACACCACGAGAAAACTCTCAGAGTCAACTAACCTGCGTCCACCGAAACTGAACCGACAACCAGGGAGCCTGCCGGGGACTGACCTAGGCACTCTGCATATATGTGACAGTTGTGTAACCTGGTCTTCTTGTAGGACTCCTAACAGTGGGAACAGGGGCTGTCTCTGACTCTTTTACTGGCTTTTGGGACCCTACTCCTCATACTGGGTCGCTTTGCCCGGCCTTAATACATGGTGCTTCGTCTTTCGGAAACTTATGTCATGTTTTGTTGATATTCACAGGAGACCTGCCCTTTCCAAAACAGAAATGGAGGAGGACTGAATTGGGGGTGGGGTGGGAACACAGGGGGTAAGTTAGGGGAGGGCATGGGAGGAAAGAAAGCAGGGGTAACTGTGACTGGGATGTAATGTATATATATATGTATATATACATTACATATATAATGTATATATACATATATACACACACATACATATATGAAAAAAAACTAAGACACCATCTGTCTCAGTTAGGGTTTTTAATGCTGTGAAGAGATACCACAACCACAGAAATTCTTAAGAGGAAACATTTAATTGGGGTGGCTCATTTACAGCTTCAGAGGTTCAGTCCATTATCATCATGGTGGGAGCATGATGGAGTGCAGGCAGACAGTAGCTGACAGTCCTACATCTTGTGGGCAATGGGAAGTCAACTGGGACACAGGGTGGTATCCTGAGCATAGGAAACCTCAAGGCCTGCCCCAACAGTGAGTGTCACATTTCCTCTAACAAGGCCTTGCCCACCTTTTAATAGTGTCACTCCCTATGAGATTATAGAGAGCCATTTATATTCAAATTACTAGATTTCACTCCCTGGCCCCCATAAGACTATAACAATATGTTACCATTATAACTATATGTAAAATGCATTTAGTCCAACTTCAAAAGCACCCATAGTCTATAACAGTCTCAATAATGTTTAAAAGCCCAAAGTTCAAAGTCTCTTCTGAGATTCATGTAACCTCCTAACGATACTCTCCAGTGAAACCAAACGAAAAAGCAGAGCAGATTACATACTTCCAACATAGAATGGCACAGGATAGACATTACCATTCCAACATATATGGAAGGGAGTATAGTGAGGAAATACCGAGTCAAAGCTAGACCAAAACCCAGCTGGGCAACTCCAAAGTCTGCATCTTTCTGTGTGATATCAAAAAGCTCTTCAGATCCTCAACTCTGTTCAGCTTTGGTGACTGAAACACACTTCTTTCTCCTGGGCTGGTCCCATTCCCTGTTAGCAGCTCTCTTCAGCAGGTACCCCAGGACTCTGGCCTCTCTAACATATTGAGTTCTTCAAGGCAATTGAGGCTTCAACTTCACAGCTTCACGCAATGATGTCTCTACCCCTGACACATGCCTGGCCTCAGCAGCTTTCCTTAATCTCGGGAGCAAACACCACAATCCATTTCTTCTATCCTTAACTCCAGAACCCTGTGGCTGAAGCTGCCAAGCCTGTTGCCTATTGAACATGGACCCCTTGTTTATTACATCTTCACCAGCTTTCTGCCCTTCGTTGCCTAAACTTAGCTGTCCTGAAACTTGCTCTGTAGACCAAGCTGGCCTCAGACTCAGAGATCCTCCCGCCTCTGCCTCCTTCAGCAAAGCCTACCGGCATACGCCACCACACCCAGCTCTAAACTTTTCTTCAGTTTCTTCCCACAAGTTGGAAATTTAGCTGGGTGGGATCTTGACCCGAGGTCACCACTCCCTTTAGAACATTCCTTAATCCGTTTATCTCCTAGAACACAGGACTTCATTCCACTCCACTTCCTGGTGCTCCTTTTCTCCTCAAAATTTATATTTTGTCATTTACCCTACTCAGCTTGCTCCTTTTCATTATAAATCTTTACAAGCACACGACAGAGTTTATACTAGGTTGTTTTGAGATTTCTTCTGTCAGGGGAACTAACCCAAAACTCTTCATTTTAGCCTCAGGCAGACTCTTCGGACAAGGGCAAAAACCAACCACTTTCTTCACCAAAATATCACAAGAACAATCTCTAGGCAACATACTAAAATTCTTCTCTTCTTAAACCTTTTGAGTGATCCCCCCCCCCCCCCATAGTTCAAATAACTCTTAGCATCACTGTTTTCCATGTTCCTACTAGTATGGCCCATTAAGCAGTGCTTAAAGCATTCCACCGCTTTTTAAACACAAAACATGAAAGCCCAAAGTCCTCCAAACAAACGCATGGTCAGGCCTATTACAATAATACTGCAGTCCCTGGTACCAATTACTGTCTTAGTTGGGTTTCTATTGCTATGAAAAAGCGTTTAATTGGGGTGGCTTGCTTACAGTTTCAGAGGTTCAGTCCATTATCATCATGGTGGGAGCACAGTAGCATGCAGGAGGACAGTATCTGAGAGTCCTACATCTTGTAGGTGACAGGACATGGATTGAGACACTGGGCCTTATGCTGAGCATAGGAAAATTCAAATCCCACCTGCACAGTGACACACTTCTTCCAACAAGGCCACACCCACTCCACCAAAGCCACACCTCCTAGTATTGCCACTCCCTATGAGATTATGGGGGCCAGTTACATTCCAGCTACCGCACCATATATCCTCCAGATTTCAGGCATCTCCCAGTCTCCTTAGACCGGTATGGTAGCTACCCTGTGTCCTCTGCTCAAGTGCAATTGCTTGATAATACAACCATCTTTAGAGCCATGACTAACTCCAGATCAGCTGTATGCTTGCTGGTTTTGTTTATGAAAGGAATGAATGAAGAAACCCAAGAGAAGTGATGGAAGGTAGAGACATTTTAAATGCAGAAATGGTGGCTAAGGCAAATGCTTCCTACTGAAGGAGATAATAGCGGTGTCATAGGCCGACGGTGAGACTTCTGCAAGAGAAGGAGATAGTTTTGAAAATGATCCCTATGGGCTGCGTGTACTGATTTGGGAAATGTGTAGGCACGAGGAAACAGAGCCCTGTGGAGACACAGACTCAAGACTTATACACAAAGAAGGCAGTGCGAAATCTGTTTACATATATGATATCTTAAAACACGGGCATATACTCAGAGAAAAGCAATACACCGAGGATGACTTACCAGCGTGTTCAGACCAAAACGAGCTTCCCTCTTTAACTCCAGTTCTACTGCTGCTTTGTCATATGTAAGAAGCCTATGAGAGTGTGGGGTACGGGATATATTTTGACATACACATGCAATGGGCAGCAATCAAACGAGGGGACTGATACATCACTGCAAATGGTTGCCACGTCTTGGTGTTGGCAAAGTCTGCTCTGCTATCTGTTCCGATACATGCTTTTAATCATTGTTAATTACAGTCCACATAGTCTTTTTTATATTGAAGATCTGCTAGGATTATTTTTTTTCCCTCCCAACTACTCTTCCTCTCTTTTGAGCCTGTTTTTGTAACTCCAGCTGTTAATAACCTCATCGCACAACCATGCCGTTTTGACCCCCGCTTGCTGTTTTCCTGCAACGAGATGCTTGTTTTTTGCAACAGGCTTCTATTGTTTTTCCCCCAAAGACAATTTCTTTGATCGGCACATTGACTGCCTGTAGATTCATCTACATTTTACCAGAAGGACTCTCGCTCCCTCGCTGCCTTCCTTGTGAATTCTCCCACTTGATCTGACATTTGAAAAAATTCTACGCTCTGGATTATATTTTTCTCTGTTGCAACAGACTATCCGGGAGACCTTCAACATTGTGCATAAATACGCACATCCTGCAGCTCACTTGTCAATTTCAAAAGCTTCATGTCTGTTCACAGATAAAAGTAGACTACGCTGGCATTTCAGGAGGGCTACGCTTTACCCCTAGACTTCCAGATCTGACTACATAATCCTAATAGAGGTAGAAAAGTTTGATTTAGAGAAGCCACAACTATTTTTCAGGCCTGAAATGGATCTGGTGGTGTTCTTTCCTGGTATTAACAGACCTTTTATCTTTGAAGGCACTTATTCACGGTGATACCTATTCTAAATAAGCCCCATAGGTGGCATTTCTGGTTTTGATGGTTTTGGGATTCTCACAGAAACACTCTAAGACATTCGTGGTGAATTTGTTCAGCTAGCAGTAGCCCTACTGCTGAAGAATCAGACTGAACACCAGGTGAGACTGCCGTGTCAGTTGCCTCTGGTTCTCTCTACACTCTAGGAGAGATTATTCATCTTCTGGGAAGTTATGAATTTCTCTGAGCATTCAAGTGTAGCCAAGCATAAACAATAGTTTACATATAATTTCAGGTGGCTCACAGATCCCATAAAACTCCAGTCGTCGAACCCCTAACGACCCGTGGAGTCCAGGCTAACAAACACTAAAGATCAATTACTGATCAGTTATTGATGGGTGAGGGATTTCGCAGACCTCAGGATGTGAAGGAACAGCTGCCAGGAAAGTGTGCACCGCTGGGCAGGTGTGCACCGCTGGGCAGTAGCTACACCGCCCAGCAGGAGCTACCTAGCCTTGTATAATCAAGCCCAGCATGGCTGAGTGCGTTTCCATCTCTCCTTCTGCAGGGCATCAAATTTTCTACTCATTTCTATTATGAGATTTCTATTTTACAGCATCAGACCTCTGATTCTTATGATTAAAGTCAGCACAAAATAGCTCCTTTAAATAAAAAACAAATTGCCTTAAAATAAACCAGTTTTTTTTTTAAGAGCAGGAAGAAGGGAGCCCCTGTGTTAAAAAGGTTTCTTTTTTTTTTTTTTTTTTTTTTTTTTTGCTGCTTTCCCCCCACAAACCCTAGCTCGTTGCTTTCTCTGTATCACATACTCCCTAGACACCTACCGTCTTTTGTTAGGTCTCATCTCAAAGCTGGCATCTAAAAAATCTTCCATCGGCTCCAATCTTTCAAGTGTCTGGGATTTATCTCCCTCCATACCTCTCTGAACATATCTGATTTGCGAGCCCAACACTGTTCGCCTGAATCCCGCCTGGCGGCTGGGCACGTTTGAATGTCTGGATCACCACTGTTCTACTCTTTTAAAACTCAAGGCAATGTAATCTCCCTCTCCCAACAGTTTTTTTTTTTTTCCCCAAAGCTCACTGATTTTTCAAAGTCATATTTAAAGGAAAACTAGAACAACGTAGTAACCACTAATTACAAACGGCACTGTGATCTGTTTTGCCCATCTCACCCTGGGCCTCTTAGCAGCATCTATTAACATTTCAGGCATATGGAGGAGCTTTGTTATCATAAAGCAATTAGAGATTTTTCTTCTCCCCTCCCTAAGGAGGAAACTCCAAGACACCACCATGTCATAAATACACATTGTCAAGCTGGAGCTGTCACCTCGTCACTTTCCACCGTCACCACTCACATACTTTGTTCAGGTTGTTCTTTGACTACTATAGTAGCCCCCAGCTCTCCCATGATGCTCTCCTGATACCCCTTCCCATGCTTTCCCAGGCACACCCCTCCTCCAGACAGCCAGGGCTCTTGTGTAGTACACTTGTTGGCCGACTTGATTTTAATCGCACTCCTGTGCTATGGTTTGGGTCTGCAGTGGCCCCAGCAGGCTCATGTTTTAAGTGCTTATTGGTCAGATGATATTGGTATTTTAGGACGCTGCGGACTGTTAAGAGGTAGAGCCTAGCTGGTGCGTACGAGCCATGGGAGCTAGGTCTTTGAAGGTTCTAATGAGTCCCTAATCCAGGTCTCACTCTTTGATTCTTGGTCCATGCTTTCCTGCAGCCTTGATCTCAGCCATTCCACCGTGTCTTCTCCACCTCATGAACTCAAACCTTTGAAACTGTGTGGACAAATACTATTTTTCCCTTTGTTTCTGTCTGTGCTTTAGTAGCCAGTAAACCACTGTTACACTAAAACCTCTCTGAGGAAAGATGGTGGATATTATTATCATATTCCTCCAGGATTTCTAACGTGGGGAATATTCATCCCTCAAATTCTCAGCTGTGTGGTTCAAATAGGAGCGGCCATTCTAAGCAATGTTTGACACAAGGACAATCCAATGTTTCAGTTGAAGATGTGGATTTGGTGGCTGCTTAGAGCTGTGTCTCCTTTCTACTAACAGAGGAAGCAAGTCTGAGAGACTGGCATGGAAGGAGGAGAAAAACTCCTGGAGAAAGGTAAGATCCCAGCTGTCTGTGGTCATTGCTTGCACCTTGCTTCTCAGGCTTTCGAGGCAAAGCCTCTCTTTGAAGTGACGTCAAAGTTGAGCTTCTGCCATTCACAACCAACAAATCTTCTCAAAAAACACCTACCATCTTATTTGTGTCCCTACAGCTAGTAGTGGATTCTGGATTTGGCATCCAATATGGGCTCCATAAATATAACTATCTTCAGTTTAAAGCCTGAAGTGACATTTGTTATCATGGGACTCAGGGGTGAGGTGACTGTACACATGCTACACCGTCACAGTTGTACGAGGGTCCCATGGGAGTTAGCACTGTATCGTGAAGTAGCGGCTGTAGGCATTCTGACCAGCTATCTACTTGAGTCTGAGTTTGTTCTGTTGGTATTAGGTCAACTATCCTGCAGAAGTGTTAGCTATTTCTAACAGCTGTGAATAATTAGCTCTCCTCAGGCATAATCTTGAAAGACCACATGCTTATCAACAACAGTCTACTTGGTCACCTGGTTGGTTTCCTAGTTGCATGGTGCATAGAACATTGGCTGTAAGAGATGAAATAACTGACCAGGGAGTGGTGGTGCATGCCTTAAGTCCCAACACTCAGCAGGTGGATCTCTGAGTTCAAGGCCAGGCTGGTCTACAACGCAAGTTCTAGGATAGGCCCCAAAGCTAAAGAGAAACCTTGTCTCGAAAAATGAGAGAGAGAGAGAGAGAGAGAGAGAGAGAGAGAGAGAGAGAGAGATAGAGGAAATAACTTATGTGGACACTGAGAGCCAACCAGGTTGCCTCTAGAAAACAATACTACTCCTTTGTGCCCTGCTTTCCCCATTTGCCAGCTGGAAAAAGCATATCTTAGATACATTCCAATACTTCTGAGATATTGGGATGGGGAAACCCAGCAGCACTTTATCCTTAGCTACACTTTCCTGGAGACTCATGTTAGGCTTGTCCCTAAACAAACAGGCCACTGAAAAGCTGACAGGTTCACTTTGATAAATATATAGCCTAAGGCAGGGTCACTCCTGCAAGAACTGCCCTGAAGTGCGTTATGAAGGAGCTGAGGTGAGCCTCCCTAGTCTGATATGCATTTTCTTCCCTGTCCTCTTGGTGTGTTTGTCAGTTCCAGTTTCTTGACCCTGTCGTCACCACCACAGCTCTGAAAAGACCTCTCAGCTCAGTATTTAAGGATGAAAATGGGTCTCGACAAAACGGCATACAAAGAACGAAAGAAACTCATTATCGAAAGAACAAACAATCCAATAAAAAATGGGGTACATAGCTAAACAGAGAACTCTCAACAGATGAATCTAAAATAACTGGAAGACACTTAAGGATATGCTCAATATCCTTAGCCATCAGAGAAAGGCAAATCAAAACAACTCTGAGATTCCATTTTATACCAGTCAGAATGGCCAAGATCAAAACACTGATGACAACTTATGCTGGAGAGTATGTGGGGTAAAGGAACCAGTCTTTCATTGCTGGTGGGAGTACAAACTGGTACAGCCACTTTGGATATCAGTATGGTGATCAGAAAATAGGAATCAATCTACTTGATGACCCAGCAATATTACTTTTAGGTATATACCCAAAGGATGCTCAATCATACCACAAGGATGTGTGCTCAACTATGGTTGTTCATAGCAGTATTTTTTGTAATAGTCAGAACCCAGAAACAACCTAAATGCCCCATTGACCAAAGAATGGATAAAGAAAATGTGGCACATTTACACAATGGAGTACTACACAGCAGAAAAACATAACGCCATCTTGAAATTTGCATGCAAATGGCTGGAGCTAGAAAACATCATACCGAGTGAGGTAACCAAGACACAGAAAGGCAAATATCATTATGTACTCACTCATAAGTGACTTTTAGATATAAAGCAAAGTAAACCAGCCTACAATTCATAATCCCAAAGAATTTAGACAACAATGAGGACCCTAAGAGAAACATACATGGATCTAATCTACATGGAAAGTAGAAAAAGACAAGATCTCCCGAGTAAATTGGGAGTGTGGGGGCTATAGGAGAGGGTTGAAGGGGAGGGGGAGGAAGGAGGGGAGAAGAGAAAAATGTATAGCTCAATAAAAGCAACAAAGAAAAATGAAAAAGAAATGAGTCTTTCTGTCTTTATGACCCACACTCTCTGGCATGTTCCCTAACTAATGCACTGGTTTTCGCAATACCCAGAATGCCTTAGGAGAGCACAGCCATTCTGAGCGAAACCCAGGAAGGACAAAAGTGGGCTAGCATGGGCTACTTGTTTGAGGGGTCCCATCTAGTTCTGACTCTGCTTCCTTCCTTGTCCTTGAAACAAGTTCTTCCAGAAGCCTCTTAGTCTTTTAGATTTAAAAGAGATTTCCAAGCCATTCCAGGGGCTCCCCTCCAGTAGAAGGCGGTGGTAGAAAGATGGAGGTTTTGGAGACTTGGGTTCAAGTCTCTGACCTGCTGTCACCTGTCTTTGGAAGCTAATGTTTGGGAAGAGTCTGCGGAATGGGAATAATAAGGCTCATGTTGCCCCGCAATCATGATGCCAACAGCCAGCTAAAAGCCGTATACAGTAGGTGCCGAGCAAATGCCGGTTTCCTTTCCCATCTCCCAGACAGAAGACAGAAAGCCTCCTGCAAGTGGGATCTCTCTTATTTTAGGGAGGAATTCACATGAACAATCTGGCTCCAGAAACGAATGTTTCCAGAGGAAACTGGAAACAATATGTTCCCCTTTATTGACGACGAGCAGAGACCCAATTCTGGGTTCTGCATTTCCTCGGTGACAAGAGAGGGCACACAGGAGCTAAATGGCTTCCCAGCAGAGAGAGACATGGAGAGGGCGGGGCTCTGCAGAAGGCAGACCTTGCCCCTTGGTGCTGGTTGATGGGAGGGGTCTCCAGAGCTGCTCGGCAAAGCCCCAGGGACTGGCAGCCTATGCTAGTGACAAAAGTAATTCCCATCCGCAGGAGCTTGCTGACATTCTCAAAGCACTTTCTCTCCTTTTATCTTCTTCCCCCTCACAATGTCCACGTGAGATGGGTGCAATCGCTCCCATCTGACAGACGGGAAATGAAGCCAGTGCAAGAGTATTGCAAATGACATGACGGGCTCTCAGGAGCGCGACACAAAGTGGCATTTCTCTCTTGGCTCAGCAGGGTGACCTTGAACTAACTGCTTATCCTGTGGGTCTCAGTTTGCTCATTTGTAACCTTGTCTCAAACCGCCCGTCCTTTGTCACAGGGCACAAAGAATACAGGCTTTAGAGACCTAATTTTGAATCTCACTGCACCCTGTGCTAGCACTGTATGGGATTTGGTAAACGCATCATATCACAACTGCTCCTAGGACCCAGCGTCCTTACGCCAGCACTCAGAACTTCCAGAAGTTCACTTAGGGCATTCTTGTTCTCAGAGCCTTTATTGGAGACTGTTCCATGGTCCCTGGACCCCCTGAAGGGTCACGGGATAAGGTCTGGTGACTAGGCTGAGAAACCACAAGTCCTATAACAATCAGAGACCCTGTCAAGTCAACTGAGTACTAACCAGGCCAGACACAGGAATCTCTGCCAGCTTCCTTTTCTGCCTCAGTTTCTCCATCTGAAAAGAAGATGGCACTGACTCTGCCATGACCTTTGACCTTTTGAACTGTCCATGTAGACCATGGCAACAGCTTCCTCCCTTCTCTACTTGTTACCTGCAGACGCGGTAGCTGCATCTTTACTCCATTTGTACAGTTTTGTGGATACTCTGGCTGTCTGAGGTGAGGCTGTGTAGACTTGGGTGTGCCGAAGCACACACTTTTCATGTACAAGAGACTCAATGAAAGAGGGTGTGAGGAGGGGGGTTGGAGAGGGGGGGAAGGAAGAAAAGAAGGGGGAGAGGGAGAGAGGAAGGGAGAGGAAAAGAGGGAATGAGAGAGGGAGGAAGGAGAGAGGGAAGGAGAGAGAGGAAGGGAGAAGAAGAGAAGGAAGGAGGGAGAGGAAGGAAGAGGGAGAGAGGGGGAAGGAAGAAGAGAGGGAGGAAGGGAGTGAGGGAGAGGGAGGGAGAGAGGAAAGAGAGAGACAGAGAGGGGGAGGGAGAGAGAAAGAGACGGAGGGAGGGTGAGAGAAAAGCAAGTGGTAAGAAACCATTTTAGTTTCAGGGAAAGAGACAAAGGAAGGCACAACCAGTACCCTAAGCTTCTGTCTTCAGCATCTCATGAGGCTTGCTTGCCTTCCTGAGTTCTGCAAGAAACCTTTTCAACTCAGGCATCCAACTTTTGCTTTTTCCTAAGCTCTTGGTTCTGTTTGTAACCAAGACAGTGACAAGGACAATATGTGTCTGCTCTTCCTGTCTTGCCATCTGGATAGGTCTAATCATAGACGGAATCATGGTCACTGGCGTTTCTAATGGCATTTAATTGTTGTGGCACTCAGGCGAATTGAACATGTGACCCTGGCAACGAGTGACAAAGCTCTTCACTTCAGCATCAGGATGGCTGCTTTGTCACACAAAGAGATGCCTTCAGCCATGTCCTCCAGCGTTTTCAAGTAGGGACAACGAAACATCATGGATCTCGGGGTCCAACTGTCTAGCCCTCCATCGTATATCCAGCTACTTTCTAATTGTGTGACAACTGAGCAAGGTACTCCATCTCTGGGCCTTGGTTTACTCATCTGTCAAATGGGGATGTTTAGGCAGCAGATCATAGGATTGCTGTGGAGTTGGGGTAAAGGGCATGGTAAACCCTCCATCGACACCTCCCATTAAGTTACCATCATGAGGAGATATTCATGGCAGGTGGGGTGGTGAGTTGGGCTTTGATTCTTCTGTTTTCTCCATGCTACTGTGTTCGAGGAGTGAAGACAGCAGTTGGCAAATTCAGAGAGAACTAAGACTTTGAAAAGATTCAGGTCAGCAAAGAGATAATTAGAGACTTGGGGGAAAGTTGTTCAGAAAAGTGCAAAAAAACCAAATACTGTCCTGAGACCAGGGTGACAGGAATGTGGTCTCAGACTAGAACAGAAACTCCTGCACCAGAAAGGGGAAGCTGGGACACAGTCCTGAAGAAATATCAGGAGGCCCAGAAGCTTGGGTGAGGCTGGGAAGGCTGATGGGAAGTGTAGGCAGGGCCAGAGTCAGAATGGAACTCAGGGGAATCGCGATCGCAAAGACTTGATAAATTTAGATACCACCCTCTGATAATCTTTTTTTTAAAAAATCCACCTCTTTGATGATGAATGAAATTCCTGCGGCATATCTACATGCCTTCCAGCTCATCAGTACAAAGCTACTATAAATGATTTTGCATACCAAAAGCAGTTTAAAGTGTGTGGCTGCCCGGCGGACTATGCTGGCTTCCGTCTGCTGACTCTCCGGTCAGGTTGTGTGAGTATCAAGCCTGGCTCCACCAAGAGCTAACTTGGTGACTGTGAATACATTTTGCAGCTGCTTTGTGTTTCACGTTCCTTGTCAGTGGAGAGAACAAAGTCATCGTCCAAGTTCCCAAATCAGAAAAGGGAAAATGAATCAACATTGACTAGACACCGGGAGGCCAGCTAAGGCTCGGGAAATGTCACCTGTGGTTTTATGCCTATGGTTTTTAGGTCTTTACATGTTGTACACACACACACACACACACACACACACACACACACACACACACACACTGACAACTCCAGTCCTGTCAGCTAGCACAGCCTCAGGAGCTCTTTGAAGCACAGGCTCAGGGCCAGGGCAGAGTCCAACTACAGAGAATGTGAGTTTTCAGAACCAAATCAGCCAAGGGATGCACTTGGCACCGTCTTTGCACACAAGCCTCTGACGTCTCGACACTTTTCTCTGTGTGGCTCCGATCTCCCCTGTCTCACACTGTCCCGGATCACCAGCCCTTGGCCCGGCCACTACTCTTGCTTCTTCCTCTGCTCCCAAGAGGGAAACCCAATGACAGCACTCACACCCTGGCTTAGGTGTCACCCTGGCTGCAGCCAACTGAGCTCATGGAAAGGGAGATCAGAGGTTCCCTGGACATATGACCACAACAGTTGTCACGGCAAGCGTCCTGGGCTGCCTTCCAAGCATCAAGTCACGGTTCATCAGCCTCTCTGCCCAAGAGAAGTGCCCCACCCTTCCCCCTTCCTTCAAACTCCCTTTCCCTGAGTTTGCCTTCTTTTTCTACCTTTAATATATATATATTCTCTCTATCCATACGGTCCCCTCCCCCTCTCAAATTCCCATCTCATTTTGCAACCAAATGGACTAAAAATACTTCTGGCAGCTGTGATCAAACCCAAACTGAGCAAGATGTAGATTTAATGAGGCTTCCATGGAAACAAGAATCCTTTTGCCAGGCAAAAGGATATGTCTGTGCCAGGGAAAGGAAGAGGGCAGGGGACCATGTAGAGAGGAGATGGAGATGTTGGTTACATGGGGACAGTCGGGAGTCCCAAGAATCCCCTTGACCCAGCAACTTTTTCTGGAAGGGGTTCTTTAGCCTGCAGCCAGAGACCACGCTGGCTGGCGACAGTCAGCCGCGCTGGTCAGCAACATTCTGAGAGCCACCCTACGTGAATGTGGCAAGGGAACCACAGTTTATTTTCGGCTTGAGATAAATATTTACCACCGGAGTCTCTCAAACAGACACTCAGCAGCTGGAAAAAAAAATTAAAGTATAAGAATAAAAAAGCTGCTGACTCCAGGCTCTGTTGATGAAGATCAAGAGAGTGCAGAGGAGAAAGGCCAGCTAGATGCAAAGGCGTTTCCTTCCCTGCAGGTCTCCGCATCCCTTGAGGAGTCTTTTCTCTCCAGCTCTGGCTGCTGGAGTCGTGATGTTCCTCAAAGATTCTCAACGAGAAAGCTGACCCTGGTTGGCACGGCTGCCAGGTGCCTATCTGGTGCCTGATCTCACGTCACCCGGCAGGGATGGTACCCACTGTAATTCTACTTCCTCGCCCAGGCCCTTGGCAGTTTCCTGTGAGTTTCCACTGTCCACATGCTAATCTTTACCTGCTAAGGACTAGTCTTCACTTCTGAATAAAAAGCGGCCACCACAACACTATGCACCAATTGGACGAGGAGCTGTTTTGCTAGATTTCTGCATCCAAAGCGATTTTTACACTTTTAGGCGCCGCACCCCCCCCCCGAAAGAATACACAACAGAGACCACAAAGGTGATATTTACTCTCTTTATGTACAGAGGTAGTCTGATGGCCCCTGAATGGCCATAGAACCAGACTGATATCATGTCAAATTCTTGTTCTTCCATGGATTAGATCATTGGCTTTATGGCATGTAGTTAAATTTTTCTTTAAAGTTTAAAGCCTCTCTCTCTCTCTCTCTCTCTCTCTCTCTCTCTCTCTCTCTCTCTCTCTCTCATTGTGAGGGAGTGGTGAACATGACGGTGCATATGCGTGAAGGCTAGAAGACAACCTCTACTCTCCACTCTCGTTCCACAGGCTCCATTCATCTTTCTTTGTGGGAAAGAGGCCTGACTTGGAACCCTGACCTGGAACTTGCCTCCTACTAGACTGGATGACCTGTCCTTCTCCCCGGTGCTGGAACTGCAAGCATCTACCCTACTGCAGTCACATGCCTGCTCTACAGATGCCTGTCAGAACTATCACTGGGGCCGGTGTGGAAATAAGTGGGAAGAGTGGCAGAGAATGACCCACGTTGTTTTCAACAATTACCTGGATCACAACTATTTTGCCTCTTGGTTTGGACTAAATGTCAGACTCGAGTCCTTCAGGCAGATTCAGGAGTTAGAATTCCCAGCTTTCTCGGGCCCCTGTGCACTCCATGGGTCTGGGGATCCCTAAAGCGATGGTTTGGGTGAATGCTTCCCATATATTCAAAAGCTTGTTTCCTAGCCTACTGTCAGCTCCCCACCACAATGATCATGGACTCACCCTTTGAAACTGTAATCAAGCCCCTAGTTAAACACTTTGTTTTTATAAGCTGCCTTGGTCATGGTGTCTCTTCACAGCACTAGAACAGCGACTAAGACACTGAGCAGTGAGCATGCTGGGATTGCTGCTCATGTACATCATGGCCAGTGCATAAGAACCTCTAAACCAGGGTTTCTCAGCCTGTGGGTCATGACCCTTTGGGGCTTGTATGTCAGATGTTTACATCATGGCTCACGACAGTAGCAAAATTACAGTGTGAAGTAGCGATGAAATCATTTTATGATTGGGGTCACCACAACTGTATGAGGAGCTGTATTAAGGGGCCGCAGCACTAGGAAAGTTGAGAACCAGTGCTCTAAAAACAATGTTTGTACATTAGAACCCTGTGCTGATTTCTATCATCTCTAGAAGACATTTAGAAACAGACGCCCATGGGGTCTAGCGACACAGGCCTTTAAGCTCAGGACTCAGAGGCAGAGCTAGGTGGGTCTCTGTGAATTGGAGGCCAGCCTGGTCCAAGTTCCAGGATAGCCAGAGTTACATGAGAGACCTTTTCTCAAAACCAAACCAAACCCCACATGGTCTATCATTTTATTCTTCTCCATATTTTATAGACGATTACGTGAATCACCAAGTTTAACTTCTCTGAAAGAGACACCTTGAAATAGATAACTGGGCTGCTGAGCTAAAAGGATACTAAGACGGTAGAAGGTGCTTCTGAGGTCAAGGTTAAACCTGGATCAGCCACATGCTTGCTATTCTTAGCCCTAGCGGGTTGTTCTGAGGAGGGGGCTAGAGATGCCAGCTGAACATATCACTTCTACTCAGGACAACAGCGCTTCAATAACTCTAGGGCTTTGAGACTAATGGCCGAGTCTTTGCACAGTCTTTGTCTAAAAAAGGGGGGAGGATGTTGGAGAAATAGCTCAGTACAAAACAAACATGAGGACCCAAGTTCGATCTCTAGCACCCATGTGAAAAAGCCAAACTCAGCAGTATTTGCCTGTAACCCAACCCTGGGAAGGCAAAGTCAGGTGGATCTTTGAGACTCACTGGCCAGCCAGCCTAGCTTAATGCAAAAGTCCCAGGTCCCATTGAGAGACCTTGTGTTAAAAAATGAGGTGGACAGCTTCCAAGTACTAATGCCCAATGCTGACCTCTGGTCTACATATGTGTGCCCCCACAAGCACAGATACCTGGAAGAGAGAGGAAGAGAGGGGAAGGAAGAGGGGGAGGGGAAGAAGACGAGGGAAGGAGAAGTTTTAGTCTAAGAAGGAGCTTCTGAGCCAGGTTTGGTGGCACAGTTCTTTAGTCCCATCACTCTGGAGGCAAAGGCAGGCAGAACTCTATGAGTTTGAGGCCAGCTTGGCCTACAAAGCAATTCCTGGACTGCCAGGGCCGTTACACAGAGAAACCTGCCTCAAACAAACAAACAAACAAACAGACAGACAAGTAGGAACTTCTGTTGGTATGTTTATCAAAGCCAGAGGTAAAATAAAATTTTGACCTCAGCTCCTGCATAAGATGAGCACCTTTCAAGAGGAACTGCTCCTTACAGCCACTGGTACAGATGGCCTGATGGCTGCCGACAGCGAATGTGACTCCTGTCACACAGAGCTTCACTATCTTGATGAAGTCGCTCATGACTTACGAAGACAAAGGCTGAATTAGAAAGCCTTCCCTATGATTATGAGCTGGGCTGTTTCTCTTTAGATTTGGCAATTTTTGTTCCACGTTATCTGAAACTCTGGTATTAGACAATATACTTATTATCATTCTTCCCGATGAAACCAGGGGCTCTTTCCTAGTTGTTGATGGAAATGTTCCTTTTTGAGGAAATTTTCTGGTCTTGAATTGTTTGGCTTATCTTAGCCTATTGACTTTATCTTTTATGACCACTTTATTGTAAACCTATTATATTTTCATATTTAAGTGCATGTTTCGTGAATAATGCAGAGTTTGATATTTCTCTATTATGTTTATTACTTCTATTTCTGTTTTTTCATTCAATATGTTTACTACTATAGTTGGATTTAACTTCACCATTTTATTATCTGTCATATTTTCATATTGTATTGCTATTATTCCTCAATTCCACATTTATTGCTCCTTTAAAATTAATTTTAGTATTCTATTTTAATTCCTCTGCTGGCTCATTACCTGTGCCTCTTTGAATTTTTTTTGTTAGTTGCTGTTGGGATGACAATAAACAACTTGGATTTATCAACATGATCTAAAAGATGGTACTGCACTGCTTCTTAGAAAATGCAAAAAAACCCCGCATCGATCCATGCCTTCCTATGTGTCTTTTCAGGTGTCATAACAAAACAGTACAATTTCTGCTCCAAATCCTCATTTGAGTGGTAAGAGTAGAAAACACACATTTACCATGTCTGCTTTCTTTTTATTTTACTTTTTCTGTTGACTTGCTGGTCTATTTGTAGACCTGTTTCCATTTGATGTCATTTCTATTCTAGTGAATGACTATCAGCATATGTCTTAGTTGCTGTTCTAATGCTGTGATGAAATACCTTGACCAAAGCAACTTCATTTAACTGGGGTGCTTGCTTACAGTTTCAGAGGGTGAGTCCATGACCATTATGGCAGGAATGTGAGGGGCTGGCAGACATGGGGCTGCAACAGTGGCTGAGAGTTTAACTTCCTGACCTACATGCAGGAGGCAAAAAGAGAGTGAGGCTGGACCTGGCATGGACTTTTGAAACCTCAAAACCCACTCCCAGTGATGCACCTTCTCCAACAAGGCCACACCTCCTAATCCTTCCTAAACAGTTCACCAACAGGGAACCAAATGTCCAAACAGATGAGCCTATCCTCATTCAAACCACCACAATGTATCTTATCATGACTTTACTAGAACATAGAATTGCTGGACACAGAAGACTAGGTTGAACAGTTTGTCCACGATCTTAGTGTCCGTTGTCCTGTTTTCCTGCTTCTTATGAAGTGACACCACTCATTGTTTTTTTCTCCAAATGTTCTTTTCTTTGCTGCCCTTCAAGACCCGTCTATTGCCCTGTGTTGTCAACAGGTTCTGGGTGATGAGCAGAATATGGTTGCTTTGTATCCATCAGGCTTAGAGGTTTGAGAGTCTCCAAAAGCTTGTGTTTACTGTCTTGTTTTCTGTCTTCTCTTCCTGGAACTGTAGTTACACTCAGGATAGATTGTCTGATAAACCACACACTATTTTCAAACTGTTTTTGTTTGCTTTTCAGAATGGATCGTCACACTCTCTCCTCTGATACTCTCTCAGCCTTTATTATACCATTTCCAGCCTGGACCTAGAATTTCTATGGTTCTTTCCTTAAGTGTGTGTTGTTTGAATGGGGAGATTGAATCTAAGACCTTGGACATGCTACACACATGCAATCCCCATTAAACTACATCTCCAACCTCTAGATTTTCTCCATAATTTTCATCCCTTAGCTTAGAGCCTTCGTCATTACTCATAATGAATGCATTTTAAAGTGCATTTTAGAGGCAGAGAACTCCACAGGAGCAGGATTGAGCCAGTGACCTGGGCTGGAGTGGGCCTGGGACAGTAAACTCCATGGGAACAGGAGCAGATCCAGACCAGGGACATTTGTGGAGATAGGACTGAGCCAGCGACCCAGGCCAGAGCAGGCCTGACACAGTGAACTCTGCATGAGTGGAAGCGGATCCAGAACAGAGACATTTACATAAACAAGACTGAGCCAGTGACCTAGGCCAGAGTAGACCTGAGACAGTGAACTCCATAGGAGCAAGTACAGGGGAGCAACTACTGAGGGAATGGGCTGGATCCAGAGACCTCTGCAGGTCTAGGCATTAGTCTGGGATCTAGAAGGATGTTGGTAGGAACCAGAGACCTCTGTGGGTCTGGGGATAACTCTGGGACCTTTGAGGGAATGGACCTGTGTCGTGGTCCAGGCATGGGTCTGGGACCTCTGAGGAACTAGACCTGAGCCAGGAACTCTGCAGGTCCAGACGTGAGTCTGGGACCTCCAAGGGAGTAGGCAGGAACCAGAGACCTCTGTGGGTCTGGGAGTGAGTCTGGGACCTCTGAGGGAAAAGGCCTGAGCCAGAACCTCTGTAGGTCCGGGTATGAGTCTGGGACATCTGAGGGAGTGGGCAAGAACAGAAACCTCTGTGTGTCTGGGCATGAGTCTGGGACTTCTGAGGGAGTGGGCCTGAGCCAGATCCTCTGTGGGTCTGAGGGAGCAGATTGGAGCCAGAGACCTTTGTGGGACCAAACCCAATCCAGGGACCTCTTCAGGAGTGGATCTAGACCAGGGACTTTTACAGAAACAGGTCTGAGCTGGCTACCTAGGCCAGAGCAGACCTAAGACAGAAAACTCCATGGGAACAGAACAAAGGCCAGAAGTTCTGAGTGACCTCCAGGAACATGGAGTGACCAATGGGGTAACTGGAACTGTGGCACTGACTGCACCACGAAGAAAAAACCATCTGAGCCTTGGATCCACTGGCACCTGGAAGACTAATCACCAGAGTCACAGACAGCCCCAACTACACCAATTAGAGGAAAGGATGAGTAGACAAAGTAAGAACACATGCAACACCACAAAGAACAACAAAACACCAGTAAAATCAAGCAAGACTTGATCAACCAAATATAGATGAAGCAGAAGAAAATGACCTAAAAATAATTTCAGAGAATGTTTGAGGCCCTTAAAAAGGAAAGAAGAAATTTCTCCATTTCTTTAAAATGGAGAAAAAGACAAACAAAAAATTGGGAGATATCAACAAATCCCTTAAAGAAAACCAAGAAAAAGCAATCAAACATATGAAAAAACTATTCAAGACTTGAAAACTGAAGTAGAGACAATAAAGAAAGCACAAGCCAAGGGAATTATAGAAATAAAAATCATGAGAAAATGATCAGGAACCACAAATGCAAACATAAACAGCAGAATATAAGAGAAAGAAGAGAGAATCTCAAGTGCTGAAGATATAATAGAGGAAATAAACTGGTCAGTCAAAGAAAACATTAAATCTAACAAAAGCTTAACCCAAAATATCCAGGAAATATGGGACATCGTGAAAAGACCAAATGTAATAATAATAGATATAGAAGAAGGAGAAAAAGTTCAACTCAAAAGCACAGAAAATATATTTAACAGAATCATAGAAGAAAATTTTCCCAACCTAAAGAAAGATATGCATATAAAGATACAAGAAGCTTACAGAACACCAAACAGACTGGATTTAAAAAAAAGTCCCCTCGCCACATAATAATCAAAACACTAAACATACAGAATAAAGGAAGAATATTAAGAGCTGAAAAGGAAAAAGGCCAAGTAACATATGAAGGCAGACCTATTAGACTTACACCTGACTTCTCAACGGAGACAATGAAAGTCAGAAGGTCATGGTCAAGCGTTATGCAGACATTAAGAGACCACAGATGTTGCCCAGACTACTAGACCCAGCAAAACTGTCGATCACCATAGAAGGACAAAACAAGATATTCCATGACAAAACCAGATTTAACCAATACCTGGCTACAAACCAATACCAGCTACAAAAAAGCACTAGAAGGAAAACCCCAAACCCAAGGAAGCTGGCCACATAAACAAAAACATAGAAAATTGATGATCTCACAGCAGGAAATCCCAAAGAAGGGGAAAACACACAAATTAACATCACCAACGATGAAAACTAAATTAACAGGAGAAAGCAATCACTGGTCATTAATATCCCATAATATAAATGGACTCAACTCACCTATAGAAAGACAAACAGATTGGATAGGAAAACAGGATCCATTCTTCTGCTGCATACAAGAAGGACACCTCAACCTCAAAGACAGACATCGTCTCAGAGTAAAGGGTTGGGAAAATTTTTTCCAATCAAATGGACCCAAGAAACAAGCAGGTGTGGCAAACCTAATATCTAACAAAATATATTTCAAACTGAAATAAAAAGAGACAAAGAAAGAAATTTCATATTAGTCACAGGAAAAATCCATCAATACTGAACATCTATGTCACCAGTACAAGGCCACCCTCATAAAGAAGTGTAAAAGAAACACTTCTAAAGCTTAAATCATACATTAAACCCCACACACTAATAGTGGGAGACTTCAACACTCCACTCTCACCACTGGACAGGTCAGTCAGACAAAAAATTAACAGGGAAATAAGGGAACTAAAAGATGCTATGACTCAAATGGACTTAACAGACATCTATAGAATATTCCATCCAAACAGAAAAGAATATACCTTCTTCTCAGCACCTCATGGAACCTCTCAAAAATTGACCACCCACTCGGTAACAAAACAAACCTCAACAGATGCTGAGCACCGCGCCTCAGTGTCTGCGCTCTGTGCGCTGGCACCCAGTTCGCGAGCTTCGGGCAAGGGGGCTGGAGGTTAAAATACACCGACACGGACAGACAGAGAAACAGCGACACAGGTCATCCTTGAATTCCCCAAGAATGCCTTTTTATTGTGTTCAGGGGCAGATTATATAGAGATAGCCACGCCCCAGCCAAATCCACCAGAAACCACTCTCCTGCCATCAGGAAATCCTGAAGGTCTCGTGCTCAGAGCAGCTGTAGGCACTCAGATCAGGGGATTACAAGAAATTCAGGATCTGGGGTCTCACTGCTCCCAACAAACAGATACAAAAAAAAAAAAAAATTGAAATAACCTCATGTATCTTATCAGATCACCATGGCTTAAAACTAGAATTCAACAGCAACACTAATTCCAGAAAGTCCCCAAACACATGGAAATTAAACAATGCTCACCTGAATCATCAATGGGTCAAGGAAGAAATAAAGGGAGAAATTAAAGACTTCTTAAAATTCAATGAAAATGACCTCACAAGATAACCAAATTTATGGGACACAATGAAAGCAGTGTTGAGAGGAAAGTTCATAGCACTAAATATCCACATAAAGAAAAATCCCACACTAGTAAATTAACAGGACATTTGAAAACTTTAGAACAAAAGGAAGCAAACTCACCCAAGAGAACTAGACAGCAGGAAATATTCAACAAAATCAACAAAATAGAAATCAACAAGATAGAAACAAAGAAAACAATACGAAGAATCAATGAGACAAAGAGTTGGTTCTTCAAGAAAACGAACAAGATAGACAAACCTTTATCCAAACTAACCAAAACCAGAAATGAAAAAGGGACATAACAACAGACACAGAGGAATTTCAGAGAATCATCAGGTCATATTTCGAAAACTTGTACTCCAAAAAATTAGAAAACTTAAAGGAATTTAACAGCTTTCTGGATATCACATGCAAAAATTAAATCAAGATCAGATAAACAAATTAAACAGACCTATAACTGCTGAAGAAATAGAAACAGTCATCAAAATTCTCCCAACCAAAAAACCCAGGTCCAGATGGTTTCAACTCAGAATTGTACAAGATTTTCAAAGAAGAACTAATACCAATACTCCTCAAATTATTCCACACAGTAGAAACAGAAGGAACATTGTCAAACTCTTTTCATGAGGCTACAATTACCCTGATACCCAAACCACATAAAGACATTACTAAGAAAGAGAACTACAGACCAATCTTACTCATGAACATTGATACAAAAATACTAAATAAGATACTGGCAAATCGAATCCAATAACACATCAGAACCATCATCCACCATGATCAAGTCGGCTTCATGCCAGAGATACAGGGATGGTTCAACGTACGAAAATCTGTCAACATAATCCACCATCTAAGCAAACTGAAAACCACATGATCATTTCATTAGAAGCTGAGAAAGCTTTCAACAAAATACAGCATCCCTGTATAAAAGGATAAAGGACTTGGAGAGAGCAGGGATATAACATAATAAAGGCAATATACAGCAAGTCAACAGCCAAATCAAACTAAATGGAGAGAAACTCCCAGCAATCCCACTGAAATTAGGAACAAGACAAAACTGCCCACTTTCTCCATATTTATTCAATATAGTTCTTGAGGTCCTAACTAGAGCAATAAGACAACAAAAGGAGATCAGAGGAATACAAATTGGAAAAGAAGAAGTCAAACTCTCACTATTTGCTGATGATATGATAGTTTACATAAGCGACCACAAAAATTCTACCACGGAACTTCTACAAATCAAACATTTTCAGCAATGTATCAGGATACAAGATTAACTAAAAAAAAAATCAGTAGCCCTCCTTTACACAGATGATAAAAGGGCTAAGAAAGAAATCAGAGAAACATCACTTTTCACAACAGCCACAAATAGCATAAAATATCTCAGAGTAACTCTAACCAACCAAGTGAAAGACTTGTATGACAAGAACTTTAAATCTTTGAAGAAAGAAATTGAAGAAGACACCAGAAAGTGGAAAGATCTCCCATGCTCTTGGGTAGGTAGAATTAACATAGTAAAAATGGCAATTTTACCAAAAGCAATCTACAGATTCAGTGCAATGCCCATTAAAATCCCAGAAAAAATTCTTCACAGACCTCAAAAGAATGCTACTCAACTTCATATGGAAAAAAAAACAGGATAGTCAAAACAATCCTGTACAATAAAAGAACTTCTGGAGGCATCACAATCCCTGACTTCAAACTCTACTATAGACCTACAGTACTGAAAACAGCCTGGGATTGGCATAAAACCAGTCAGGAGGACCAATGGAACTGAATCAAAGACCTGGATATTAATCCACACACCTTTGAACGCCCAATTTTTGACAAAGAAGCAAAAAAAATATCAAATGGAAAAAAGAAAGCATATTTAACAAGTGCTGCTGGCATAATTGGATATCAACATGTAGGAGAATGAAAACAGACCCATATCTATCACCATGCACAAAACCTAAGTCCAAATGGATCAAAGACCTCAACATAAAGACAGTCACACTGAACCTCATAGAAGAGGAAATGGGAAATACCCTTGAATGCATTGGCACAGGAGACCATTTCCTAAATATAACCCCAGTAGCACAGACACTGAGAGAAACAATTAATAAATGGGACCTCCTGAAAGTGAAAAGCTTCTGTAAAGCAAAGGACACGGTCAACAAGACAAAACAACAGCCTACAGAATAGGAAAAGATCTTCACCAACCCCACATCAGACAGAGGTCTGATCTCCAAAATATACAAAGAACTCAAGAAACTGGTCATCAAAAGATCACATAATCCAATAAAAAACGGGAGTGCAGACCTATACAGAGAACTCTCAACAGAGGACTCTAAAATGGCTGAAAGACACTTAAGGAAATGCTCGACATCCTTAGCCATCAGAAAAATGCAAATCAAAACAACTCTGAATTTCTTTCTTACACCTGTAAGAATGGCCAAGATAAAAAACACCGATGACACCTTATGCTGGAGAGTTTGTGAAGTAAAGGGAACTCTCCTGCATTGCTGGTGGGGATGCAAGCTTGTACAGCCCCTTTGGATATCAGTATGGTGATTTTTCAGAAAATTAGGAAGCAACCTTCCTCAAGACCCAGTAATACCACTTTTGGGTATATTTTGCAAGGATGCTCAATCATGCTACAAGGACATGTGCTCAACTATGTTTGTAGCAGCAATGTTTGTCATAGCCAGAACCTGGAAACAACTTAAATGCCCATTGACCAAAGAACGAATAAGGAAAATGTGGTACATTTACACAATGGAGTACTACAGAGCAAAAACAAAACAAAAGAGAAAACGATATCTTGAAATTTGCAGGCAAATGGATGGAGATAGAAAACATTATTTTGAGTGAGGTAACCCAGACCCAGAAAGACAATTATCATATGTACTTACTCATAAGTGGTTTTTAAACATAAAACAAAGAAAACCAACCTATAAATCACAATCCCAGAGAACCTAGACAACAATGAGGACCCTAAGAGAGACATACATGGATCTAATCTACATGGGAAGTAGAAAAAGACAAGATCTCCTGAGTAAATTGGGAGCATGGGGAGCATGGGAGAGGGTTCAGTGAGGGGAGAGGCAGGGAGGGGAGCAGAGACAAATGTAGAGCTCAATAAAATCAATAAAAAATAAAATTCATTTAAATTTTTTTTGTCTAATTATGTGTGTATATCGGTGGGTATGTGCATGTGTGTGTGTGTAGGTGCCCATGGAAAATAGAGAAGTCGGAATCTTTGGAACTAGACTTACATGTGGTTGTGATCCTCCTGACATGGGTGCCAGAAACTGCACTCAAGTCCTCTGCAGAAGCAATATGCATGTTTAATTCTGAGCTATCCCCCAGGTCCTTCCTCGTGTTCTTAAACATGACCACAAAACCTGCCTCAAGTTCTTTTATTTAATGTCAACATCCAGGCCATTGTGTTCATTTATCTTTTCAAAAATTTAAACTTTGTTGTTAAAAAGTTGCAAATAAAAATAATCACACACCCAAACTAAGCAAACCCTAAGACTAAATCAGTGATCCATAGTAGCCATTCAGAATGGGAGCTGTGGAGCTTCACACTGGATTTTGTACTTCTGCCATCAATTATATTTTATACACCGTCACAACAACAAAAACCCATGACAGAATTAGAAAAAGAATTATCCTTTCTAATTATTTTTTATATTCATGTTTATAACTCACATTCAACACCTGGAAGAGCTGAAATCAAACCTAATTGTCCATCAACAGATGAAAGATAATGTTTGATATATCTAAAATTAAATATTACTTAGCTCTAAAGAAAAATAAAATCACAAAATTTGCAGGAGAATGAATCTAATTATAATATATGATGTTTACTGAGGTCACAGTTGCTGAAATAAAAACCTTCATGTTCTCTCTTATGGAGACTCTAGTCAGTAATGTATGCATACATGCAGTAAAGGGAACAAGCAAGGCTAAGTATTATGGGATATGGAAGGATTGAATCCAGGGATCATTTTTTATTGTGTAAATTTTGTCTTGTATATTGATCACATGTCCCTGTTTTCCCATATGTCTGGTAATTGTCATTTGCTAAACATTAAGACAAAATATTATAAAGAATATCGATTATATTATCCTCCTTTAAAGGACATTAGCTCTCATTCTGGCAGAAAAGTCACTATTATGTGAACATGACATCTCTGGTTAGAATGACTTCAGTTTTAATTCTAGTCTCAGGCTCTTGTTGCACCATGTGGTCCTCATACAATCATTGCCGCTGTCTGCATTAGTCAGGGAGCTCTCACGGATTGGGTTAAGACTGTAGTATTTCTCAACATGGCTGTCTGTCCCTGCTGTCAATGTGTTTCATTCCCAAACCTGCAGGAATAGACAGCTGCTGACCTGCGGATCCTTGCCAGTGTTTTATGTGTAGCTCAGTTCTCAGTCAAAGGCCTGCAGGAAGTCCCCATGGAAACCTTTGAACGTCCCAACATCCTCCCCTTGTCTCCTGTATTGCCCCTCTTCCCAGGACCTCCACCCTAAAAATTTCATCGACCTCAACAATCCAGAACTTTTGACCCCTGTTCCAAAAGAGGAAATCATCTCCAGGAAGGAAGGCTGGACAAGCTGGAAGGGATCCTTCTGTTGCTTTATGTATTTCCTTTCTCACAAGGATCGTATTTTGCATTGTTTGGGGTTCAATGCCTGAAAATGATTTCTTTAATTATCTTCAGATTTTTCAGAGACGAGGCCTAATTATGTAGCTCAAACTGGCTTCCAGCTAGCCTCCTGCCTCAGTTTACCAATTGTTAGGATTATAGGTGTGCTCCAGTCCTGCTGATTTTAAAGTTGTTTTCAACCATATAGAGCAATTCTAGAAACACTGCAGTGGCCAGAGGCACAAGTTCAGCCTGGTTCTTTTTAAACATTAATTAATTTTTCATGTCACACCATCCATATGGAGTTCGGGGAACAATTGAAAGGAGGATACCAGGGTTATCACCAGGATATCCACCAAGAGAATACCAGGGATAAACTCAAGTCGTAAACACCTTTACTCGCTGAGCCATCTCGCCAGCCCCTTGTTTCACCTTCTAAGTTTTCAAAGCACCTACTTACATTGTCATTATGTGGTTTTACATTTGAGGTCTGTCCACCCCTCGAGAATACACTGCCAATCCAGAACAGAGGTTCGGGCTTTATAAGTGCCTATTATTTAATATGTATTTGTTGAGTAAATGATGGGTCACTCTGTCTTTTGGATCTTTTATTAACTTTATCATTAGTAAGAAGCTTAAAACCTTACAGTAACACTCCTTTTTTCATTTACTTTTCAATAAAGCGATATCTTACATGCTCCCTCTGAACATCACAAAACCCTACACCAGAGATCGAGAATACAATAACAATCCTGAGACACAAAACAGCCACGCGACTTGCCAAAGCTCATAGCAGAGGCAGCAAAATGGCTGGTGCGGTCTCTTGATGCGGATCAGTTCACTTCAGAGGGTTGCTTCGTTCCTCCATTCTGCCGGCTATTTTCTGACCTTAATTCAGAGAGCAAAATGAGTATTAAGTAGAATTCTCTTTTTGAAACAGATGTTTCATTTTCCAATAAAGCATTGTAAAATGTAAAACTGCCTTTTTGGACCCTTAGCCAGTGTCAATAAGCATAAAGGAAACTATGTGAACTGACAATCACTTGCTCCTATTCAATCTCCTAGCAAATCTCTATAGAGCCTATAGACAATTAAAGGTAATACAGGAATATCAGGACAGATTTTTGTCAATAAATTTATTAACACAGATAATAAGGTATAAGTAACAACATAATAAGATATTATTCAAATTAATTAAAAAACATAAGCTGTTGCCTTCCAGAGGTTGAAGGTAAGTCCCTGTTGCTGAAGACACCATGCTTAGACAGAAGCCCTGGGGAACCTGAGATGGTTCTGATTTGAAAGCCTCTTTCCTGAAGGGTAGCCTTCATAGATCAGCAAGTGCAATGCACACTTCTAAGGGAGGGGAGCAACCAATACTCTGACCCAGCTGTGACCCACAATGATGGCCAGCTTGGCACAGTAACACTGACGGAGTAATAGTGCCACTCACATTTTGTCAGGAACCAACAGCTCTCTAATTGGACTTAAGGCCCACTCAACAGGAGGGAAATCACAGTAGTAAGGTTATGGATCTTGAAGGAGAACCTACAATGGCCACTTTACCAAAACCAGCATAGTTGCTAACTGCGTTCTAAAACTTATTCTTATATCCACAAATAAGGGTACCTCTCACCCCTCATCAAAGCACTTTCTCTTTGCACCCTATGGAGACACTTTCAGAAAGTCACAACCAGTCAAAAGGCAGGGAACAAAATAGTCACAAGGTGCCCAGCCTCCGCTAATACATCTACAGCACATCTCTTGCACCTAAAGCTGGGAAACATCATCTAAGAGAACGCAGAAAGACTGTAAGGCCAGAGGACCAGGGAAGCTGCTGTGAGAGTGAATCTTCTAGGAATTACAGGGAAGCATTGCCCATGAGGCCTCAACAGTGTGGCTGCCTCAACAAGACCTAAATAAGCACAGCACCAATATACATGCTAACACAATAGGGATAAATCTCATAGGGCTCCACAAATAGACAAAGTGCTATAGGCAACAGAAGCGCTGATATTGGGAGAGATAGTCTTCCCCGAAAAGAGCACACTAACTGGTAACTGGTTGTCCAATACCAAATGGTCAGTCCTGAAGTCATATACCTATGACTAACTTTAAATTGAGCAAGTTTTAAATATATGTATATATGTGTGTATGTGTGTGTGTGTTCTGCGTATTTCCAGAAACTTGTGGGCCAGCTAGCCAAGCATATGTAATAGCAAACAACAATTCAGCACCAGCTAACCAAGCATATGAAAGAAAAAACAACAATTAGACCCAGAGCTATACAAGATGGAGGGTGAGGACTGACATTCCAAGTTCTCTGACTGCCATGTGTCACCATAGCACACAGGTACGTGCATTCATACACACAAACATTCATACACACAGATTCACAAGTACATACACACATTATACACAAAATTGATAATAAAACACAATTCAGTAAAATTGGTACAGGTGTTATAAAAATATAAACAATGTATATTAAAGAAATTAAATTCTTTAAAAATTATTATTGAATTTGATTACCTCATTTCCCCCATTCTATCTCCTTCTTCCAACTCTTCCCATTCTCCCCTCTCAAATATCTGTCTTTTTTATTGTTCTTGTTACATTTATATATAAATGTATAAGTACAACCTGCTGAGTTTGATAGTGTTGGTTGTACATATGTGATCACTTGGTATTGGACAACTAGAAATTATATTCTTTGTCAGAAAACTTCCTAAGAGGAAATTCTAAGTCAAATGGTTTCAAAGGTACATTCAGTTGACTGTCTAAAGAAAAGAATAATTTCAAAGTGACTCAGTTCTCAGAAAACAAAGGAGAACTTCTTGACTTATTCTGTGAGGCCTGGGTAACCTTGTTCTCCGCTCCTTAGTGTTGTGTGAGCAAACCTGACAGGAGAAGAAAGCACAGGCTGGTACCCCTCATGAAAACAGAGAAAACAGAGATGGGCATTTTATTTTTACTTTTTCAGTACAGAGTCTCATGTATGGCACCAGTAGCGTAGGAAGGCTAAGGATCCAACTCCGGGCTTCGTGCACACCAGGCAAGCCCTCTGCCAGCAGAACTGCCTCTCAGCCCCTCTTGTGAAAATAGGTACAAAAGACCTTTTACAAAGCAGGCCAGGTCAAACACAGCAGTGTGGAAGTGCCAAGCAGGATTTATATCAACAGTGGAAGTTATGAATCAATGTATGTAGTTAAACTATGTTAATAACTTTAAGAAGAAAAACAGGATGAGCCTGTGACATGACACAGGAATAAAAACTCACAAAATTCAATTCCTAATCATGGTGAAAAGAAATGATAAGGAAGTAGGGATCAAAATAAAATATCTCAATCTTAACTAGTACAAATACAAAAGAAAAAAGGAAAGGAAATACATAAAGACAGGAAAGAACTAAGATTATTTACCCCTTTTTCTTTTTGGATCAAGCCCTCATGTAAGTGCAGGTTGACATGGCCTGGAGCTCGATATGTAGCTGAGAACTCCCTTGATCTTCTCATCCTCTTGCTTTCACTTCCCAGCTTGCAGCTGAACCTGTCTTAGGTGGTGCTGTAACTGAACCTGGGGGTTTCTGCATGCTCGGAAAATATTCTACCAATTCAGCTACCTATGATTGGCAGTTTTTAAAGTCCTAGAGAAAATATAAATCAACTACTGGTTGCTAGATGAACTTAGATTGCAAGGCACAAGATATCCAGAGAACAAAATCTCAAGTGTATTTTTATGTATTTCCAGGAAGCATGGATATTAGGAAATTCATCTAGGGGTACCTGTAATCTTAGTACTCTTGAAGTGGTGGCAGGAACAACGGGTGCTGAATGTCAGTCTCAGTTACACAATGAGTTCCGGGTTAGCCTGGGCTACATGAAACCTCATCTCAAAATAATAAATAAATAAGCAAACAGATAGATAAACAAACCACATATAATTTTTTGAAATTAAAATAAAAACCTTAAAATTCTTTGAAATAAAATTCACAAAACATGTGAATGATGTCTACACCTCGAGTCACAAGACACATAGATAGCCCAGTTGGCAAAGAGCTTGCTTTGAGAATGCAAGCATATGCATTTGACTACCATCAACCAAGTAAAAAAACAGATAGACATGGTGGCCCACACTTGTAATCCTAGCACTGGGAAGGCAGAGACCTGGGGCTCATTGCCCAGCTATTCTAGCCTACTTGGAGAGTACCAGGTCAACAAAACTAAAGTGGATAACCCCGAGGAAAGACACCCAAAGTTGATCCCTGCCTTCTATATATATGCATGTCCATACATGGACACATGAACACACACACACACACACAATCTATAAAACAAAACATCCCAGAGAGAAATTACATATCTAAGCAAATGGAAAGGCATGTGTTCATAGGTGGAAAGCTCCTGTATTGTTAAGGTTTTAATTCTAGACAAACTGGCATGTTTGTCAAGAACATATTCCTTATAATTATGACCAAACTTTAAAAATAAATAATTGAACCCAAGCATGATGGCACATACTTACAATTGCAACATTTGGAAAGTTGAAGCAGGGGGATTGCAACTTTTAGGCCAGCCCTAGTTGTGTTGTGAGTTCTGGGCTAGTGGTACAAACCATTTGAAAACATAAGCCTCAAATAAATAAATGAAGTGAAAATGTCTCTGTCGCAGGCAGCAAAGCAGAAAGGGCCAAGCCATCTAAGCCCTTTGACAGCAGACACAGAGAGGGGATTTGGAGTTTATCCTTTTGGATATATACTTTGTGCCATTGTACTTTGAAAGCATGTTATTTACTTATTGATTTTTACATGTGGTTATAAGTAAGAGATTCCTTGAGTCTCAGAAGAGACTTTGAGGTTTTTTGTTTGTTTGTTTTTCGAGACAAGGTTTCTCTGTGTAGCTTTAGAGCCTGCCCTGACACTTGCTCTGTAGACCAGGCCGGCCTTAAACTCACAGAGATCCCCCTGCCTCTACCTTCCAAGTGGTAGGATTAATGGCGTGTACCATCAAGGCCCGGCTTGAGACTGAGCTTTTAAACCATGTTCAGAGTATGAGATACTATGGGTGCTTTTGAAGTTGAACTAAATGCATTTTGCATTATCATGTGGTTAGAAGCCCATGGGAGCCAGGGTTTGCAATGTTACGGTAGTTTGAATGAGAATGTCTTCTTTAGACTCATTTGTTTGAATGTCTTTTCCATAGCTGGTGGGACTGTTTGGGAAAGGTTAAGAGTTGTGGCCTTGTTGGAGAAGGTATGTCATTGGGGTAGGCTTTGAGGTTTATAAAACCCACGCCATTCGCAGATAGTTCTCTTTTTCTCTGTCTCTCTGTCTCTGTCTCTGTCTCTCTCTCCCCTCCCCCTACTCATGGACAGATGTCAGCTCTCAGCTACTTCTCCAATGCCACGCCTGTCTGCTTGCTGCCATGCTCCCCACCATGATGGCCATGGACTCTAATCCTCGGGAAACATGAGCCCCAAATTAAATGTTTTCTTTTATAAGTTGCCTTGGCCCAGGGGTTTGGTTACAGCAATAAAAAAGTAATCAAGACAGCTTCCAACTGGACAAACTGATTCTGAAATGAATACAGACGTACGAAAGACTGAGAACAACCTTTGAAAAAGAAGAGCAACGTTGAAGGACTGACATCACTTACTGAAACGCAGTATGATGTACGGTATCCATCTCTCCACAGTGGTGAATTTCTAGAAACCAGGAGGAGTAAAATGGCAAAACATGGGATTGCCTAAATTGTCTAAGAAAATTGGGTTACTGGGAATCCAAGATACAGACTTTCCAACCCAGAGCCCGAGAACAGCTGGGGCACTATGTAAAAACTGTGACCTCGAAAACCAGAAAGAACAGGAACATTAGAACCGTGGCAATAATAAAGCTACGACCCTGGCCACAGCTTTCTCATTCTTACGCCACCTGCGTCTCACCTGACATTCATTAGGTACACTTATTTTGCAAATCATTTATGTTGATATCCTGTCATGTATTTTTACTTTATAAAAAGTTATTTTTAAGAGGCTGTGTTTGAGATATCTGTAAGTGGAACGCCCACATTGTGTGGTGGCAGAAGTCTTACAAGATAGCGTTGCCTTTACAAACTGAGAATATTCCAGACCATGAAAGACTGTCATACACAGTGCTGCTCTGGATAAGTTACACACGAGTAACCTTGGGTTTAATGGTTTAATAATGGTGTGGTTGTAGTGGCAGACAGGTTGCTGCTCTAGCAAGGAGAATGGCAATGACATTCATTTTAGAAGAGGATGGAGGCATTGAGCCTGGAAGGAAGCTAGGTGAAGTCACCAGAGCATACCAGGAGCCTCGTCTTGGTGGGCTATCCCTCGTGTTTAGTTTGATGTAGTTTGGTGTTAAAAACTTCCTTTCATACTATCTTTTATACCTCTGTTGAAGGAAGCTGAACCTGTATCCACATTTCTACCAGACCTCAAATATCACAGGGATTTGAGGACACTTTGTAACCCCAATGCCAGGCACAGGGTCTGATCTTCAAGGACTCACAGAGGAAGAAATTCTTTAGCGGGGGGAAGACAGAAATTTGAGATGTGTTGAAATGTTGGTGGGGTCATAAAAGATGAGGAAAGGAACCCCAGTGATGAGCAAAGGACCGAGGTGATGGACAGAAATGGGTTTAGAACCCCACAGGTAACATGGAAGAATAAGCGGAACAAAGAGGGGTGGGGCCAGAAAGGGTAGATTAGGACAAATTATGAGCCCTTTAAAAATATTATTTTTTGTTTCTAATTGAGCTATACATTTTTCTTCACTCTGCTTCCTTCCTTCCCCCTCCCCTTTCACCCTACCCCGTAGTCATCACACTCCCAATTTACTCAGGAGACGTTGTCTTCTTATCCTGCCTAGGTGGATCCATGTAGTTCTCTCTTAGGGTCTTCTTTGTTGTCTAGTGTCTCTGGGGTTGTGGACTGTAGCCTGGTTATTTTTTGATTTATGTCTAAAAGCCGCGTATGAGTGAACACATATTATGTTTGTCTTTCTGGGTCTGGGTTACCTCACTCAGGATGTTTTTTTTCTAGTTCCATTCATTTGCAGGCAAATTTCAAGATATCATTTTTTTTTTACTGCTGTGTAGTACTCCATTGTGTAAATGTGTTGGGATTAATGAGTCCTGGCCTTCACTTGCTTTTCCCTCCTAGAACCTTCTAATATAAGTTGCTAGAAGCTGTGCCTAGTTAGAGGATCAGAGGATCACCTGTTGACCATTAACTGCAGTGTATTTAAGTCTATATGGTGTCAATAAAGACGGGCTTTCTGAACCAGCGTTTGGAGCTGCATGTGTCAGTCTATCTCTGTGTCTGAGTTCTCAACCTCCAACCCCTTGCCCAAAGCTCGCAAACTGGGTGCCAGCGCACAGAGCGCAGACATGGGGGTGCGATGCGCGGCATAAAAGTGCCACATTTTCTTTAGCAATTCTTCAGTTGAGGGGTATCGAGGTTGTTTCCAGGTTCTGACTATTACATATAACGCTGCTATGAACATAGCTGAGCAAATTTTCTTGTGGTGTAATTGAGCATCCTTTGGGTGTATGCCCAAGAGTGGTATTGCTGAGTCTAGAGGTTGATTAATTCCTAATTTTCTGAGAGACCACCATACCGATTTCCAAAGTGGCTGTACCAGTCTGCACTCCCACCAGCAATGGGGGAGTGTTCTCCTTACCCGACATCCTCTCCAGCATAAGCTGTCCTCAGTGGATTATGGGCCCTTTTGAGCTGACAACAGGATAAGACTGAAACTGATCTACTGGTCTATAGAAAATCAAATAAAGCTACACCCAGTGGCTCAGAGAGGACAGGATTTGGTAATATAGGAATAGGAAAACAAGATAATTCTAGTCGGCCACAGTAGAACTATGTCTCTTCTTACATCCACTGTGGTTGATATTTTTTTTATCAGAACCCTTGAATAGAATAGCACATTTCACATTCAGGTTGTAAGAAATGCTGCCAGCAGCCACGGCACACTTGTAGGCTCAGATCTATACATCAGATCCTATTGACAAGGACATCCAGGGCATTTCAGTCTCCGTGCAGGGAGATGGTTGGCTTGCCCTGTGCACACAGCTTTGGCCTCTGGACGTGCAGCGATGCTGCAGTAGATTAACTCATGCCAATACTGCGTCCCACGGGACTGGAGCACGCTCTTTTATTTAAGCAGCAGCTCTCTACCCCAGGAGTGAGTTATAGGAAGCCTGTGCACCCGAACAGAAGCCTTCCTTTTTGTATACTGTCCTGGAAATGACTTAAGAACTTTTTATGTTGGGGCTTCATAGAAAAAGGATTGGAGGGTGAGGTATCAGGGCAGATAAATTGGCCACCTAGATAATTCCTGCCTATATTCCTTCCCCCAAATCTTTCGTTATTCGGGGCAGCTCCTGCAAGTCCATTTTCCTGCCTCTGATAGACTGGCATCACTGCATGTGTTTGTCCTTTATCTTTCCACTCCTGGACAGGTTCACGATGATTTCCAATATGAGTTGCTTTCAGCTCCCCTATGTCCACTGTGATGATAGCCAGGGTTGTGCCTGTGTCCATTTCTGACCAATGGCAATGTTCTATACAGTCTGCATCACAGTAGAGTTCCTATCATAGTCCACCAATGACTGAACAGCCAGCCAGGGGTATTTCTGAGATTCTCTTCCCAGTCCCCTCTAGCCACTGAATAGAAACAGAGCACAATTCTCCTTGTATGACAACTCAGTGAGTGAAAGACTGGGACAAGAGCTGGTCACCACTCCCATCTTTTCAACCCTGGCCCAACCACCTGAATCTATGGTGGCCTTATCCCCTGCTCATCTCAAGTACCTCTGCAGATGGATTATTGCTGGTACCTGCTAGAGAACAAATGAATTTATCCTTCATAAAGCAGAGCTTTGTCTACACAGCATGCTTGGGATGAGGACTTGCTCTGAATGAGAGCAATTATTGCTCATGATAGTGTGGTCCAAGTGCACAGAATTCTATTTTAGACTCTGCCCTCCTCAGACAAATTAGCTTCGAGACAGGAGTCTTATTTTTCCCAGAATGCCCAACTCTCTTCCATCTTCTGTGCTTCCAATCGCATGGAGGAGACGGTCCCAGCTCCTCGGGTTCTCTGGGGCCTTTTCTCCGTCTCTGTCCCATTTGTCCTGCCACTATGACTCACTTTATTGGCATTTCTTCTTAAGCTCTTCCCTACCTTGGGCCTCTCTTTCTAGGTGGCTCTCCATGAACAACTGCCAGTTTCACTCCTATGCTACTTTCAGGTTCCACCTGAAATGCTGAGTTATCAGGAGGTCTCTCAAAGCAACGGTCACCCCATTATTCTCAAACTCATCACTCTTTCATGCTGCCCATAGCACTTGTCATAGAATATCATAATATCATGTGTATATATTCTATATATATAGAATATCATAATATCATGTATATCATGTGTATATATATTCTATATATATAGAATATCATAATATCATGTATATCATGTGTATATATTCTATATATATAGAATATCATAATATCATGTATATC
>NW_026067982.1:0-209856 GCF_014885135.2 Alexandromys fortis | reverse complement strand
TATATATATATGCTTTTTGTGTAATTCAGTTTTCCCCAGAAAGTTGAAACTTTCTCAAAGAAAGGGACTTTGATTTCATCACTGCTGCACAGGAAGCTTCCTAACAGCTCCTTTTTAAACTGAGGAATAATGAAGAATCTAGTCTAGGTAGCCACCCTTCCCTCTTGCTGATGTAGGGATGTTCTCTGTACCAGACATAGAAATCAAGTGCTTATTATGTCTGAAGGGAGGTGTAGTGTTGGGTCGCTCTAAGGATTTTATACCAAGCCCACAGTTCCCGTCCTCTGACTGACGGCTCTAGTTCTGTAATCTGGAGACACACAAAGACCGTGCTTGATTTGCACAGGGGTGAATATGGGTACTCAATTTTCAAGCTGCCATGACCATTTACCAATGCCACTTTCGTGCTGTAGATGAGGCCCTGAGCCAACTGTGACAAGGACATTTAGCTCAAGAAGTGTCCAGATGTTAAAAACGAGACCATCCTTGCTAAGGGATGACTGTCTTGGGGATTAAGGGCCATGCTTCGTTTGAAAACATTTTGTACACCATCAAACACGATACAGAGACAAGCATTCTTCTCGTTTATTATCACAAGCGAGGCTCCAAACGGAAGGAAGGAGGTGACCAGGGTGTAAACAATCAGCACAGCAGGCCACTGTGCTGAGTGACAAGAGAATACAGAGAAGTGGCCAAAGACAGTGGCTTACTGCCTAGCCGGCTACCTGTTTATACTTTTCAAAAGACCAATAGCGCCACACCCAGCCATAGGGCTTCAGTGAGGCTTTGTCTGGAAAGAACATAGGAAAACATTTTAAGAATATTAAATCAGGATGAGAGATGGGTCTGCAATCAAGAGCGCTTACTGCTCTTTTACAGGTCCACGATCAGTCCTGGAACCCATGTGGAAGTTTGCAAACAGCTGTAATTCTAGTTCCAGCGGGACCTGGTGCCTTCTTCTGACTTCTAAGGGTTCCTTTATAAAGGTAATTCATAGACATATCCATAGACACAGGCATACACACACACACAGACACACACACACACCTTATACAAATAAATATTTTTTGTTTGTTTATTTGTTTTCGAGACAGGGTTTCTCTATAGCTTTTGGAGTCTGTTCTGGAATTTACTCTATAGATCAGGCTGATCTCAAACTCACAGAGATCTGCCTGCCTCTGTCTCCCGAGTGCTGGGAATTAAAGGCGTGCACTACCAATCGGCCCGGCCCAATAAATATCTTTTTAAAAAGAAACCTTGCTGTGAATTACTGATTTTTTTCTATGCGCCAATGTCAATTTAAATGCACAGAGGAAAACAGTGCCAAGTGCGGCTTGAGCCCTGAGTTAGAGGAAACAGTACCATATCCTGCTAAATAAAGAAAGCACTAACCTGTCGCAGGACGCAAGCTGGACCGAAGGGCAAACTGTTTAAACATAAGGTAAGGTGACCATGGCAACAATGGCTCTGATGATTTGGGATACATTTTTATGTATGACCTGAATTTTGACAGATAAACCTACCTGGGGTGAAGGCAGGGGTCAAGGCAGAGGCGTCCTGCTATAGATTAGGGTTTTCATTATTTAGTAGGATACAATTGTGGGCAAAACCAGAAGCCTGTCTATAAGACGCGCTAAAGCAAGAATGGTGATGAACAGCTTTGTAAAGAAATCTGAAGAAAAGCGGAAGGAGCAGGCTGTTGTTTGGGAACTGTATTTATTGTCTGACTTGATTTTAAGAGAGAATGAGTCTGTTTGTAGAATGATATTAGAAACAGAGGTGGGAACGGTAGAGGAGAGGAGACTGCGGCCAGCCACTGTTTCAGAACTGGTAGAAGAACTCTGTGACGTTTCCAGAGAAAGCTTGGGATTGAGAACACCGGGGAAGGGAAGGAAGAGCCAAATACCTGGCATGAGCACACGTGGAGGGCTGAAGGAAGAAGCCTGACCTCAGCGTTTCTGAGGTTAGGGCGGGTGGGATGGAATGGGAGCCCTGGGAAAAGTGGGAGGATTTGAAGAGTCACTGAGCAGGTGGGGTGGGGCACCCACAGGAGAAGTGGGGTAGGATCATGACACGGCCTTGGCAGTCTGGGTGGAGAGAACCTGGAGAGAAGGACTGGTGTTGGTGACAACAGCTAGCTTCATAACTTCCTGTCATCTCAAGGTCGCACTCAGTGTTCCCGTCTTTGCCCTCACAAGGTCACCTCCCCTGTCCGCGTCTGTGTCTGTTTTCCTGTTTCGTAGGGACACTAGCCATACTGGAATTAGGGCTCTTCAGACTCTCACATGAACTAACTTTAATTGGTTACAATGATAAGACCTATTTGCAAATAAGATTATATTCTGAGGTCGGGCGGTGATAGTGCACATTTTTAATCCCAGCACTCTTGAAGGCAGAAGCAGGGAGATCTCTGTGAGTTCAAGGTCAGCCTGCTCTACAAGAGCTAGTTCCAGGACAGGCTCCAAAGCTACAGTGAAACAACAACAACAAAGATTACATATTCTGAAACACTGGGTGGTTTGGACTTTTGGGGGACACTTTTCTTTGTGCCCAGGGAGGTTCAAGCTTGGGGAACGTTTATGAAACATGGTCTGGAACTAGACTCCCCTATCACGGCTGCTGTGAGCAGTGCATCAGAATTATCTGGCAGTTACCAATCGCAATAAAGACAAGAAGTCCTCCCCGCTTTCATTAGTTAAAAATCTTCATTCATTCACAAAGCCATTTGTGTTTCAGAAAAGGCTGTTCCTTAGCCATTCCTAGCTCAAAGTTGATCCTTTACCACTGAGAAAATGACCCTGCAGAAGGGAAGGCGAGATTAAAAATGAGACACATCACTAAATTGCCTATACTACACCCACAGACTAAATCAGCATGCTCCGAGAGAAGTGGGATTGCTGGAAATTGGTTCAGAGAGCTACATCTCTGCTAAAGCAAGCAACAGGCTATAGAGCATCTCATGATCACTTGCTTCCCTGCTCGGTGACAGACCATCACTCAGTCAGAGCGGATCTCAGCAGCCGAACCTGACGACGCCACAGTGTGCCTCCACCCCGGTGTCTCCAGGGGTTAATAGAATTGTCTTTTCTGATGACATGAACGAGCTGCATAAATTTCCTGCACTGGGAACAACTCAAACCGTGTTCTTCCCAGATAGCTTCATAACCCCACAGTAGGTGCTTTTTACATTTTCCTCCGAGAAATTTTATAAAGCAACACTGTAGGTTCTTGTATACTTAGGAGAGATTGGACCAGAACAAATAACTGAGAAGTCACAAGTCGGGGAAAGAATACAAACAGCAGGTGTCCAGCCTTTGGGGGGGGGGAACCACGTGCCATCCCACAGTTCCAGGCTTTAGGGTCATCTGACTCTAGAGTTGGAAGGGACGTTGAACACACTTACAGCAGAGACAACCGATAGGTGAAGGGACTTCCTCAAGGCCACACCAAGGGCTCTGGCTGAGCTAAGAGCACACCCAGGTCTCTTGACTCTTAGCCTAGTCATCTTTCCACTACCTGAAGCGCATCCAAACCAAAACGTTTGTGCAGGAAATGAACTCAGCTCCCACATACACCTGCTATGACTTAATTGGCATTCTCCAATTTCCTCCCTGGAAGTTCAGGCTCAGAAATGCAGAGGCTAAAATTTTTGGAGACTTAATGGCTCTTTAAGAAGCACACTTTAAATATCTCTCCTCCTTTCCCCCCCCTCCCTGCTATCCTCTGGCAATTCCATTAAAAATAGCTTTGACTGGAAATTGGCCTGGAGATCATCATCGGATCTGCAATTATGTAACCCCGCAACTGAACATATTATCATACCAGACAAAACCCAAATCAGTTTATGGTGGGTGGGGGTTGTACCGGCTGAGAGGAAAAGAAAATCCTTGAAGGGAATTACAGAGGGGTGTGTGTGTGTGTGTGTGTGTGTGTGTGTGTGTGATGTATTTGCATATGTGCTCACACACCTGTATACACAAGTGTGTTCAGGCATACATGTGGTAAGGGTTGCTCCAAAGAGTGTGAAAGATGACACTCTTCCTTGTCCCAGTCTCTCTGTATGCAACATGACTAGCAGAGGTAACATGGCAGTGAGGGATGGATATCAGATTCCATCATCAGGAGATACGGACACAAATTCCCTACACAAAGACGACCCAAAGGATACAGAATCACAGATCCTGAAAGTGCCTTGCTCTGTGAACACTTACGATCACCGCGTCTGTCCATCTCTAACGTCCCTTTTTCCCCCTTTGGTGAAGAACATTGGGCCCCAGAAGATAAATAGCACACAGGAAACACCCAGAAAGACAGGGACAGTCAGGACCAGACAGCAGGGCACTTGACACCACATCCCATGGGCTTCTCTCATGTCTGTTCCACCCTTTCCAACATCTGAGAAAACGGTCCTTCCTCTGGTCAGGGGCGAAAAACAACCCTTCGAGGGTGTGGTGTTACACACTTTTCATCTTAGTACTCTGGGAGCAGAGGCAGGAATATCTCTGTGAGTTCAAGTTCAGAGTGCTATACATAGCTTAATAGCGAGATCCTGTCTCAAAATGAAACACACACTCGCATGCATGTGTGTGTGTGAGTGCACACACCCACACCCACATGCACACACACACAAACATTAATTTTGCAAAATCAATCCAGGTGCAAAGTATTTCACTGATTCAGATGGCATGCTGTTAAAAGCAGAGACTGTTAGCGCCCAGGTTTTGAGTTCCTTCAAAACAGATGCAACAGTAGCTCTTCCTTTACACGGATATATAAGGAATGAATGGGCTACTTTGTAGGAAGCACAAGGCATGAGTCTAGGCACACAGGAAATGCTAGTGCACAGAGCTGCTGTCACAAGTAAGCCTACACACCAGAAGGGAGACTGGCCAAGTGTCGGCTGGGAGCCACAGCAGAAGGTGAGGCTGGCAGCGGGGACATGAGGATAGCAGGCAGCACAGCCCAAGACAGGTGCGGCGGAGTGCTGAACACACAGCCTGTGGGCAGATGGCTTCATGTGTTCTTCCTGACTTGTTTTACGTAGAGACTCTGGACTAAGAACTGGGTCAAAACATCAACCATTCTAGGCTTCAGATATGCAATGTGAGTTCTGAGGGGCAGCCCAGTCTTCACACTGTAGAGTTCTTTCTTAAAGATGAGTATATTTTAAATTGTGTATATGGTGTGTGGGTGTATGTGTACATGTGTGTGTGCATATGCGTGTATGCGTGTGTGCCTTTCTGTGTGTGTCTGTGTGTGTGCGCGTGTGCCTGCATGCATGTGTGTGTGTGTGTGTGTGTGTGTGTGTGTGTGTGTGAGTGCAGGTGCCCATGGCAGCAAGAAACAACAGATTCCCCTGGAACTGGAGCTAGAGGCACTTGTAAGCTGCTCACTGTAGGTTCTAGGAACTCACAGCTTCCAGAAGAGCAGGGTGCCCTTTTAACTGCTGAGCCATCACCCCACCCTACATTGTAGACCCCCAAGAAAAGCTTTTCCCAGTGGTTACAAGGGGGAGGGAGGAGAAACAGAATCCCTATGCTGCCTGAAAAGCATTTTTCAGACCTCCCTCCTCTCCACCCGTTAAATAAGTCAGGCATCAGAGACCTTTCAGGGTCAGTTTCAGGGTTCCCAAGGTGCCCAGACCTATGCTTATTTTTCAACAGAGAATAATGACAGGAAAGGGAGGTGGCTGCCACAAAAGGAGTTATGCTGAAAACTCAAAAACAAGAATCACGGACTTTGAATCTTTGCATGGGCCATGGCTGCTGAATTATAAGTAATGGTCCTTGGGTCTTCTGGACCCTTCTCTAGCATCTGCCAAATCGCTTGTTGAAAGACCAGGAATGGAACCAGATGCCACACACATCTGGTGCACAGTAAACAAATGGTGAATGTTGATAGTGGGGTGTGTGTGTGTGTGTGTGTGTGTGTGTGTGCAGAGTCGTGGAAAGGATCTGTGGAGACCAGCAGAAAGAATTGAGAATTTGACTCTAAGGTCAGTGGTGTTTTGCAGACGCCATGGAAGTGACTAGGGTCGTGCAGTGGACCATCTTGCTGTGACGACCAACCACTCAGGCTTTTTCAAGTGGGCACACGGGTCTCCCACTCTTCAGTGCTCTGCGGGTACACCTGTAAGTGAGGGTTCCAGGGACTGGAAAGTGAAAGCATTATTTCAAATAATGCTCCTCAAATAGATCGTTATCACCAACTCTTCCTCCTCTGACAAAAGGAGACTATAGCCACTCCTCCTGGCAGGGCTACTGTCTCTACACTTGGGGGAGGAAGCTGGTTCTGCCACTTGAGAGCCAGGGTAGAGACAGGATGAACACCTACCCTTAGGAACAACTTCAGAAGAAAGAAAACACCCCAGGCTAAGTCGTCTTCACAGAATTCTTAGCAATGGCACCGCAGTCCCACAAGCATGCCAATGTAACTCGCTTTATTTGAACAGAATCATCAGACATTTCAATATAATATTTAAGCCAATCTGTCTTAATGACCTCCCCACCCCTGCAAGAACTGTTGATATTTTTTAATTTGGGGGAATTTCAAAACACTTATTTTTTTGAGAATTTCATATTTGTATATTCTTAGCTCATTTTCCTGAAGGCTTGGAGTGGCTGGCTAGTTTTATGTCAGCGTGACACAGTCTAGAGTCCCAGGAGAGGAGGGAGCCTCAGTTGAGAAAATGCCTCCATAGACTAGGCTGTAGGCAAGCCTGTAGAACATTTTCTTAATTAGTGATATATGGAGGAAGTCCAGCCCATTGTGGGTGGGGTCATCCCCGGGAATGGTGGTCCTGGGTCCTATGAGAAAGCAGGTTGAGCAAGTCATGGGGAGCAAGTCAGTAAGCAGCACTCTTCCATGGCCTTTGCATCAGCTCCTGCCTCCTGGTTTGAGTTCCTGTCCTGACTTCCTTTGATGATGACCAGTGCTGTCGGAGCGTAGGTCAAACAAACCCTTTCCTCCCCACGTTGCTTTGGTCATGGTGTTTCTTCACAGCAATGGTAACCCTAGCTAGGACATTTGGAGACTCTTTAGAAGCAAATTATCTTATCATATAGCTTCATATACATTTGCCAAAAAAAATCCCTTGGTCCTCCAAAGGTTCCTTGCCTATTTCTGATATTGCTTCTCTGTCCCAACTCCAGTGAATGGTGAAGAGAGCCTTCCAGACCCTCCTTTATGCAGCTGCTGAGTATGCCAAGGATGCTGGAGGCCCTAGTTTTCAGGGCACGGTATACAGAGAGCTGGCTGAAGATGATGCTTCCACATGTGGGTGTAAGGCGGAGAGCCCCACTCTCAGAAGCTGCCTGACTCCTTGCTTCTATTTGAAACACATCTGAAGAGCCCTCTGGGGATGCGCTGTGACCTTTGTGTGGCTGACTTGCATTCCATCTCTGCCTGCACTGGGTTGTTCTTCCTTCCCAGGTATTTGGCCTTAGGGCTCTGTTAGTGGAATCGCCTTCGTTAGTGCAAATATCATGTTTAGGATTTGATAACTAGGGACCTTGACCACCATGATTAACTAACCATAAACTAGACCTCCCAAAGGTATGACAATCTTTTTAAACAAAATATACTTTCTTCCCCCCCCCCCCAACACTCTGACGTCTTGGCCCTTGCTGTTCCAGCAGAGACTGCCCCTCTCAGGCCTAGCTAATTTCTGAAGATAGTGAAGGACCCATCTGCAAGGACACCATTCACACACAACCCATCACCCAGACCTCCACTACCTCTTTCGAGGAACTAACTCTTACACTTGAGCCGCCCTTCATGTGTGCCGATTCCCTAGGCTCCCTAAGCCCCACAGTCCCGTGCAGCTATTCAAGTTAGACAATTCTAAACCTTCTCATGCTGCCTGTCACAACCCTCCCCTGGAGAAACCACGGCAGAGGCTCCGTCCACACTTCTCCTCATCTTCCCACCTTCTGGCCCACCCCAATGCTTCCCCACACAATCCTGCAGCAGGCTATGTCTCCTCGTGCCAGGCAGCTGGGACTAGAAGTATTTCCCCTTCGTGATGGTCACTTCTGCACCTGTACATTTCACCACATCTGATGAAGATACATTCCAGGTACATTTTCAAATGTAATTTTCAAAAACCGCTTCCTTCAAGTCCTCCAAACACCGGAGTCCTTGCAAGGATCCTGCCCTTTAAGTCGGAGGAGCCACAGGGAAGGCGTCCCTGTTAGTCACTTCTCAGTAGGCTGCCTGGCACTCACTAGACCAAGTTATATTAGGCAGGATCCAAATTTTCCATTTTCTCTATCCTGTTTCCATCCACCCTCTGACTCTGTTTTGGAACAGGCGCAAGCAAGAGCAAAGACTTTCCTACCTAAATAAACTCTTGAGTCTTCTAAATTTATTCTGGAGTCTTTTTCTGCCTAAAACTTGGTTTTCTTGGCTCTGGTCATATGTAAGGACTAAGCCTGAATCTTTGTTTCTCCTCCCTGGCTTCTTGTGGGATCAGCCTTCTTCTAAAGACAAAATTTATTCCTGAGAGGGGAAGTTCATATTAATGGCATACTTATCCCCACATAAATTAGGAAATGCTTTTGAAGGATCTAGTTCTGTCTCTTAACTTCTCAATGTATATAAAACCTCCAAAAGGCATTGTAAATTCTTTGAAGGAATCCTCTGAACCAAGCTTGGGAATTTCAAGAAGAACCTGATATGGGGCTTAGAATACTGTGAATGGAGATGTCTGATAAAGGATATAACTAAAGAGCACAGAGAGAGAGAGAGAGAGAGAGAGAGAGAGAGAGAGAGAGAGAGAGAGAGAGAGAGAGAGAGAGAGACAGAGAGAGAGAGAGAGACAGAGAGAGACAGAGAGAGACAGAGAGAGACAGAGAGAGACAGAGAGAGACAGAGAGACAGAGACAGACAGAGACTGTTCACAGTGGAATAAAGCTTTGCTCTATAAGACTGTTCAAGAACTGTCTTTCCACTAAACATTTGGTTAGCATCTATTTTGCTAGCATCCGAAGCCTTTGGGGAGCATGGCATGGGGCAATTCACATGGCTCAAGCTCTCCAAGAACACGTCGATGCCAAAGGATCCTCTGAGATACTGCTCATTAAATTCTCACAGTGACACTCAGCCATGAGCATGCAAGTGTTTTTGTTCGGAATGGTTGTTTCCTTGGGATGTGCTAGAGTACTAGACAGATGGGTGGGATGCAGCTCAGATGGTTGAGTGTCTGTCTAGCATGCTCAGAGTCCTAGGTTTGATCCCCAGGACCATACAAACTGAGACTGGCACACTCAATCTGTAATCTGAGAACTCGGGAGGCAAAGGCAGGAAAGTGAGTTCGAAGCCAGTGTCACAAGCTATTCTCTCATTTCCCAAACATTCTTTCCCAAAGCTTTTCTAAGTAACTCTGATGGCTTGAAGAGTACTCTTTTTTATTTCTTTCTTTTACATGTTAATTTATTAGATAAATGGAATGATTAAACCTATTTTTCCTACATGGACATGGTAAGGTCCCCCACATTTCTGGGGAGCACTGGGAAATCTTTGAAAGGCCTTTTTATGCCTATGCATCACTGGGAATTCTCCCCACTTCACCCCCCCCCCTTACGAATCATGTGATGTCCCAGCTGGCAGGGAATCATTCAGTTTAACACCCTCATTGGGCAGAGGAGCAAAACTGAATGCCGCACAAAGTGCTTATAGGCCAGTGCAGGTTTTAGGGCAGAATGTTGAAGTTAGAGACTCTGGAGTTTTAGCCTCAATTTTGGATTTATCACCAACTGCTTGAATATCCTTGTGTTTGTTAAATTATATCTCTGCAGTTAACCTTGTCATCTGTACTTTAAGGAAAATAACCTCATAGGGCAATCATGAAAATTAACTAATATAATACATAGGACAATGCCTGGCAAATATTGTGTTGTATAAATGTCAGCACCTGTGTTACAAACCAGTAAAAATGCAGGTTCCTCTTCCATTGCCAAGAATTTGTTGGAATTTTGCTGACCAGAGAAAAACTGCATTTCCCAGAACTCTTTGCATATAGCCAGAACTGTGAATGAAGGATGGGCAAAGAGGAATGAGTGTAGGTTGCAAGCTTAAGGGGCCTAACTAAGTGATACTGGAAAGCCATGCGGCTGGTCTACTGATTGGACGATGCCGGAGCAACTCAGCATCCCCAGATGGAGTCACTGATAAAAAGCAGCCTGTCTCCCTGACTTACAGTTCAGAGAGCCGGCTAATCGGGGCATACAACATATGAGCAAGAAATAAACTTTCCCTGTGAATGCCACAAGATTTGAAGGCTATAGTGGCAGCTGGAAGACATACCCTGACTCATGCACTGTTGTGGTTTGTCTTCAAACAGGGAAGCTAGGGTTGGAACTCAGGTTGGTGGAGTGCTCGCCTGGCATGCATGAGGCCTTGGGGTCAACCTCTAGCATTGCAAAGCGGGATATGGTGATACACACCTGCAATCTCAGCACTTGGGAGCTGGAGGCTATAGGCTCGGAAGTTGAAAGAGGCGAGCCTGGGCTACACAAGACTTTGGCTCAACGTAAACAAACAAGTGACATAAATGGACACATGTGGGAGAACAAGGGTGAAGATTAGTGTGTATGACTATGTATGTGGCCTATATGACCTTGGCTGCAGCTTTGGGGTCTGATGGAGGGAAGGGTACTCATATTCAAAGAGTGATATTCCTCTGCTGTGTTACAGCAGTGGACAAGAAGGCAAAATACAGGCTAGCTCTGTGGTCTTTAGTGCTTTCCTGATGAGTGGCAAGACAATGGCCAATTATTCCAGCCCAGCTCTTCTGTACTATCTCTCGCAAGAACAGTACAAAAATCAGAAGTCTTTCAGAAAGGGTGACAGTCAGGCCTCGGTTTTATCTGTCCCTGTGGCTATGTACCTTTGGTCAAACCATACATGATGCCCCAGCTCTAGCTTCCTCATCTGCAGAATGAGGGCCTGGAGAATCTTAAAGTGTCCTCCGCGCTAATGACCTGGGAGTTCTGCAAGCTCATCCACTCAGCAATAGGGAGGGACCCCTGTGCAGAGTGCGAATATCTGTGACAGTCTTTCAGAGATGCTCTCTGAAATCAAGATGCTCGGAGGCCTAGAGTCAGGTAGAGAGGCAGTCTTCGTGGCCTTGAAGCCTGCACTTACCTTGACATAAAATAAGAGGGGTGTGTGGTTAGGGACCATTGGCCAGGCCGAGTATTTTAAGAAAGGTGTTCATTTTGGAAGACCCTGGACTCCGCAATCAGAAAAATTCAGAAAAAGGTCTCTCCCTTTTTTTCCCTCTTTGCAACTTAAAAATGCTGCACTTCTGACCCTGAAAGTCTGGACCTAGCATCTCCCTACTCCTTCATTTTCTAAGTGAATCCAAGGCTCGGGGAGATGAAAAAGCTCATCTAAAGCCCTTTAAAGGTAGATTGGGTCAAGTGTGGCAGCCGAGACCTGTCGTCTGCAGCCATGGCTTTGGAAAGGAAGGGACATTTGGAAAAGTGTCACACTCATCCTGTTGAAGGGCCTGATGGGTATTTTGGAGAGCAGGGCCATCTACACCCTTGCTTCAGGAAAGCACTCCTTCTCTCCAGCAGATGCTACTAAAGGGGAGGGGATTCTCAACGCTCCCTTGACAGATTGTGATGTTTGCTCTAGTGAAGTCTAGCATTCCCGGATCTGACCTGTGATCGCCACGGGAACCTCGGGAGCAGTAAGCCTTTTGGGTTTTATTTATTGTACCATTCCCAGTTCTGTTTAGAAATAAGTGGCAGCAGAATTAGCCACGCAGGCAAACAAGGGTAGGGGTGGAGTGTTGATGGGGGGGGGGGGGGAGCCGGTAGCTACCTTCTGCTCGCAAGGATTCAACCTACCAGGGAAAACAAAAAGCCCCTCACTCTGTTGCCATGGGAACAGCCTGATCTCTGCTGAAGATGCTCTGCAGGAGGCTGCTTGGGAATGGAGCTGACTTTCTTTCCAATGAGGCAGGGGGCTGTGAAGAAGCAATCTTGTCAGCAATTCTGACTCCTATAGCTGCTGAGAGAAGTCCACCATCCTCTGCTCATGGAACCCAGGTAGCAAGAAAAGGAGCCATGGCCTGAGGTTTACTGTATGTAACTGTGAAGTAGGGCTCTGTGTTCAGGGTTCATTCACAGCTCATCCCCACAGCTGCAGTTCTGTCCCTCCCCCACCAGGAAGAGGTCGTGGTACCCATTTCTCGAAGAAGCTAGTGATACAACCAGAAAGGGATTTGTTATGTTGGAGATTTGGAGGTAAGAGCCTAGAGAGACAGCCACAAGTCTCTTGTATGTGACTCGGATGCTTCAATGCCCTCCGTCTCACACAAAAATTAGTAATGACTATTGCCTTCTGGTCCATGTTTATCTAGTACTGTTTCACAGGTAACTCATTTCTCCGGCCATTCCCAGCTGTTTCTGACTGATACAGTCCCCTGGGGACCATGTCCTCAATCATCCTGTTGGAAGAGCTACAGGTCAAAGGCATCAGGGGAGGCACCGGATGGCACCAGCATGAAAAGCATGTGCTCTGATGTCAATAGACTTGATCTTTCCCAACTTTGTCCCTTCCTAGCTCTGTGACCAGGTCAAAACCTCTGGGTTCCAGTTTCTCTCTCTGTAAAATGGGAAATAATAATATTGACCTCACAGGATTGCTAAGCATATTTTAGAACATCATGGAAAACACTTAGTCAAGGGCCTGGGATATGATGGCTCTTTAATAAACGTAGACTTAGCAAGACATGTTTACAAAGTTTGGACTTGGTGGCCCTCAGAGTTCTCCTACAGTAGGGGACAATGACTTCATTCCTACTTTCTAAAAATGTATCATGTTCACCCTCACAGTTCACAATCTTCTAATTAAAACAAAACTCTCATTTATCATTTGCTTTGTTCATTCTTCCTTAAAAATAATTGTACTAAAAGCAAATAGGAATGAGAAATACAACGAAGCTCTAACAATGTGTTTGATAGCAGGAGAGTGTGTGGAATATATATATATATATATATATATATATATATATATAGAAATAAAGTCTTTTAAAAGTGGTATTATCTAACATTTTGTCTATGTGATCTCCTTTGCTTTTGACATCTATTTAAGAGGGTTTAACAATTCCCAAACTTTAATTATCTTTTCTACAGAAAATATTTCCAAGTTGTCCTCTCCGGGCCTGGCTTCCTTCCCAGGCTCTGGTCCCCCAGAGCCAGCATTCGACTATGAGGATGAGCCAGAAGAATCCATGATCAACCAGCTGCACAGGGCTGCTGCTCACACAGCCGTGCCATCTTGTGTGAGTTAATCACCCACACAGGACTAGCAATGCCACTGGCTCCATTCTAGGGAATACACGCGTGTGTTCAAAGGCCTGCTGACTCTCTGTCTAGTTTTTTTTTGTCAGTAGATAGTTGGTGGAGAAAGAATTTGACTCCACAAGTACCCTGGTGCCACCTCAGAACATATTTCCCCAGTGGTAGAAGGTCTGGACACCAAATGTATTTAATGTAATAACTCCACTTGCTTCTCTCTTTTCAGCAATAGCACGCAGGCACGCACGCACACACGCACGCACGCACGCACGCGTGTACAGTGGTTATCTGGTCGACCACCCTCTCTCCTCCTTCTTTCCCTTCTCTTTCTTTCTCTCTTTCCCTCTTTCCCCTCAGTTAGCTTATGCAGTCCATCTTGAAGTCCTGTCACTTCTCCGTCTCTCAGACTGTCCTCTTTCCTTACTGTAAACCTTCCCATCACATCCTTGCCCCCTCATTTCCTGAGGGTTCAACTATGCAACTCATCTCACTAACTAGAAGAATAGAAATGAGTTTCTTTTTGGGAGTCAAGAAATCAAAAGGTAACATCTCCCTAGAGTCCAGGATTGAAAATATTTATAAGACAATTGGGATCAAAGAAAAAGCAAGAAGATCAATTGGCAGTATTTTCCATTATCAAAAGGATGGGGTGGCAATGAGAAGTGGGAGCATTCTTACCTTTTGCCTTACGTCTTTTCTGTTAGCTTGAAATCTGACTTTTCCCTACTTCCCAAGCCTAGATCGCTTAGACCTAGTTGTGCACACTGTAGATACCCGATAAATATTTTTAAATTCTTTCATTTTTAAAAAAAATCTTATTTTGAGCTACAATAAATTAGAGACCTCGTAGGTTGAGTGGTGGTTCTCAACCCTAGGGAGTTTTGGAAAATTAATCCTGGTGTCTGAGCCTTCTCCTTACTTGTCCTGATTTAACTTATCTTCTATAGATCTGGGTCTAGTCCTTTCTAAATATCTCCAAGACTGAGAACTACTGTGCTAAGGACAGGAAAGTGAATGTCGGAAGCCCTGATGTTCTGAATATCTGTATGGCTGAAAAAAAAATCCCTCAACTTCACCATGTCTCCACTTTACCTCACACAGAGCAGAGTTCCACCGTGTTGCTTCTCAGGTGCGTTCAAGTTCTGACAATATTTGTTTCCTGTCCTAACGAGTTCCCACCAGAAGAGGCCACCTCTCTCCTTGGAGTATCTAAAGACCTTTATTGGACACTCCAAGAACTAGAGGAAATAAAATAATCTAATGTATGCTCTCTCGTTTTTGTCTCTCATCCCCAGGCTGCTCTAGTCTCTTATCATAGATGGCTTCTTAGCCACTTCCCCTTCCTTTCAATGGACACACTCCAGGCCCCCGCCACCCTCACATACATTGCTGTGACAACTCTCTAATTAGCGCCTTTCTTCGAGGCATCTCCCCATCTGCTGCTTCTCCATCCTCCATATTGCTGCTAGACTAACTTTTCCAAAACACAGATCTGTCATGCTATTCTCTTGCTCAAACACTTCTGTGTTTGTTTTACTGCCTGCAAAATGATGTACTTTGGCCTGTCAATACAGGCTCTCCACTGTTCGCTCAGTCCCGGGAATCCCTTCCCTCTGTGCCCTATGCCTGCCACACTTTTATTACTCAAGCCTTGCCTAAACCCCACATACTTCCCTCTCACGTCTAGAAGACTCTCTCATATTGTCTTTCCAGAGCCCCACTTCTTCCATGAAGGACCTTCCATCCTGTACATGCTCCCAGGGTAGCCACAATTCAAGTATTGTAATGTGAATTTGATGACATGTTAATGATTTAAGACTCACCAGACATTTGTTAGAAGCAATAAAACCATTGGGAAAACCCCAGAGAAGACAGCACAGAAGATGGAAAATATCTTCTCTCCACTAATCGGCTTCAGACAGCCAAGATGTTTCTCTAGCAACCTCTGTGCCTTGTGCTTTTGAAGTCTTACCATTGGGCGTTCAGGATTTTAAACCGTTTCCCTCCCTACCACTTCAAAAGTAGCAAAGGATATCTGAAGCTTGGTTGCCTTGGCATTTGTCAAGGTCATCACTAAGCTAATTGGTCTCTGTTGAACCTGTGGGCTTAGTAGTTGCGGGATGAGAGTACAACAGTCCTTTGTGTATGAAGGAGGTCTCACCATTGGCGGGGGCTCTGCGCCTAAATATCAATGTATAATCCTTGCACCTAATCCAGACCTCGAGGAGGCATATTTTCTCCCATATGCAGTCCGTCTCGGATCACACCCTGAACGTTTATGGAAAGACCTTCAAACCTTAAAGTATTTTCTTGGCTCTTATTGGGATCACATCCCAGAGGCCATTAACCACTCTCTCCAGTGACCCTCAGCAGTGAAGTTCACCTGTTCAGTCACACGCTGCCACACCTGGGAGAGGGGCAATAATGCTTCTGGCTGGGAAGGCGGAGATGCATAATTGCTTTTGTTCAAACATGTGTATACATATATGTGAGCTCATGCTAGGAGAGGAAGAGAGAGGAGGGAGGGAGAGGGGTGGGGGCCACGGGGTTCGTGTATAAGCAATGATTCTCAGGAGTACCGTTCACCTTGAGGGAACCCTGCTCAGCTTTTCTGCAAGCCTCTTCTAGGAAGAATACCTGCATCCAGGAACCAACCCTCCAGCCTGAATAACTGACCTGAATGACAGGAGACGTCCTCTCGGAATCCCCAGGGGCTTGTCTGAGTAGAGCCGTGAACACTCATAATACCAGGGCAGAAAAAAATAACAACAGTCCATCTTGGCACCCTGGCTGTAAATGGCTCATTTACTCTGGCAAGAGGAATGGAGTTTTAATGACAAATTGTAATGCCGCACAGCAGGCTGGGTTGTGTGCTGTAAATTATTTGGAAAGAGGCACTATACCTTAATAAAAAGAGGATTGCTTTCTGCTGTAGTCTGAACTAGGTGTGGAATGAGAGCCATACCCCTCCAATCCCTCACCACCGTCTCAACCTGTCCAGTGCTCCGTTCCCCCATCTCCAGGCACCCTCGTTCCCACATCTGGGAAATGAGGGCAGGGCTAGCTGGATTTTTATGGCAGTATATTTTCGCTCATGGGAAGGCAAAGAGACAGTGTTGAGCTTCACCAGGCTCTGAGCATGAGGGCACAGGGCTCAACAGGCATCTGTCTGTTTGTCCCTTGGAGAACTCCCTGAGTCTTTTCTCCACAGAGGTTCATTTTTATAAGGAAGAAGGGAGCTCCAAGGAGCCTAGGCAAGGTCTGGAAGCATTCCAGGAGACCTGAAGAGTCATACTGTCAGCATCTTTTTGAAAAGGCAGTGGCGGTCCTTGAGGCTAGGAGGCAGACACCATGATAGTAAAGACAGTGTCCTCCCCTCAGCATCCATGCTCCCCACCAGATTCTGAGGCTGCTTGCAATCGGGCTGGCCATGTAACCAGCATTGGCCAACAGACCATCAATGAAAGTACAATGTCTCATTTCAAAGTTGAAGCAGTCAAAAGTTTAAGTATTTTTTTCCCTTTCTCCTGTGCTCGGAAGTGATGTTGGTGTAAATGAGGTAGGCAACATGTCCTAAACTGTGCCTCATGTTTGTGTACATAAGAAACCAAACCATCATATTAAGCTGGTGTAAACTGGTGATATTTTTTTCCTTTGGATTGTGAATTACAGAATGCATGAGCCTGCCTGGACCAATATAACCATCATCTGGAGGGCTTACATTCAGAACACTACTTCTTGGAGCCGGGTAGGCTGCTCCCTGGCTTGCTCCTATGCATCAGCCCTGGTTGCCACAGGCCTGATTGTGGAGCAGTGTCAAAGCATCCCAGTACTAGCTCTGCCACTTCCTAGGCCATCTCCAAGAGTTCATCCAGTCTCGCTGAGCCACGCCTCTTCATATGTCAAACACGAGGATCTATCTTGTCATGCTAGTATGACAAATTAGGCAATATCTGTAAAAGCCTTAAGGCAGTCCTCAACACACAGCCCATGCTCAGAACAGCCAATTCTTTCCTTCTCACGCCTGTCATTCATCTCAAGCTGTGATGTGGTCCTACATGAAAGAAGGCTAATTGGCTATGAAAACCCTGCCTGAGAATAGGTCTTCTCAGCAACCTGTGCTATTTAAACGTTTGAATACAATGCAAGACATTTGCCAGTCGTATCTCTCAGGCAAACGACACAGCATCTATAACCTACTTTTCTCACCCTCGGTTTGGAGGATAGGAGCGGCAGACATTGATCACTTTGCTGTTTAAACAGTCGCTGGGCACACAACAGTCACCGCATGCAAAGATTCTCTTCTGATATTATTAGCCCCTGCCCTTGCCTAATCTCACCTTGGAAAGGTTGTCTACTGGTAGCACCTCACCTGTGGATGTCACTGATAAGAACGTGAGGGACCCCAATATCCAGATGTGTTACTACAGACTGAAGAGCAGGTGGCATATGGTCCTATGCTCAGAGGTGTTCTCCTGTCCCCTTCTTCAAGTTGGCTCTCAGGGTCACATTTTCTCGAGTGCTTTTGGTTAATTATAAGGAGAAAACAAAGGTTAGAAGAGGAGGGAAGAAAAGGAAGCCACCTGTAGACACATACTCTGTGCTTGGTGCAACTGCTCCTCTGGCCTCTAAATATTCATCCAGTGACTTCTGTGTTCCAGGTATTGGATTAAATATGGAGGCTGAACCGAAATCACTGTCATCCTACTCTGATAAGGATGACGGACACATAAACAAAGCTTTGTGAAGTGATGTTTGAGAGGACAACAGGAAAGTAAAATATTAGGAAAGATCAAAATACAATACTGTGTGTGTGTGTGTGTGTGTGTGTGTGTGTGTGTGTGTGTGTGCGAGCATACTTTCCAGAGGTGACCTCCCTATGAGTTTGAGTTTCTGGGCAAGGAAAGGGTGACGGTACTCAAGACACTTAAGAAAGAGGAGCAGTACACAGAGACACAAGGCACAGTAGGATTCTGGTCCAAGAAACAGAAGCTGTGCTGTGCTATTAAAGCAGAAAGTGTGAAGCAATGTAAAGAGCTACAAGACTGCTCGGTGATGGTCCTGGTCACCAATGACATCGTTCTTCAGGATGGGGAGATTGCATTCTGTTCTGCTGATAAGATGGAGTCCCTGAGAACCTGCGAGAACAAAGCTCACTCTGGTGGCATGCTGTTATTAAGAGCTCATGTCCGACCGGGTCCTCTCTGTCTCAATCATTTCAGTCCTGCCTATCTTTCAGAAAGGATGACCTGTCCCCTTCTGTTCCCTGTATTGGGCATCTGCTATGAAGCCCCAAATCTAGTTTTTCTTCTATTAATCCCATTGAAGAAACAGGTTCCAAGGTTAAATGATCCACCCCAAGCTAAACGGTCATGTAAAAACTGAAATTCCATGTAAACTCCATCTGACTCCAGAATGCAGCCAAAGCACACCACTATCTACCTCCACACTGGCTCAGCCTCCATGCTCTCCCACCTCCAATTCCCACTCAACTTCTGACTCTCGCTATGTCTCACTTCCTTGTACTCCTTATCCCTCTGTAGTCTGACCTCTTCTCTGAGACCATCAAAGGTTACACATGCTAAAGAATAGCATGTCTCCTGGCTTTCCTTATTCTGCATTCAATCTCTTTCATTGGTAAGTCTCAGTCCATCGTGCTTCATGCATTATTAACATCACGGACCTGAAGAGGCCCACCTTTGGTGCCTTTGGTGTTGTCTTCTCAATCCATTTCATCCACTCAAGTTTTAATCAGTACCTCTACCGAGAAGACTCAAATCTGCATCGAAATCATTTTTCCATTTGTCTTCTTGGACATTTCTATTTGAAGGCTTCATGGGCATCACGGGCATCTCAAGATCTGCCAGTCTTTCCCATGGAACTATTATTTCTTCATTCAGTGGCACAATCTTAGACAGACACCAGAGCTAGAGTAGAGAATCTGGTATTTATTCAATTCATCTTGTGTTCACTTTATATCCTGATGTGGGAGTGTCATATATCAATCTGTTGATTTCATTGGTTAATTAAATAAAGAAACTGCTTGCCCTGATAGGTTAAAACATAGGTGGGAGGAGTAAACAGGAGAAAGAGGAAGTGAGGTAAGACTCCTCAGAGAGACGCGAGATAGCTCTGCTCTCAGAGACACATGCGATGAAGCTCCGACTCAGGATGGATGTAGGCTAGAATCTTCCCGTAAGCGCACCTTGGGGTGCTTACACACATTATTAGAAATGGGCTAGTCCAGGTGTGAGAGTTAGCCGAGAAGAGGCTAGATGTAATGGGAAAGCAGTGTTTAAAAGAATACAATTTGTGTATTCTTATTTCGGGCATGAGCGAGCAGGCGGCCGGGGTGCTGGGGACGCAGCCCTGCCGCTCCTATTTCAACAATATCCCAATCCAATCCCATGTCCTTTAGCCTAAAAGCCTTTTCTCAGACATACCCAAAATCCACCTCCTTTTTTTTTCTACCTGCTGTTGCCCTATGCTAGGCATCATCTCCGTTCTTTCATGCCGTGCAGCTTCCTAAGTGGTCCTCACATTTGAGAAAGGGGAATGTGTTAGTTAAAGAAGTTAATACAGAAGTTACTGAGTTAAGAAATGCTTAACCAAGCCCTGCATGTGTGAAATTGTGAACACGCGAGCAACCTCAGTGATCGTAGGGATGAATCAGAAATAATCAGAACAATGAATGAAGAAATAGACAAGACTAAGAGGATAGAGAAGGTGAGGTCTCAGCGGAGAGAGTGGAGGTGGAGCAGAGTTGTCTTTAAACCAGAGACTCCTCAGGTACTAAGCCCCATGAGAAAGTTACCAAGGAAGCCATTGTGTGTGTGTGTGTGTGTGTGTGTGTGTGTGTGTGTTGAGGGGGGGTTATTAGAGAACATCAATGTTGCCCTCTCATCTAGAATGGAAATCTCTGAAGACCAGAGCAGCAGGGTCTGGATCCCTTGGCTTTTCCTGTGGGGTCCGTTGGGATGAAACAAATTATGGCAGAAGAAAGAGATTGCATTTCCTTTCGTTGGTGGCTTCTTGCTCAGTTAAAGTGGGAGCAAGGAACTCAAACCAAGAAATGAAAATCCTGGGGCTGGTGGGATAGTTCTGTGCTCTTGCAGAGGACTGGAGTTTACACACACACACACACACACACACACACACACACACCCAGGATCCACACGGTGCATCAGAACTATCTGTAACTCCTGTTCTAGGGCATTTGGCGTTCTCTTCTAACCTGTTTGGGCACCAGGCATGTGGTGCATAACTACACACACAGGCAGAGCACTTACACACTGTAAATAAAAATAAATAAATCTTAATAACGAAAAAAAAAAACAAATGGAAGTCATTTGCCTGAGAACACAGCTCAGGGGGGAGACACGTTCAGGCCTCTCTGAATGCTGGGGAGGGGCACTCTCTTGCACGACATACAGCTTTTGTGTTTATTACTGAGAATCATAATGTATTAGTGCCTTAAAATTGTGCAAGAGCTAACTCCTTTAACAGGGGAAGGAACCTGCTTACTGAGCACACAGGACTCTACGGCCATGCCGGGGATAGAACTGATGTATTTGACAGCCAGCCACAGGAAAAGGACTAAGTGTGTGCAGTATGGGCAACAGTTGCTGGCACAGCTCCTCTCCAAATTTGTTCAAACAAGGCAAATGGCACCACCACACCTCCATGCAGAGAGGGGAAAGTGTCTGAGCAGGAGCCCAGATTCTTTCCTCTACTTCACCCCACATTAATCTAGAGAACAGACAACTATTCAAGCATGTCTTGTCCTTCTTCCTCACACGGAACAAACTTCAGACCCCTTACCCTGCTGTTCCAGGCTGACTGTGCCCCGTTAAACTTCAAAGATTGAAACCCTAACCCCCAATACTTTGAAATGTGTCCTTATGAGGGGAAAAAAGCAACCATGATCAGTGAGAATGAAGTCACATTGGACAGGGGTGGGCCTCTAGTCCAGTAAGAACAGTGTCCTAGTGGGAAGACGGCTGGATGAAGACAGACGCACAGGCAGAAGGCCTGGTGATGAGAAAGGCACAGGCTAGGGCTATGCACCTGTAACCCAAGGGATGGCCAGACTTGCCAGCTTCCCACTACAAGAAGAGATTCAGGGAGACATTCTTTGTAGCTGCAGAGGGATTGTGGGACTAAGGACCACCTGGTTTCAGGCTTCCAGCAATCAGTCTGGTGAGACACCATACTTCTGTGGTTTCAAGTCACCTCGTGTGTGTGTGTGTGTGTGTGTGTGTGTGTGTGTGTGCATGTGTGTTGCTTTGTAATATTACTCTGGGAATAAATACGCATGCTTCCAAGAACCTGTATGCTGTGGTGTCTGTCTACCTCACACAGCTCACTTTTCTCTGTGTTCCAGAACACGATATACCCATAGCCCCTCTGAGGATGTTGCACACACTGGTTGTTTCCCATAGAATGTTTTGTTATTTCCAGTTCTTCATGGGATAGATATCTTCTTAGATTTGGACTTGTTTTAAATCTCACCATTCAGAGAGGCCTTTCCAGAACACCCTACCAACAAACGCTTAAAGCATCCTGTCTCATTCCCCCACCACGGTCGCCTCAAATGATTGTTACAAAGCTGCTGGCTTGCTTTACTCTTCTAGAATAAGAACTGCATAGAGGCATGGACCAGTCACGTGGGGCCGTTCTTCTAAACTGAGCTCACAGTCTCTCCTGGGAAGAGCTCCTTCGCCAAACATTCTCCACATGCTACACAGCTTGGCATAAAGAAGGTACTCAAAGACTCTGTTTTGAATGCGCGAATAAAGGAACGTACCATTGATATAACATCTCACTGAGTGTCCCCCTACTGAAGGCAGAAAGCAGTCTTGGAACAAACCTGCAGTGGATCACAGAAGGACCAGTCAAGGAGGTAGTAACGCATCCCATAGGAGCCAGAACGAGAATCAGAAAACGGGCCTCTAAGAATTAAAACATGATTTTCTACTAGTCTGCTTTGCTGAGGTTATTAAGAAAATAAGTGTGGCTGTCAAGTCTTCAGAAACCTAATCATACTGTAAAAGGACCCGGGGAGCTAGCGACCCAAAAGAAATCCCAAGGTCATTTGATCTCTAAAATGAGCAGTCGGATCCTAATTTGCAACCCGTGGGAAATTCAGCTTTGCAGAGATTGGCATAGATGCTATCCAGGCAAAGGTGTGGCTTCTGTTCTGAAAACACAGGGAGACTTATTTGTTCGACATGCCCAAAGGCAGATGATTTTTGAATATAAACTCACGTCTTTACCCTTTGTTCAGGGTTCAGTGTCAAATTCAAAAGTCTGTATCCCCAAAGAAGCCCACCAGGCCATCTGATCTGAGAGTTGGTAGTAACCATTTTTGACTAAATTGGAAATCTCTCTGCACTTTGTTAATTTGACCCTTTGGGGGAAAGAAGTTTTTCAGTTCCCCTCTTTAGGGGTGAACAAAGAAGGACTTAGGATGACTGGCCTTTAAGCAGGCTTCCTCCTGGGCCAGGTGAACAAGAACTTTCAGTTTCTCAGCCTCCTCCATGCACCTATCCTGCTGGTCCTGATGAAGAGTGATGGATGACAGACGCTTCTTGTTTGGAGAAGAGGGGACGTGTTGCCATGACAAGGCTTGATGGTTCCTGTGCCATAAAGGATTGGCTTCAAGACCAGGAGAGCATCCTGGCATCTCTCGGAGAGTGGCCGCTGAGAATGGGGCCTCCCGTCACTAGAATGTGAACTCCAAGGGGGCAGGTTTTGCCTGTTGGATTCACAGCTGCCCTTTCAGGACCCAGAACAATAAGGACCTTGCATGAAACAAAGGCTCAAGGTATCTTCACTGCTGGAAAGGGAGAATGAGCAAATGGTTCGGTGTACTTCCCACCAGGCACCAAGCAGCTTAGATATGACGACACATCTTTCTTTGAGCCGGTTACTTGCCTTGCTCTGAGCTCAGAACTCAGTGCACAGTACCACTCACCCAAGTTAGGCACACTAAATCCTGGTTCACACCTCTGCCCCCATGGAATCAGCAATAAGTCCCTGGCGGGGGGTGAGAGCTTGCAGCTGTGTTCCCCACAGCCATCTCCTTCTTTGTTTCCATATTTAAAGCCAGTTCAGGACTGGGTACAGAGTTCTAAAGAGAAGCTCTGGCTGTGTCGTGTTTGGCATGGAAGAGCCTTCAACAAACATCAGTGGAACGAAATGTGTCTAGACACTGCTCTCCAGACTCCTAGGTGGGACAAGGACACGGGGCAGAAAGGACCACAGTCTTAGCACTCTGTTTATCTTATTGTGCGTGGAGGCAAACAAAGGCACCACCTTGGAGGAAACAGACCTAATAGGAGGTCTGTTACACTGGAAAAAAATGTAACAGACCTCCTCTTAACTCCCACTTAGAAAGCCCCAGTAACCAGGGACTCTGCTTGTATGCATGGCATATTTAGCAGAGTGCTAGATGGGAAATTTGTGCTGTCCAACAGTACCAGTTAGCATTCAAAGCTGAATCAAAGACTCGTTAAGTTTTTCCAGCCTTAAAGACAGTGGCCAATAGCTGAGGACACACACCTCTCTCAGAACATGGCAAAAGGCATCTCAACCACGCTCAGTTATTCATTGCTCAGGTACTGTCCTTTCCAGCCTGCAAAATGGAGGAGGAAAGGACGGAGGATTGTTTGACTCCTCAACCAGTAAGGAGAATTAATTAGTTAATTAATTAACTAACTAACTAACTTCTCCTTCCTCTTGCTGTGAGTGTGTATATATAAGTATATGCATGTGTGGGGAGGGTAAATAATAATTTTTGTTATTGCTTCCTAGTCAATGTCTATCTATTATTTATTATTATTATTATTACTATTATTTATGAGACATGGCCACTCACTGGCTTGTGCTGGCTGGCCAGTAAATGTAAGCCCCAGAGCTCTCCCATGGCTGGGATCACAAGTGTGTGTCTCTGTGCCTGGCTTTTCCAACGTAGGATCTGGGCACTGAATTCAGGTTCTCAAGCTTACAGGGCGAAGCTCTGATAACTAAGCTCTGACTACCAGCTCCTTCCTTCTCTTTCACAGGGGAGAGGAGATAACATCCCTTCTCATCCCTACCAGCCTGAGGTAGGGAATAGCAGTTGCACCTCCAAGATGGTAGCAGTGAAATTCTCTTAGCGCTGGAATTTGCTTGGTTCCTGTCCTAGCATGATCAATACGATCAGAATAGAGAGGATAGTTCTTAGAGACTGGTGTGGTCCAAAGAGCCTGGGGCACATGGTAACTTAGGGGATCATGCCAGCTAGGAGGCCTCTGGAGGGTCCAGACCAGTAAGCTGAGGAGGGTCAGTTGCATAAATCCCTAAAAAGAAGAGATGGGAATTTTTGGTGGCCTGTCACCTCTGCACCTTAGAGGACATGAAGAACACAGGTCCCCACAGCTCCTCAGAGCAGAACATGAAGACTAGAGGCCAAGGGGAGCCATGAACTGCTCAGGCAGCTGCTGGAACAGAGCTGGAACAAGGAAGGTGGTGCTTCTTGATCCAGGGGCTGAAGGAATGTATCTGACCCAAGGGAAGTGAAATGGTCACTCTCTGAGAGGGTCCAAAATGACTGAGGACCATGACAGTCTGTATCATGCCAAATAACTAGCATGACATCAGAGGGTGAACCAGAGTGAATGACAACCCCCAAACATTTCTTCTTATCTTCTGTCATTGCCCAAAATACCAAAGGAGATTGAGCTCTGGAGGGAGGCAGCGTGGGTGGGGCAAAGGAAAGAGGAGTCAGGATGACCGTGCACTCTTGGTTGATGGTACTCCAAAGATGCAGAGACTGGGGAGGAAGAGAAGTTGAGCAGCTGACTATACTTGACGTCTCTCATCTTCCTCCAGATCCCTGGGGTCCTGAACCTAGTTAACGTCTGAGGAGGAGGTTTCAAATTAACTTTGAGATGGGTGTTTTAAACTAGATAGGTGGAAGGATTTTAAGCAACAAAAGTTGTTAGGCAATCACAGACTCAAGGTATCATTAAGGTGTGAGCTTAAAAGAGCATACCTGGGGAGGGACAATGATTCGGTGTAAAATTTTTGGAGAGAATAGATAAAAAAAAACAAAATACCTCGGTGTTAAGCAGTCTGGACCCTGGTTTGCACTATGAATCGGTTACACACGCATTGTATCACTGCACAGTAAGATGTACGTACACACTCACCACTGAACACAGAGGGAGACTTGGGATAAAGAAGTGTATAACTGGTTGCTGGGTCCAACTGGCCTCCATTCATAGAATAGTCCCCCTCTCTGCCCATCAACCAGCTGCACCTGTGTTCACAAGCAGACACCACGGGGGACTGGGAGCCTGGATCCTGGATGAGTCAGCAATAGATATGGGTGCTTGTTCCTCGAAACTTGGGATTCTGGGCAAAGGAATCTGTCTCAGCTTTGCTTTCTTTCTCTATGGTCTGAGGGTGGTGGCTACTAGCACTATGCTGTTTAAAGGTTTGGTAAGAATAATTTTGCGTGTTATCTAGAAGGTATGTTCCTCACTAACTCTTCACCCTGCTTTTCTAAGTGCTCCAGGTGCACCCTTCTCTTTGATCCCCTGCATGCCCCTTCTGGAGGGAACCTCTAGCTGGAATTTGGATGCTCCCATTATAACTGACATCTCTCTAGTTATATTATCTACTCAACATTCCTCTAATTATCCCCTGTGCAAGGGCAGAGGGAGAAACCCACACCTCACTGGATCTCTATGGTAACTGTGCACACGCAGTAGGGGTTCAGCTAACTCTGGTTCTGCTGATTTATCATTGTTAAACAACCAGGGCAACTCGAAGGCTGGGGAGAAGAGGATGGTGATGCGAATGCTGAACATAACTAAGGTATTAAATACTCACTCCATGCTAGGCATGGTGCCGGACCCTTTAAAATAAATTGGTCCTTTACTTTTTAATTTAGCCCTAGGAAATTCTTAGGACAGAGGCAGAAGGTAGCCAGATTTTTGTCAAAATATCTCAGAGACACTTCTAGCCCAGTTTCTGTTAAAACCCTTGCTTCCCTCCAAAGTGTTTTGAGCTGGATCTTTACAGTTCACAAAGCTTTCAGCACGGCTATCTTCAGGCTCCTACTAAGACAGTCTGTCAATATCTGCTTACAACACTCCAAAGATCTTCCACATTTCTCAAAACAACAACAACAGCAACAAGCAGCGTGGTCAGGCCTGCCAGAAAATAGGCTACTCCCTGGTACCAACTTCTGTATTGGTGACTTTTTTATTGCTGTGATAAAATACCATGACCAAGGCAATTTACAAAAGAGAGATTTAGTTGGGATTATGGCTTCAGAGGTCGATAATGTCAGAGCAAAGACATGACTGTAAGAACAGCTGGCAGCATCCACATGCAGGAGGTAGAGAGGGTATATCAAGAATGGTGCCAGTCTTGGGAAACTTCAGTGCCCACCCCCAGTGACACACCTCTTCCAACAAGGCCACACCTCCTAATCTTCCCAAATAGTTCTACCAACTGGGACCAAGTACTCAAACATAAGAGCCTATGGAGAGGAGGGGGGTCATTTTTGATTAAATTACCATAGACCCTTCCATAACTCTTGAAGGTCATATGTTGGTGTTATTTAGTTGACTTTAACTAGAATCTATCAAGAGTTTATCATTGCATGCAGCAGTAGAAGTTGTTATGGTTTGGATATAAAGAGTTTACCCAAGGGCTGGAGAGATGGCATTGCCTGCTCTTCCAAGGGTCCTGAGTTCAATTCCCAGCAACCACATGGTGGCTCACAACCATCTGTGATGAGGTCTGGTGCCCTCTTCTGGCCTGCAGGCATACACACAGACAGAATATTGTATACATAATTAATAAATAAATATTTAAAAAAAAGAATTTACCCAAAGAAAACCCAAAGAAAAGGAGAACCCAAAGAAAAACATATAGGCATCCTCCTGAATATTAACCTTCATCAGGCGATGAAAGGAGACAGAGACAGAGACACACATTGGAGCACCGGACTGAAATCTCAAGGTCCAAATCAGGAGAAGAAGGAGAGAGAGCACGAGCAAGGAACTCAGGACCGTGAGGGGTGCACCCACACACTGAGACAATGGGGATGTTCTATTGGGAACTCACCAAGGCCAGCTGACCTAGGTCTGAAAAAGCCTGGGATAAAACTGGTCTTGCTGAACATAGCGGACAATGAGGACTACTGAGAACTCAAGAACAATGGCAATGGGTTTTTGATCCTACTGCACGTATTGGCTTTGTGGGAGCCTAGGCAGTTTGGATGCTCACCTTACTAGACCTGGATGGAGGTGAGTGGTCCTTGGACTTCCCACAGGGCAGGGAACCCTGATGGCTCTTTGGGCTGACGAGGGAGGGGGACTTGATTGGGGAAGGGGGGGAAATGGGAGGCAGCGGTGGGGAAGAGACAGAAATTTTTAATAAATAGATAAAAAAAAAAGACAGAAGACTTCAGGGCCCCTCTCCTAACTTTTTAAACATCTCAGCAAAGCAAGCTATTCCCTGACTTAGAGGAATGGGATGCTTTGGCTGACTCTCTGATGAAAGAAACCTTATTTTTAGTGAATACCACAAAACAATTAATATACACCCACCAGAAGTTACCTATTATCCTTCTAGTAATTTCACCCCTCCCCTGGAAGCCTTTCTGAATATTTGCTCCCATGCCAGGGACCCATTTCTGAGGTCAGCTCTCTCTGTTCTTCTCTAAGACTGACCTCCCAGTGTGACTCCCTGCTACCTATCAACCCGTTCTCTCTGCAAACAAAGCCCCCCTGGCTGCTGTCCTGGGATGGCAGATCTGTCCCAATGGCCTCCCTCCCTTCAGGGCCAGGAGTCTTAGTGCTTGCCTCTACTCTGTGCATCCCTTACCATTACCCAGGACTCCCCTCACTTCCCCACCCTCAAGGTTAGAAATTCCCTCTTTTAAGTTTCCCCCAAACTGTGACCATGCCCTCTTGAAGAACTCATATCATTGCGTTGACTCTGCCTGTCTTCTAAATGGAGGCCTGAGGTGTTGGACTCTTCTTTGTATACCTACTGTGTGTCAGAGAACTCGGCACACAGTGGGGACCCCAAATCATGAGGGCCAGAAAGATACTGGATTTTGGTATCAGACAAACCTTTCTCCATGTTCTCCCAACCTCAGTCCATTCACCTCCACTTAACACAAAGACGTTTCTTTACAGGAAGTCAGAAACAAAAGTAATTCACCCTTCAAGATTTGGCTCCCAACCCACTTCCAAAAGGAAGTCTCTTGGATTGTTCCCAGCTCATAAAGATCTCTTTAAACGAATTTTTACAGCCATTACAGTCTGTATATTTCAGTTGTCAATTGCATCCTTCTGCGACTGTCTTCAACGGTCACTTTCTTGCACTTGCAGGTTCGTGTGCTCCTGTCTTAATGCATCTGCAAACTCCGCGGATGCCGTGACTGTTTCTAAAATGGCAGCATCATTTGGTTGTCGTATTTGTATGACGATGGCCCCCGACAAGCTGAGCTCTTACAGGCCTGACACTCTCTTACATCAATCTTCAGAGGACAGCTCAGACAGTGCTGGCACCAGCGGGTGCTCAGCTGGGCTTTGCTAAACGAGGACATTTGGTGACCCCTTTTAGCCCCATGGCCTGAACTTACTAAGTACTCACAGATCTTATTTGCTGACTGGGGAAATAAAAATTCACAGTTCTTATCCTAAAGCATGCTTCAGATGAAGCCCAGAAATCCTTGGATTAAACACTCTTTCGAATTTATCAGCTTGCTTTTCATAAATGCTTGCATCTTTGGTCTCAAAACTGAAGAAGTATTGGGAGACATCCCTCAGCAAGTCTTTCCCACATCAATTTTATGCAGAGCCCCTAAATCACCCTGAATTTCATATACCTCCATTATTAAATTCCATACATCACACAGAGAACAGACAGCGATACCAGCTGGATCCGGTTGGTGCCCCCACACCCACACCTGCACTAAAGCGCAGCTCCTAAATATGGAATCAGCTTTGCTATTTAATTTTTTAGTGGAGGAAACAGACATCCCAACCCCCTCACAGGAGATGCTGCTCTGCTGTATCAGCTACAAAACACAGGCTTCGGCTCTGTTTTGCCAACTGATTATATAGGAGGGCTCTCCGCAGATGGCAGGCTTAGTACCCAAAGACAGTCCCGCTCTCAAACAGATCACTGTTTTCTGTTTTCCCTGGGTGTAGTAAAAGTGTGCGTGGGAAGAGGGGACGCACAAAAGAAACAAATGAACTCACCTTCCTCAGATAACCACGGCCGTACTCTGTCCCCTACACCCAATTGCAAGCCCTGTTTCTGGCTTCCCAACTGCTGCATCCCAGCACACAGCCCTGCCACTGAGCCCTAGAGATCTGGGTTAGCAGGGGAGGAGGAGGGATAGGTTCCAAGGCCAGTTAGGAGGAGGCTTAAAGCCAGGCTCAGGGAAGCTCATTACAAAGCAACAGAGAAAAGGAAAAAAGAGGAGAGGAGGGAGCCCAGGAGGCAGAAATATCGGAATGAGAGAGCGTGCAGGATTAAGGCCTTCTGGATCAGTACGAAAGCAGTGGCCTGCATTTGCCATCTTCAACACAGGCAGGGGACAAAGGCAAAGACATCTTGTTTGGCACAGCCAGAGTCTGCTCTAAGCCCTGGCCCACAGCCCCTTCTGCATTCTGCTAAATGCGTGCTGAACGTGTCTCCTGACTCTGGACAAAGATCTGTAATATTGACAAGGCCACGGCTGGGTAGTTCCAGCTAAGTTATCTCTGGCGGGAATCTGGGTCTGCAGCAAGGCAGGGGTGCTGAGTCCTGTCTGCAAAAGGCCTCCCAGCATGTTTTATCATAGGCCCTAGTGTCTGGCACAGGTGGGTTTTTTTCAGATTCATGCTGACTTGGTTTCCCCTTTTAAGTGGGTACTTAGAGAACTGTAAAGCGTCGAGGGGGGAAAGCTGTTCTCCATAGAGCTTCAACCAGAGAACAGTGTTCTTGCTTCTGACCCTGGCTTTAGCTCCTTTATGTGTTCACTGGTGGGGGTGGGGGAAGCATTTATCTGAGCAAAGTAGTACACAGCTGTAAGCATTCAGGAGGTAGAGCCAGGAGGATCAGGAGGTCAAGACACTCCTCAGCTGCCTAGTGAGTATGAGGCTAGCCTGGGCTATCTATCTATATCAGACAAACAAATAATGCTAAGAAAATACTTCAGGAAAAAGTAACCCATTCCTCTGACATACATTTTCACATATGTGTAAAATCCGACTGGCCTGACTCTGCCGAGGCCACTCTAGGTGACATGCTTGCTGCTTCAGCTCCTGTCCCTTCTGCCCAGTGCGCTGTGCCCTGCTTTTCATATTTTTCATGTGTATGGGTATATGTCTTCTTCAAAATGGCCATTCTTCCCACTAGCCAAACAAATAGCTGAAGTTCTTTTATTCCTTGTTTTATATGTGGTAGCCTTTTGTCTACATGTATTTCTATGCCTGATGCCCATAGAAGCCAGAAGAGGGTATCAAACACCTCCTGGAACTGGAGTTAGATGGTTGTAAACCACCACGTGCATGCTAGGAATTGAACCTGGATCCTCTGGAAGAGAAACCAGTGCTTTTAATCCCTGAGCCGCCTCTCCAGCACCACGGCTGAATTTCCACAAGCATTATTAAGTGCAAAAGGCTATGATGTCACCTTAGGAGAAAGTACTTGTGTTAGATGGGCTTTGTTTAGGCATGAGTTGGAGTCGCTCCCCACGAGTTCAGTATTGATGAATCAACAGCATCTGTGAGAGAAGGAGTCTTTAAACAGAAACACCCACAGGAGAAGCCTATGCACTGATTGTAAAGATGTTGTGACCAGAGGCTCACAGAATCCTAACCCAGCACTCCTTCCAGAAGTAATGTTTTACTATTAATCAAATGTTTGAAGCAACCTTATATATAAAATATAACTGCAGCAGCGGATGAGATCCAACTACGCTTTTTTTTTTTTTTTTTTTTTTGCATAAGGTCAGCTCCTTGAAATGCTTTTCTATTTCTGATCACAGAGGCTGCAGGATGGGTGAACAACGGGAAGAAACTGGGGGAATTGCACGGCATGGTTTGGATATGGTTGTGTCCGCCAACAGTTTGTGTGCTGGAGGCTTGATTCCCTGTACAGCAATGTGAATATGAGGGACAACTTTTAGAGGTGAGACTCGGGAGGGGGGTCCTTAGGTCACTGAGGATTCACACTCAGAAGGGACTAAGGTAGCTCTCCTGTTACTCCCTGAGATTTCTTGAGAGCGAGTTTTCGTAAGAACTGGTCCCTGGATTTCCGAATCACAGTGTGAACTTTCTCACGCTCCTACCATGAAGCCATCCTTGCTAGACCATCACTAGGTCTGACTTAGGCTTCTAACCTCCAAAGTATGAGCTAAGCGAATGCAGGTTTTTTTTTAGGAGGTTAACCTACCATGGGCATTTTATTAAAGCAACAGAAAACAGACTACCGCATCGTGTGTGTACTTTATAATAATCCTGTATGACTGGCATTGTCCTTCCTTCCGATCAAGGAAGTTAGCTTTAGAGAGACCGACCAGTCGATGTACCTGATACTCTACAGGACAGGAGTCAGGGTTATAACAGGGCACCGGGATGCCTTTGCCCCCTCTCATGTGCCTGCCTGAAAAAAAAAAAAATCCATCTTCTCCTTCAAGTGTGAGACCTGTAAATCTGGCAATAATTACATACCACGGCTCTGTTACACAGCGAAGGTGAAGGGCTGTTGCAGATAATAGGGTCCTTAATTAGCTGATGCTCCAGCCTTGACTTAAAGGGAAAATATCATGCATAGGCCTAACTAATTAGATGATCTCTAACAGGTAGTGAGAGGTTCTTGCTGCTGACGGACACAGAAAAGCAAGCCATGGGGCCTATAGCTGGGAGGATATTCCTTCTGCCAACAATCCTGAGACTCAGATGAGAGAACAGCCCTAGCTGGCGTCTTCATCTGTACCCAGAAACTGATGGAGGATGGCTAAGTGCTGCTCATGGTGGGAAATGGCGCAGCGAGAGAAAACTAATATATGTTGCTGAGGGATGGCAGAGTCAGGGCAAGCACACAATTCCACCTGCCTCCCTAAATGATGCTCTTTCCCTTCAGACCACATGGTGCACATCTGGGCAGCTGTTTGCTTTTTCTCTTTGTTTAATGATTAGCACTTGGGAAGAGAAGTGGCACGCAGGGATATGAGGACATTCAAATTTAACAGCTGAGGCCTGACCAAAGGGGGATCCTGGTCTTGGATGGTAACAGTAAGACTCCGGGAAAAGGGTGGCCAGCCACTCAGTATTTGAGAGATGAGAATTGGAAGTATTTTTATCTTTTTCTGTGCTGAGAAAAATAGCTGTCAGAAGATTTTGGGGGAAACGTTGGGTCTCCATTGTTGAACGAATGCAAAAAAATCACCATTGTGACCAAAATTTTGATGTACACAAATAGCAAACGCATATGATTCAACAAGTGTGTGCCGGGAGAAGGCCTAACCAGTCCTCAGACCAGGGCCAAGGCAGTGGCCAGACGCAGGGCAGAAGCCAAATGTTTAGTGGGAAAAGACTTCTTGAGTATGGAAAATAAGCGAGTGGGGACACTATCCAGGGAGGGAGCTGGTGACACATGGTGTTCAGAGCCTAGAGGAGCTCTGTCAGTGACAGCATTCGTGAGGGTTCACCTTGGTTGACAGGATTTAGACTCGCCTAGGAGACACGCTTGTGAGCGCACCTGTGAAGGCACCCCCAGAAAGCTCTAGATGAGGTGGGAAGACCTGTAAGTACCACAATTCCACTGACTAGGACCCCAGGATGAGTAAAAGCACGTAGAGTAGCACCATTTATCTCCCTCCGATTCCCGACTGAGGGCCCAGTGTGACCAGCATCTTCACAGTCCTGCTGGTATGAGGTCCCTTGCCATTGTACCCTCCAACTGTGAGTCAAAACAGAGCCCTCCTTTGAGCTGCTTTCCATGACAAGAAGTCACTGACACAGACAGCATTTACACTCTAAGCACAGGAGATTTCAGGCAAGGGTCCTTTAAAACTGTAGAAAGGGCATCTGTGAAGCCTCAAGGCCAACCTCCACATTCTGACTTTGGTTACATGACAAGATGTGCTGCAAAAGCGCAGGCGTGGGCAGAGTGGTTGGGGGTGGGGTCCAGGCTGTGTCACTGGGGAGTCAGTGTAAAATTCCTAAGTGTCAGGCTACACACTTGCTGTAGTACTGGGTACACTGGGGTAGTGGCATTTCAACTGCATTTTAATAATAAAGACTGCCTGAAGATCTGAGAGCAAAATAGTCCTACTAGTCAGCCTTACAGACCAGCTTATGGTAACACACATCTTTAATCCCAGTAGCCATAATGACAGGCATCTTTAATCCCAGTAGCCACAATGAGACACATCTTTAATCCCAGTAGCCACAATGAGACACATCTTTAATCCCAGTAGCCACACCAGTTGCCATAGAAATCAGGTGGTGCATGCCTTTAATCACAGTGGTGCATGCCTTTAATCCCAGCCCTAGAGAGGATTATAAAACGGGAGGAAACAGCTCTCAACACAATCTCATTCTGAGATTCCTGGAGGCAGGATCGCCACTTCATACTGAGGTCAAGGTAAGAGACAGTGGCTGGCTGCTGTGCTTTTCAGATCTTCAGGATTGAACCCCAATTTCTGACCCTAAGTTTTCATTATTTATATAATAATAATAATAGTGATGATAATAATAATAATAATACACTGGCAAGTAATGAGAACTAAATGAATGATGTTATTATTATTTGACACAGTACACGCCATGGATGGGGCCACAGCAGAACAGAGGGTCTTCCTGTGGATCACTTAGCCACCAAGGACAGGCCTTTCAGTCTTCAGGGTTTCAGCCCTCAAGGCCGTGAGTGTGACTCTGCAGCCACAGTGCTCTCATGGGGCCATTTGATTGTCAACAGGCTTGGGTGGAGGGCACACATCACGGGGCTGTGGCAGTGAATCTAGGAAGAGACCTCTGTTCTGCCCATGTGCTCAGAGACATACATAGGGCCCCGTGGGCCCTGGCCTGTGTAATGTAGCTGCTCCAGTTTAGAGTCGCCACTGGTGAACGGTTTCCCATCTAATTACCTGCCAGACAAGAAAGACTCTGCCCATCCCCCTCTGGCCTTCTTCCATCTCTTTCTATTCTCTTGCACTTCCTACCTTTAACTCCACATCAGGATGCAGACAAATGAACCTCAGGGTCACCTTCGGCCCTGGCCTGGGGCAGCTCTTACCTTGGGGAGCAGCCTGTCATGTTCCCTGACATTGTCAAAGGAAGCCCAGAGAATGACATTTCCCTCTACCTTCCTCCAGACAATACTCTCTGGCTTTCTTTCTATCTTTAGATCAACCATCTCTTCCTAAAAGCTAACCTTGGGCACAGGTAGGGAATCTAATTATGGAGGCAAACTGGAGCACGATGCTGGCCCAGGTAGGTCAGAAAGGTAGAGACTTCGCCAAGGTTCTACTAGTTTCTTAACTAATACTTAGCCACACGATGGCAATCAGCTGAGACTAGACACAAAGATAAGCGTTCTCTGTCGGTGAATGCTTGCAAATTCGCAACAGCCCTGAGATGTCCACATGGCATTAATAAGTAAAATGAGAGGTTAGGAAACTCTTTCTGGATTACCACCCCAAACTAGCCAACAGGAGACGCCGTCTCCGCTGGTTTGACAACAGCCCCTGGTGTTCAACTGAGCTATGTGCACACGTGCTCTGGTACACACAGTGGCATTTACGGTTCGGTTTCTGGTGATAGCTCTGTTACAGATATAAAAGCGAAGTCTGTCTTCCTGATTCTAGATGCACACCTGGTACTTGTATTCGTTTTCTAATCATACCTGGCAAAAGCAACTTTAAAGAGGAAGATTCATTTCGGTTCATGATTTGAGGGGATATGTTCCGTCATCATGGCCGAAAAGGTGTGAAGCACAAGTGTGAAGCCACTAGTCACACTGCATCTACAGTCGGGAAACAGGCAGAGGTGAATGCTCACACTCAGCTCACTTTCTCTTCGGTCCCACTTTTTTTTTTTTACTAAGTCCAGGACCCCATGCCATGAGGATGGTGCTGTCCACATTCTGGGTGGGTCTTCCCCTCCTCAGTTAAAACTCTCTGGAGACACTATATATATGTATGTATGTATGTATGTATATATATATATATATATGCCTAGAGGTGGCTCTCATATGTGATTCTAAGTTCAGTCAAGCTGACAATGAAGATGAACCATCAGAGACCTCCTACACACCTATCAGTAATGTCTTCTCGTCACAGATAGTCATGGTCGTCCCTAGATTGCTCATGGCATTTTCAGCGTCACCCAAGCCAAGTTCATCTCTCTGCAGAGACAACCGGTAACACCTTCATTTCCCGAGAAGCAGGCAACATGCCTGCAGTTCAGGGTCAGCTTCAAGGTACCAAGTAACTCCAAAGAGAGAAAGACTAGAGAACCAATCCTGCTTTGCCTTGACTGTGACAGATAAAATACTTCTTTATCATGAGATAGGGTTTCATTATGTAGCCCAGGCTGGCTCCAACTCATAGTCCTCTTGCCTCTGCATCAACCTTCTGAGTGCTGTGATTATAACCATGTGCTGCACCGTGCTACAAGATGGAAGACTCCACTCCACGGAAGGATGCTGTAGATACCAGTGGTCCAGACTTCAGCAGTCTGGAAGGGTAGATGAGCAGACATAAGCATGCTGTGTTGGATCACAGTCTGAAGCTGTTGAAGTTGCTTAAGAATGGTGACACAGTTTAAGGACTGTGAAGGGACCAAGGACAAGGGAATCAGATGGAAGAAGAAAAGGCCTTTAGAGCTGCGGTTACTAAGTAACTAAGCAGACCTGGGTTTGTGACTTAGACAAAGTGATTTTTTTTTTGGTACCCATCTATTTACAAACAGGAATAGAAGAGGTTTGCAATTAGTCTATCTATAACAAAGCTGGTGGAGAAGGTTCTGGATGCCACCTGCCACAGGTCCTAAGGATCAGTGTTCTGAGAGATGCCGTGGATGCTGTGATACTGGCCATGTGCATAGTGAAGTCCAGAGAGGCGCTGTGCAGGGAAGATATCCTTCCACTCTGAGGCTGATCGTACAATAGGGAGCTTCAAGCAATTGGAATTTGTTATTTGTTTTTATTGGGTCGAAAGGTTAGAAATCCATTATCAAGGTAACAGCCGGGTGATATCATTTAGATACTAACTATTCCCCCTAAAGACTCGTGGACCCTAGACTCTGTTGCTAGCTGGGAGAGCCAATCGTTGGGAGGAGACTGGATCGTGGAGGCGTTAGTTCACTGATGTGTTAACTCATCGTGTGTTCACGCTGAAAGGGTTATTAGGAAGTGGGGTCTTGTTGGGAAAAGTAGTCTGCTTTTCTCAGATGGTCACAGCCGAGTCAAGCCTGACTAACACGTGGGGTGGATTCTCCAGAGGCTGTAAGGAAGATCTGATTTGTGCTACCTTCTTGTGTTCACTGGCAACTGACCAGGGTCCCTTGTCGGCAGCACTTTCCTCATTGTTTCTGCTGCCGTGTGGCCTGCTTCTCTGTGTGTCTTCACCTGGCATCTTCATCAGGATCCTAGTATAGTCTAATCATAGCTAACTGCACTGCAAAGATCTGACTTCCAAATAAGGCTCCCTTCCAAGGTTCTGCACGAACATGAACTTGGGAGGGCCATGCACTACAGCTTACCACAGGTACTTCGGGCAGATCCCCCGCCCCCATAATGGGAAAAAAAGAATATGAATTTCTGAAGATGGGAGATAAGTAGACCTAAGCTTTCTTCTCAACATGGCAGGGACTCTAGACACCTCTGAACACTGTCCATGACAGATTGAGAAGCCAGCCCTCCAACCAAAAGGGCCATGGAGAAATGAAGCCAAACAGCCAAGAGAATCACACAGAGAGCTGAGGCAACTTCTTCTTCAGCTTGATACAAAGCAGACAGCTTTTCCTGCTCTGGATAACTAGGGAAAGGCTGCTAGGGACTCTGCCACGACAACACTGTTTCCCTTCAAGCTAACAGAAAAAAAGGCAAAAAGCCTTTACTTTTCTCTTCTTCTTCCAAACCCTGTCAGGACTGGAGGGGGCCAAGGAGGCAGACTCTTCACCTAGTCTCTTCCCTGTCAGATGTGCAACTCTGAGCAGTGTAGTTTACGACCAGGAGCAAAACAAGACCGAGAAAACCCGTGTTCCTCTGAGGGACAGGCCTGTTCTCATGGTAGGACTGGCTTCAGGGACAGTCAGGAAGTGTGGTGTGGCAATGAGTCCAGTCTGGCCTAAGAGGATTAGTTCCCTCCCGGGGAAAGGTTCTAGGCAGCTGAGCAGGACAGCTCCCCATGCAGTAGTAGGGGGCTGTCATTACAAGGCCCAGATAGGACATAATTACACGCTCCCTGGAGGAAATGCTTAATTGATTTTTCAGGGTGTCTCAAGAGATTAAAAGACTGCCAGTGTTCAGGGTTAGCGGAGCGGTACAGACGCTGTCCTTCTGGAGAGCTGGTGCCAGAGAGATGGCAGACTGCGTGGGTGGTTCAGCATGCCAGTGTCCAGAGGGTCCTGCAGGTTTTGCTGAACTTGGGAGAAGGAGTGATAAGGGACAGACAGTGGAGGTTTGCAAGCACTCCCTGGTCCTCAGGCTCAAGAGGCACGATCCAATCGGAGCCCCCACCCCTGAGCGCTCAGCAACCCTCAAGTAGACACAGACAGAGGATAAGCCGGGAATCCACTCATGAACAAACCCATCCATCACTCAGTTAGTAATTCACTTATTCCACAGACATTAAGACCATCCTTGTACTATGTGAAGCATCCTGCTAGACATGGGGGTTAGAATCAGGTGGTACCCTGGTCAAGGATGTAGACTACACAAGAACCATTCACTCCTGAAGCCAGCACCTTCTGGTGTCTGTCTGTGCCACCCTGAGCCCAGGCCAACTCGTTATTCCTTCTAATAAGTTCTGAATCAGCTGAAGAATGGAGCACGCAAGTCACCGTGAATGACACCGAACCGAAAGAGGGAGGTTTGCCTCTCTTTCATCTCAGCCGTTGGCGGTTCCTTTTTACAGAAGAGACAACTATCACACAGAACCATTTTCTCACCAGACCATAGCCTCCCTGAGGATAGGGACCATCTGTTTTTACTGCTCAGCCCCAAGACGAACTCTCCAAATGCCTGCCAATTACACACTAAGTAACTGACACCCTCCTCTGACCTCTCCTGGCCTCGCTGATATGGAGGGCTGTCATAGGCTCTCCTGATGATAGGCTAAGCCCTAGCCACGTCCCCTTGTTTTCAACTCCCTCTAGTTCCTGGTCCCCGATGCTTGCAGACACTATGGAGACTGCATCGAAGACAGCTTGTGGACTTAACTGCACGGTCTTTTCCCCAGCAACAGGCCTTTCGATGCATCATCTGTTGGTAGGATCTGGTGATAAAAGGATGAAATTAAGAAACCTCTGTGGATTCCCTCAGGCAAGTAGGGGAACTGAGTCAAGATTATGAATCCAAATTTTTAGGCTAGGAGTTACAGAGTTTGTTTGGACCCTGCCTAATCCCCTAGGCCCAGTTGTCTCAGAATTAAAAGGAAAGAAGCCATTAGTGTACATGTCTGTTTTGCTGCCAAACCACTCTATTCATTTTTCATCGCTGAAGCCCAGTGATATAGCTCAGAATCGGGCTGGGAACCTGCTCAGCATTTCTCCCACCCTGAGACCGCTCTGGGTATCCAGCAACTCTTGCTATTAAAGAGAAAAAAAGTAGGAGCCTAGGGAGATGGTTTGATGAGTCAGAGGACTTGCTCTGCAAACATGGGGATCTGATTTTAAATCCCCAGCACCCACGTGAGAAGTTTGGCATGACTGAGCATGCCTGTAACCCCAGCAGCGTGTTTGCTCATCAGCTAGCTAACCAAAATGGTGAGTGCCCAGTTTAGTGAGAGACCCCGTCTCAAAGCAACATAGTGGAGAGCAAAAGAGAGACAGGAGACCAAGGCCTGCACTGGCCTCAGCCCCCACACCTGCACATTCACATGCATGCATCAAACAGCAGCAGCAACAACAACACAGTCCACACATACAGGGTGGGGAGAGAGAAAGGGTTTCCTTCTTAGTGTGAGATAAAAGAGAGGGGCTGCTTCCAGATTGATGACTTTATCTCAGTACCAAATAAAATATGTGATTAAGATGGAATATGTGTTCAGAATCAGAAGATGCAAGTTTCGATACCTAACCCTAACAATACCCATGTTCTGGGGCAAATTAACTAATCTGAACAAAGCAAATAGTCACCCTAATGATATCACAAAATCCTTATATACTTGAAGTGGAATCTTATGTTATTACACAAATAATGGAACTTTTATTATATAAGAACATTAGCAGGAGCAATAATAAGCTTTCCCAGAATTCTGAACAGCAACGGTAAGGCCCAGGAACCAACAATATTTCCATTCTTCTATAATATTCCGATATCTCTACAGAGTTACCACATCAGACGACTTCACAGCATCAGCGCATACCAATTTCAAAACATTGCCATCCATTAATCCCTTTGACAGTCAGAACTTGGCTGAGTTCATTCCATCCTCTCCTCAACCCCCAAAGCAGACACAATAGATTCGAGAGTCCACAAAGGTTAATTAAGATGTCGTTTCTCTCTGATTTTAACTCATCGCAGTAACCCTGGTTATGTTTGCTCTCTTGTATAAAAATGTAATCGTTAATTACCAGATCAGAATGTCCTAGAACATAGGTACCTAAGAGAAATGGCAGATGGTAAAAATGACCCGTGATAGAAGAAATTTGGAAAATAATCATCTAATTTATGAAACCTAGTGCATTAGAAGGGGATCTGGATGGTTCTAGTCTTATTTTTTAAAAACTATATGCTTCACGTGTCCATTGAGAATTCATGCTTCTGTGGATTCACATAGTGTTCTATGTTATGATGGACAAAGAAGTGATAGGTTGGCCCAGCATAAAGAAAGAATAGTCATGCCACCTACAGCACCCCCAAGTGACCAGGCAGCAGCATCCTCCCCACGCACCCCCACTATCCTCTGCCACATCAGCAACCACAAGAAGAACAAAAACCCAGGGCCACACGTCTCCAGCATAGAATTCTACCAGAATTTTTAAAAAGATCTAATACCAATATTCCTCAAATTGTTTCACACAATAGAAACAGAAGGAACGCTACCAAACTTCTTTTACAAAGCTACAGTTATCCTGATACCCAAACCACACAAAACTCAACTAAGAAAGAGAATTACAGACCAATCTCCATCATGATCATTGACGTGAAAATATTCAATAAAATACTGGCAAACCAAATCAAAGAACACATCAAACAAATCATTCACCGTGATCAAGTTGGCTTCATCCCAGAGATGCAGGGATGGTTTGACATATAAAAATCTGTCAATAAATAAACTGAAAGAAAAAAAAACACATTATCATCTCATTAGGTGCTGCAAAAAACCTTTCACAAAAATCCAACACCTTTAATGCTGAAGGTTTTGGAGAGAGCAGGAATACAAGGAACATTCCTAAACATAATAAAGGTAATATATAGCAAACCAACAGCCAACATCAAATTAAATGAAGAGAAACTCAAAGTGATTCCACTAAAATCAGGGAAAAAAACAAGGCTGTCCACTCTCTCCATATTTATTCAACATATTACTGTAAGTTCTAAGTAGAGAAAAAAAGACAACAAAGGGAGATCAAGGGGATACAAACTGGAAAGAAAGAAGTCAAACTTTTGCTATTTGCAGATGATATGATACTATACATCAATGACCCCAGGAACACTTCCAGGGAACTCCTACAGCTGATAAACACCTTCAGTAATGTGGAAAGATATGGGATTAAATAAAAAAAATCAGTATCCCTCCTATATACAAATGATATATGGGCTAAAAAAGAAATCAGAGAAAGGTCACCCTTCACAAAACCCAGAAATAATATAAAATATCTTGGGGTAACTCTAACCAAACAAGTGAAAGACCTGTATGACAAAAACTTAATAATGAAAGAAATTGAAGAAGGTATCAGAAAATGGAAATATTTCCCATGCTCTTGGATAGGTAGGATCAACATAATAAAAAATGGCAATCTTACCAAAATCAATCTACAGATTCAGTGCAATCCCCATCAAAATCACAACACAACTCTTCACAGACCTCAAAAGAACAATACTCAGATTTATATGGAAAAAACAAAATAGCCCAGGAGAGCCAAAAATGATCCTGTACAATAAAGGAACTTCCAGAGGCATTACCATCATTGACTTCAAGCTCTACTATAGAGCCATAGTAATAAAACAGCTTGGTATTGGCATAAAAACAGACACATGAATCAATGGAATCAAACAGAAGACCCTGATATTAATCCACACACCTATGAACCCTGATTTTTGACAAAGAATCCAAAATTGTACAATGGAAAAAAAAGAATCTTCAACAAATGGTATTGGCATAACTGGATGTCTACATGTAGAAGAATGCAAATAGATCCATGTGTGTCCCCCATTCATATAATTCAAGTTCAAATAAATGAAAGATTTAAATATAAATCCAGTTACACTGAACCTGATAGAAGAGAAAGTGGGAAATTGCCTTGAGTGCATGGGCACAGGAAACCACTTCCTAAGTATAATCCTAGTAGCACAGACACTGAGAGCAACAATTAATAAATGGGACCTCCTGAAACTGAGAAGTTTCTGTAAAGCAAAGGGCATGGTCAACAAGACAAAATGACAGCCTACAGAATGGGAAAAGATCTTTACCAGCTCCACATCTGACAGAGGACTGATCTCCAAAATATGCAAAGAACTCAAGAACCTAGACATTAAAATACCAAATAATCCAATTAAAAAATGAGGTACAGATCCAAATAGAGAACTCTCAGCAGAAGAATCTCAAATGGCTGAAAGGCATTTAAGGAAATGTTCAACACCCTTAATCATCAGGGAAATGCAAATGAAAACAACTCTGAGATACCATCTTACACCTGTCAGAATGGCTAAGATAAAAAGCATTGATGATAGCTTATGCTGGAGAGGATGTGGAGTAAAGGGAACACTCCTTGACTGCTGATGAGAGTGCAAACTTGTGCAGCCACTCTGGAAATCAGTATGGTGGTTTTCTCAGAAAACTGAGAATCAATCTACCTCAAGACCCAGTGATACCACTCCTGGGTATATACTGAAAGGATACACAATCACACCACAAACACATTTGCACAACTATGTTCATAGCAGCATTATTTGTAATAGAACCTGAAAACCACATAGATGCCCCTCAACTGAAGGATGGATAAAGAAAATGTGGTACATTTACACAGTGGAGTATTACTCAGTTGTCAAAAAACAATGACCTCTTGAAATTTGCAGACAAATGGATGGAACTAGAAAAAAAACATCCAGAGTAAGTTTTTTTTTTCAAATCCAGACTCAGAAAGACAAGCATGGTATGTACTCACTCATAAGTGGACATTAGATATAAAGCAAGGGATAACCAGGTTACAATCCATAACTCCAGAGAAGCTATGTAAAAAGGAAGACCCTAAGAGCGATACACATGGAGGGCCCCAGAAAAGGGAAATAGTTAAGATCTCCTGGTAAATTGGGAGAAGGATAGAAGGGAAGGGATGGGGAATGGAAATATGAGGGCTTTAGATGGCTGAGTTGGGAAAGGAATTGAGAGGGAGAAATGAAAGAGATATCCTGATAGAGGGAGCCATTGTAGGGTTAGGAAGAAACCAGGGGCTAGGTAAATTACCAGGAATCTACAAGCTTGACCCCAGCTAAGACCCTTAGCAATAGTGGAGAGGGTACCTGCACAGGCCTTCCTCTATAATCAGATTCATGACTACCCTAATTGTCATCATAGCACCTACATGTAATAACTGATGGAAGCAGATGCAGTGATCCACAGTCAAGCACTAGGCTGAGCTCCCAGAGTTCAGTTGAAAAGAGAGAGGAGGGATCATATGAGCAAGGCGGTGGGAGTCAAGACCATGACTGTGAAAACCACGGAGACAGATGATCTGAGCTTGTGGGAGCTCATGGACCCTGGACCGAGAGCTGGGGATCCTGCATAGGACTAAACTAAGTCCTCTGGAAGTGAGTGACAGGTATGGGGCTTGAGCTGTTGGTCAGCTAGCAGTGGGACCAGGACTTATCCCGGGTACATGAACTGACATTTTGGAACCCATTCCCTGTTTATTTGGATAAATTGCTCAGCCTTAATACAGGGGAGAAGGGCTTGGTCTTGCCTCAACTTGGTATACTAGACTTTGTTGACTTCCCAAAAGAGGTCTTACCTCCTCTGAGGTGGGATGGGAGGAAGAGAAGGGGAGGGATGAGGGGGAATTGTGGCTAGTATGTAAAATTAATTTTTTTAAATAAATAAAAAACATAAAGAATAGTCACTTTGCATTAACACATCTCAAGGAGACGTAAGCTCCTACTTTATTTCTTTCATGAATGTCTCTCTACTTCTACCCCATGTAATAGGTCTGACAGATAAGCAGCCTAATCTCATATCTACAGCCGAGTTCAGGTATGATCTCACAGATCCTTCTCAACACAGCCCCCTGCAACAGCCGCCACTCGTTTCCCAGACCTGACACTGACGGAGAGTCCTATTTTCTTCCACAGCCCTGGACACCTGATAGAAACACACACTGTGCCACTTATGAAGAAGAGCTCCCAGGAGTTCCTGGAAAGCCCTCAAGCTGCACCTCCTAGGATAATGAAGGTTTTCCTGCTGGCTCCTGCTGAATCCAGTCGTCCAGCTGGTCCAGCAGGGATCAGGTAGAGGGGAAGAGGTTGAAGGAGTGTCACTTGACTGTTAGAGAAGCATGACACCTTTCTACCTTGGTCTTGAACACAGGCTACTCTGGATACTCAAACCTAAGAAGAGCCTTTGGAAGGGACTCAGTCCCAAATAATGCAACTGAAAATGGGAGGTTATCCGATGACGCTACTCTCCTGGAGAGGGCAGATCAGTGAACAGAGCAATCACCCTGGTCGCTTTGAGATTTTGTGCCACTCAGCATCACCCACTGGGAATGTTTTCTGTTGTTCCAGCATGCTTCATCCTGCTGTGACATGCATTGTCAGTGGGATGCATTGTTTAGGTATGGGCGCTCGCATTCGTCTAGCTAACTGTCACAGCATAGACCATTGTAGCATCAGTGCCCCACTTCAGGCCTTATACTCTGTGCTAGTTTAGAGAGGACAGGGGGCCTGTCTTGCCAGAGACTCCCTTCTAAGTCACGTTGCCCGCCATCTATCAATACAACTCTTTAGGTCACTCACGGAATTGTCATGGCAACTTCATGTTTCCACCCCATCAACCAGTTAGAAAGGTTAGTTGGTGTGGGAAGGCGAGAGGAGGAGGAAGGACTTGACTACAAACACATGGTGGCCAGTGGCCTTTTACATGGTCGGATTTCTAGAAAGATCGATTCCCTCCAGAGAATTTGACCTTTAAGACTGGAGAGTTTTCCAGGTTGGGGGAGAGGCTGCAAGTATGTCTGGAGAGAAAGCGGTGGTCATCAGGGTCTATAGTGTACCAGAAGTAATCAATGAAATCATGGTGGCAAGGGACAGAGATGCCGAGAGACTAAGGCCACACACTCAGGAGGAAATCCGTCAGAACAAGAAGGCAACCCTCCATGTTGCCTCGGTCCCAGGTGGCTCTCTGATACCAGCTCTCGTCTCTGCTGGATCTTCAGGATTAAATCTCTCTGCCTTGCACAGAGACAAGCAAATTCATTACGGTGAAGGAGGAAAGAGCACCATCACGGGGCTTTGGTTCCTGGGAGACATCCATCTTGTTGGTGCTACCATGCAGTAAGTGTTGCTGTCCAAGTGACAGGCTTTTTAAAGAGATACTTTCCCAGCTTCTTCTTGCTTATTCAAAGTCATAGATCAGAGAGAGAACAGCCTAGTGGGGATGCCCACAGTGAGGATGAAAGGAATGCCGGGAGGGGTATCAGATTAGAGGAGCAGAGGGACTGAGGCTCTCAGGGGGAAGATGTTGAGTGCAGGGACACCACAGCAGAGGCGCCACTGACCCTGTATAGCAGGGCATGTTTATAGGAAAGAGCAAGCATGAGAAAATATTCTACAAATACAGATTAATGGAGCAGAGGGAAGCAGAATGAACACGTGTGAAGGTTTACAGCCCAGGCAATGGGCGACTGTCCTGCTGAGGTAGCTGCCACGCCGCTAACAGCTCGTCTTCTCAGTCACCACAACCCGGAAAGAAAAGGTTAGAGCCAGCCGTGGGTTCAGTGAATGTCACAAGGGATACACAGGAGAAATCAGACCAAAATGTCTGGGGGGAACTGGCCTACTAGAGAGAGATGGCGTTCATTGCCCATTCTACAGTCAGACTTCTTATATTTGGAGTAGTAAGATGCTGCCAGGATGCCACTATTTTGAGAGAACCAGCTCAAGGGCTCACCGCCGTGTCATCTGGACCATGAACGAGTGCTTCTTCGGGGATTTCACACGACACGAAATGGCAACTGGACCGGGTGCATGCAAGGACAGATTTTCCAGAAGGTACCCACACATGCTGACACTTAGCAAAGGAAGGCATCAATGGCTGACCTTGTACTACTAGCATCCACTTATCAGAATGTTCCAGAATACTTTTTTCTTTTTAGCTTTACATCCTTCTTTAAGTTTAAGTCAGTTCTTTTACATGAGCAAATAAAATAATGGGTTTTATTGTGACGTTCTCATAATAGATCACAGAATTTTGCCCACATTTGTCAACCCATCCCCCTCCTCACCCCTCCACACCCCTCCTCACCCCTCCTCACCCCTCCTCCAAACTTCTGCTGGTTCCTTTCTATTCTTCTTCCATGTATACTCAGTGGATGGTAGAGGTAAGAGTATAACTTGTATGAATGATAACTAGTGTGATACTTGAGAATATTTATGAGATGTTAATTAGCAAAATCCTCAAATCATTTGATTATTACAAAAAGTCCCTCAATGACGTAGAGTCTACATATGTGGTGCTTACTGTATTTGAAGATCAAGTAGTCTGTCTTTGGCTATCAAGTATATACTACTGGCTTTCTGCCAGGACTTTAGACTGGATTGGGAAGCATAGTTTAATTTCTCATTAAAAAATAATAAGAAAACAACATCTTGAATAATCAGTCTCCTGCCTCCTTCATGGGGCCAGGGAAGACAAACCTTTATTAGGGATAAAACCCCATTGGTTCAGGGTCTTACTTCCCAAACAGTCTCAAGGTGAACCAAGGTATTAAAAATAGTCCATGCTGTATTATTATTCTTAGTTAAGACATTAGTCACATAATATCCCAAGATTCACAATCCCAAGGTAGTTTTCACATCCAAATTGTCATATTCTTTCTAAACTTAACGTTTTACTGTGAATAAAAATAAAACAGAGATGTCTGAAGTAGAAGGGGACATTCACATTGGTAGCTTCTAATGTTCTCCCAAGCCTGACTTTCCATCATATCTAATGTGATATTGAGAAAAATCACTTTCACTCTCTGAATTCATCTTTATAATTTGTAAAATGAGAGGTCAAATACTTTCCAGCGTCAGCATATAATTTGGGTTACACACGTGCCACACAGTCAATACTACGTTCTTCGTTACAGGAGGCCTCTGCTATTTAATTAGAGTAGATCCTGCCATTTGCATACTTGACATCTGTGGCTTTGACTATTTCCAGAGACCCCCCAAAGGTCTGTGAGCTGCAAAAACCTGTTATTTTGAAGACACGTGCTGTGAGCTGGAGATATATAGAAGCCAGTCACTTGCTTAATGAGTGAAATTAGCATGCAGGCGAAACTCCTGTCTCCAAGAGGTTTTGTTACTGTTTGCTGTAGACTCAGCAGCCATAATTCTGTAGTGATAGGCACAAAACTGGGGATTCTCCTGGATCATGAAGACGTCAGCAGTATCTGTTACATGTCAACGGTTCCTTGTAATACAGGAGAAAGTCAGTCACATACCACCTTCCCTCCCACCTACTGTATCCTTAATGAGGGTGCCTCAACACTTGAGTGTGTCTCTGGCACACAAGTAACTTGTCTCTCACACACAGTAGGGAGCTCTTGCTCCCCTTTTTACTGACTCCTTCCCAAACATACTGTTCTCCTGTGTGTCTATATTTGTGTGTGTACACTGGTCCTTTCTCTCTGAGAGGAAGATCCTTGGGAGATGAAAGGCCAGCTTGTCTTATTTCTCTATCCTCAGGGCTGAGTAATGAACTAAGACATACCAAACATTTAGTAAATGTTTGTTGAATGACTGAGCACCTGAAGGAGATGGCAGAGTGATAAGGGTGCATTTTTTCTCCTATTTGTATTTTGAAGTTAACATTATCTCACAGATAGATAGATAGATCATATTATTTCTATTGCTTCAGCAACGACAAGATCTCTAAAACCCATGCAGATGACATAACTATGCCTTGAGTCCATATCTATTGGTCAGGTTTTGTTGAAGGAGCTGTTGGCTGCGTTCCTGCCACCCAGCTCCCGGCCTACCTGGCTAGCTTATGCCCCAAAATAACGACACACAAACTGTATTCATTTAAACACTGCCTGGCCCATATATCTAGCCTCTTCTGGCTAACTCTCACAACTTGCCTAGCCCATATTTAGTAATCTGTGTAGCACCAGTCTTACCGGGAAAGATTCAGCATGTCTGACCTGGTGGCTTGCTTCATCGCGTCTACCCTGGAGAGAGCGGCATGGCATCTGAGCTCACTTCCTCTTCCTCCCAGCATTCTGTTCTGTTTACTCCGCCTACCTAATTTTCTGTCTTATCAGGGCCAAGGCAGTTTCTTTATTTAACCAATGACCTTCCTCCATCAAGGTTTCAGGCTTCGGGATTTTCCATCGTACCACGATGCTCCCTTAAAGGCATAAACAAGAAACATCACGAATCTAGTTTGTGCACACAAGCATTCTAGGGTGTGAATGCAAGGGTTCACACACTACAGCACTTGTGTGGAACTCAGAAGACAATCTTGGCTGTCAGCCATCTTCTACCTTGTCTGAGACAGGATCTCATTATTGTTTTTCTACTGTGTATGCTAGGTTAGCTGGCTTGCCAACTCCCAGGGATTTTCCTGTCTCCATCTTCCACCTCCCCACAGGAGCCCTGAGATTACAGGCGCTCACACTATGCTTTCATCTTTCATGTTCTGAGGATTCGAACTCAGTTTCTCACAGTGGCACAGCAGGCATGTTTACTCACTGAGCCATCCCCTTGGTTCCAGTATTCCTGAGAGAGCATGGACTTGCCTGGAGCTTGGTGATACCTAGGCAAAAGTTCCAGTATTGCCAGGTTTGATAATTATTGGGCAAACAAAGCTTCAAAAGATAAGGAGTCAAAACAGGGAGTTTTTTTTTCCTAAAGATCACTCAGCTTCTGTCCAAGTTCCCAACCGTGTCAAACTCAGTTCCCAGAATGACTTTGCAATTAGTGAGGCCTTAGTAAGAGTTGGGTTGTGGTTGGGTTGGGATTTGAAAGTTGGAATTGGAAAGTACTCATTCTTGACTCAATTGAGCAAGTCATTTGAAAAGCTGTTTTTATTTCTAGGTCTCATGGTTTGGTCAGGACCTTCATAGTCTTGACTTGTAAGTTGAGACTAGCGCCATAATAGGTTTACAGGAAATGCTCTACCCCATGTGTACTTCTGATAATAATGTTTAGGAGCAGGTGCTCTAGAAGGTGCAAGGCCCTGTCTGGTTCTACTATTTCATAAATTCAAGCGAGGACTCATCCCAGTGACCAGAGTCTAGCATGCGCATTAATTACAGTCATACAGAGATTCCAGTAATCTGATCCCCTCAGTAGTGTCTCCTGAAGATGCTCTTCATTCATCGCACTGCTGCTACCAGCCTTGCTTATTGAACACACACCATGAAACCAGAACATCGCGAGGCATCCCAATAAGTTCTGGAAGAAAGATATTCCTATTTTATCAGTGAGAGAGTTACATCATAGGTAATAAAATGTTTCTTCTCGTGTGGTTAAGTCAGTAGAAAAGCTGGGCTTCTGACCAAAAGTATACAGAGTTCATGGTTGCTCAACTCCATACCTCTGCTGTCTCTGGTTATAAAATTACAGTTTAAAGCACCATGGGTCAGGTGACTGTATGGCAACAGAGTAACATGCTTTGGGCTTGCTATTCTGTAGTAAAGAAAGAGTAAAGGATCGAACTGTACAAAGGCCAAAGTGCAAAGGGATAGATAGAAACATACTTGTTTACCAAAGCCAAGGCACACACACATATGTGCAAGTAGCACAGGAGGGGAAAGGGATGGGGCAGAGGGAGGGAGGGAAAGAGAGAGAGGGATTGAAAGGAGGGAGAGAAAGAGAAGGAGGGAGGAAAAGAGAAAGAGGGAGAAAGATAGAGGGGAGGGAGAGGAGGGAGGGAGAGAGGGAGGAGGGAAGGAAAGAGAGAGAGATGAGGAGAGGGAGAAAGAGAGGGAGAGGGAGGGAGGGAGAGAGAGGGGGAGGAGTTTTAAGAAGGTGGAGTCATACTCAGATATCCTAGATGAATAACTGATGATTAAGAGAATGAATAAATTGGGGACCAATTTCTGATCTCCCGAAACTGTCTATGACACTGAAAGACAAATATTGACTGCGAATCCCCCCGCCCCCCAAATCTAGCCAACTACAGGGCACTGTGTGGATTTTATGTCATCTAATGTCTGACAGTGAACACATGCCAACAAGACCATGAACATGTGTGAAACTTCACCAAGTTTATCTTCCCAGTGAGAGCCTGGCTTTCCTTAAATGCATGAATACTATCGTAGATCATGTAGAAATGGCTAGTATTCTCCAGAAGGCATGGGTTTTTACTGATGTTAATGAATGATTATCCTTCCTAGTAAAAAAGTCTCAACAGTGTTCTGACAAACCAACTTCTCAAAGGCTATTACAATTTAGGAGTCCGTTTCCCTTGCCCTATTCTTTTAGCGAGTGATAATATGACCAACATTCAATGCCTACATTTGGATTCAGAAGATCTTAGAGCTGGAAGGACATGTGTGATAATCCGACCCTGCCTCCAGACAAGGAAAGTATTGTTATCGTCACACTTCATATGAGTGTTTCTTTCAGTTACTAAGTGACTTGTTCAAAGTCAAAAAGAGACAGGGGAAACACAACAGAAGAATCTCTTGGGCCACCCAGCTGTTGCCAGCAGAATTGAAGCCTTTCAGATCGTCCCATGGCTGCCCAACAGGCAGACCCAAGAAGAAATTCTCCAAGAACACCTTTTCTGGGCCTATGGATATCCCTTTCCATGAGACCCTTCCCTCCCTTTCTTTCTGCTTTCTGAATGATTCCATTTCTCCCAAACAGAAGTCCCGGGTTCTGGGAGCAGTTTTCCATCGCCCTTGATATCTCTCCTCCACAGCATCTCCTACTGTGGAACAGTAGGTACTCAGAGGAGGGTCCCTTTCTCATTGGTATCCTCATAAGCTTCCTTGAAAAGCTGACCCTGCTGCAAGCTAAGAAAGCCAATTTTTACTTTTTCAGTGTTATCTGTGCAACCAGAGATTCAGAATGCCCCATTTTCAGGAAGGATCAGTGAAGAGAGACGACAGAAGAACAGCCTCTCAGGTTCTGATGGCAGGGATGGGGCAGCAGTGGAGAAACAGTGCAGGGGAGACTTGGACTGTGAAACAAAGGACCACACAGAAGACATGGTTTCTTTTGCAAATCTCCTTCAGTGTCTAGCCAGGATTTGAAGCTTATACCGGACCATAGAGGCAAAAGACAGTGACCCCAAGACTTTTCCCTCTCCATGACATTTCCAGTATTCTGGTCATCAACTTGCCTCATTCAAGTTAGACAAGCCATGTTCCACAAAATAGCTTATGGATATTTAAAGGCATTGCCAAGTTTCAATCAGCTTCTCAATTTCTAAATGGAAAGGGGAGTGTCTGGAATCTGGCGACGCAGCACAACTGCAATGTGGTCCTGGGGAGAAATAAACCAGTGCCAATTATTTCCTTGAGGATATTATGATCAGACTATTATTGTCCTAGAATAGTAAGTTTCCAAACTCATAACCCTTGGTACGGAAGAGAGAAGAGGGAGAAGCCTGTGTGCTTTCCCAGCTCTTGCTTGCTGGCTAGCATTCTCCAAGATCGCATATAAACATCTACTGTCTCACACCTCTGCCATGCATCATCTTGAGTTTTGATGGACAGAACGTTCTGTGTGCTTAGATCGTGCCACAGGACTCTTTGTCTAGAAACAATTTAGAACGAGAAAACTTAAGGGGGGCTTGGGCACAGGCCCCGTCCAGTGGTGTCTGCTGATCCCGCACACCTGTGATGAAAGCAAAGTTTGCAATTAACACAGACATAACGGAGCGATGGAAGGAGTTGTGTGGACGTTCAGAGAGGCGGCGCAGGGTGGGCTGTGCGGGAAGGAAATACGGGAAGGTTACTTACACAGTTTCATCATTCTTGAACTCCAGCTCCCCATACGTATCCTCAAAGTCCTCACCACCACCCTTGGCGGTCCCTTCTACTGTCCTAAAAGGGACGATGACTGTGCCCCGGGCACCTGATGTCCTCAGAACCTTGACTTCCATAACGCCAATGCTCTCACTGACATGAATGGTATCACATTCAAAAGTGAAAATTCCTGCATGGTCATCATCCAAGATGGTCACTGTGGCCACACAAGGGGAGGCCAGGACAGCCCGAGGCAAGGGAAGACTATTGAGCATGGCTGGGGGCATCCCTTCCTCCAGCTGCTCCTCTTCCACACGGACATTGCTCAGCCTCACAAAAAAGTGCTCGTCCTCCTCAAAAATGTCATCGTCAATGATGCCCACCGAGAACTCCTTCTGGGTCTCGCCTGGCTTCAGAACCACCGTGCCCTCTGTGAACTCATAGTCGGCCCCGGCATTGGCAGAGCCATCCTCTGTTTTGTAGTCCACGTACATGGTCTTGGACACGTCCCCTCCTTTCCTCACCACCGTCAGGAGGACAGCTCCACAGTTCTCCAGGCACTGGTAGGAACACGGGTCGAAGAAGACCTTGGAGGCAAAGTCCTCGGGCTCATCTGTGTGCACCTCGCTCATGCTGGCGGTCTTCTTGGCCTGCTCCGCCGCATGTTTCTTAAGTATATTGCCTGCGCCTGTCATCATGCGGGTGGCTTGGATGCGGTAGAAAGCGCGGCTCTTCTGTTGGTGGGAAAGAGCATAGTAATTGGCCATCTCCACCAGCTGATCTAAGTCCTTCTCCGGGTGTTTTTGTTTCAGATCCTTAAGAATCCGGATCATCTCCCTGCGAGACTCATCTACCTCCTTCCCTTCCAAGGGGACCAGGTTCCCATCTAGGAAGTGGGAGTTCATCATTTTCCCATCCATCTCAATGCCCTTAGGGTGCTCGCCCTCTGTCTCAATGATAATTCCTCGGTGTTTATCTGTGCGGTATTTTTTGTGCATGTATTTGTAGAAGAGCAGCCGCTTATCTGCCGCCCAAGCCAGCAGGACACACACTGGAAAGAAGAAGAGGGTAAGGAGGCCTTCCCACACCTGGACCACACCAGGAGAGAAGACTGCCAGGATCATGTAGAGCCAGATATAGGCAAAGATGCTCCAAGCAGCAGTGACGAAGAAGACTCGCAGGTGCTTGATCTTCCGGGTCTCCCCGTCCGGGATCACATAGACGCAGATACCAATGATGATGAACATGTTGAAGGCCGCGCTGCCGACAATGGTGGATGGCCCCAGGTCACCAGCAATGAACCCGTGACCACACACCTCAATCAGAGACAAGAGAATCTCTGGAGCAGATGAGCCCAGGGCCATCAGGGTCAAATTGGAAACAGTTTCATTCCAGACCCGAATTGTAGTTGTGCTGGTCTCTCCATTGGGCTTTTTGATAGTCACTTCCCTCTCCTGGGAGGTGATAACTTCAATCGACGCCATGAAGCGGTCAGCAATGATAGACACCCCAAGAAACATATATATCAGGGCCACAAAATAGACAATGACCCTAGCAATCTTATCCCCAAGGGAAGGGTTCTCTGGGTACCAGATTGGCAGGATGACCCCCTCCTTGCAGTCCGATGACCCCGAACAGGACTCATTGTTCTGGCCTGCGCTGGGCACATCCCCCGAGTCACCGGCCTCTGCTCGAAGACCATTCAGGAAGAGCACAAAAGTAACCAGCCCAAAATGGAGGAAGGCAGAGGTGAGAGGCTGCAACCGTAACCACGCCATACACAAGACTTAGCTTCCTGCTCCACCACAGCACCAATGGTCCTCCTGACAGGCCTGAGACCTAGAAAGAAAAATCAGAGAGGCAGGAAAAGACATGAGAAAAAAATGGGGTCAACAAATGGCAGGTTCCCACCAACACAAATGGATGGTTCACCTCGATTGACATATGGCACTGACATACGGGGCTGTCTCTCACTTGGAAAACTGGATGTCAATGGAAGACACGAATAGCTTCTCTGGCCTCAAAAACCATCTGGTGGAGACTCGGTGGCAGAATGGTTTGAAATAGCTGGCAAGGCTAGGAGTGGAAACCCAAATGACACCCCCTAGTCCTGAGTTGTAGCTCCCCTTGTCCCTAGAATAAACTTCAAAGAGGTTTTTGTGCCCTGAGTTTTTTTTTTTTCTCACTTGTACCATTGCTAGAAATCTCAGTCTTCTTTGCCTTGCTTCCGTACTCAAGAACCTTGCAAAGCACAGGTTTGCAAGCGTGTGTGCTGAATTGAGGTGTGTTTTTAATGGGCTGGTCCCTGGGATAGAACACCTTGTTCTGTGTGTAATTGAGCTCTTGTGGTAAAAGCTTCTTCCTCAAATACAAAACTTCTGGAGGCAGCCAGGGATCTTTGAGGCTCCTTGTAAAAATAATAAAATTAATTTCATAGTGACCGCTGTCTGCACCGGAATTAAACTGAAACTCTGCAAAGTGTGCCTCCGACTGTGCCTCTGGCTCACCTATCAAACCATGCGCAAGACAGGCTATGGATCATTCAGATGCAGAATTCTGAGGGAAAACATAGAGAGGGCCAATAAGTAGACATTGTTACTAATAAAACATGTGAACGGTTCTCATAAACACGTCTGTAAAGACGTGAAGCATATTTGGGGAAGGCACGCGGCCTTATCTGTTGGGCTCAAAGCACTGCGTGGTGGCCCTTTTGAAGAGACTGGAAGGACACTCAGGGTTTCCAACCGAGGCGACTTCATTTGTGGCTGTAAATCCTTCTGCTCTCTGGCTCATTCAGACAAAACAGGGATGGAAACAACCAAGCCCAAGTTTTTATAGGCAAGCCATCCACTTCCCCCTTGCTGCTAAACCCCTGTGGAGTGTGGTTAGTAATGGGTGGACATGGGCTTCCAGTTATTCAACGCCTCAGAGGCGTCGAGGTCCTCATCTTCCACACAGGCTGTTCTTTCTCCAGTGGTTCTCACTTCTGAAAGCATCGCTCCCACCTACCCAGTTATCTGTGCAGGTAACAGGTGTTCGTCCGCAAGCAGCCTCTCCCTCCTGCTCTGTGTCCAGTCCCGCACTGAATCCTGTTAGCTCTCTTTCCGGTCTTCACCACTACCCTCAAGGTCCAAGCCACCATTGTCCCCTATCCGATGGACCTGCTACAGTGACCTTCTAACTAAAAGCCCCACTCCAACTCTTGCCAGAGAATAAATCTCAATTCTGCTTTCCTCTTCAGTCAGTACTATTGGGATTCTGGGACGAGAACCAAGGACCCCACACATGCTAGACAAGTACCCTACCACTGAACAATATTTCCAGTCAAGCATAGTCATCAATCAGCCGTCCCCCAACCCTATAAAACCACAGATTTAAGTGTCTCACTCCCCCCTAGCTAAAGATCTTCCATAGTTTCTTCTTGCTTTTGGTATAAATCCTTGATTCCCTACCATGACCAGCAAAAAAAAAAAAAAAAAAAAAAAAAAAAAAAAAAAAAAAGCCCTATGGGAGCTATATCCTTCATTATCTTCCCACTTCATCCTCTTGTTATCTCACTACAATTCAGCAATGCCCTTGCCCTTCCTTCATTTCTCCCTGATTATACAAGCTAGTATCTACCTCAGGACCTTTGCACGTGCCGTTATTCATGCCTGGAAGGAGAGCTTCCTCTTTGTACCTTCCCATCCCAACAACACTCTGTACCAACCCAGTATCACTTTCTCAACAACAGCAAATGTCCTTTGACTGATTAAAATGGTCAGTGCTCTCTCTTATCTCCTCCCATTGGAGTCTTTCTCTCTATGGCATTTCAAATGCTCTGAAGTTGTATGTTTATTTTCTAGTATTAGATGATTAATGTCTTATCCATTAAGCTGTGCTCACATAAGAGCAAGGGCTGGGTCTCCCCTGTTTACTGTGGAATCCTGAGTAGGTGTTAGCAGGGTTTCTTAAATGCGCACTTTTGAAATGGATAAATGTAGTCACCAAAAAAAAAAAAAAGCCTCCTGAGAGATCAATCAGCCTTCTTCAAAAACTATTTTATGATCTAAATTATAGTTAATTGCTTTGGAAATATATAAAGATCTCATAGATGAATCATGAGTCAATTTTAGAGGTTGTGTAGGCTCTCTTTAAATTCCTAAAACTCACTGACAGAAATTCCCCCCAGTACAAAGATATGCAGCCTATACTCTACCTACAAAGGTCTTCCTTCCAGAGAGCTATAGATGACCTCCCCTTCATATTGCCCAGAACAGCAGCCCAAGGCTGGGGCCCACACTAAACCAGGAACTGAGCATCATCACCATAACAGTGGCTTGGGGTCCTTGTCCTTGACTTCACGCGGAAGATAAGGGGTCATGAGATAACTATTCAGGAGCAGAGTGCTTGAAAATGTTCAGCATCGCATCCAAAGCTTATAAAATGGTCTTGGAGCTGTGGTGTGCAGAGAGATCCCCATCCACAAATCTGATCCTCATTTGCCCTTGAGAATTGCAGACAAGAGAGGATCTTGCCTTCTAGCCTCCACTTTGAAAGCTTGGTGGATTCTCATAGGTGCCGTGCAGAAGGAGATGCAGGTGGGCCCGGCTGAAGCAGCTTTTTAATCAAGAGCCCATGGGATGAATGAAGGTGGCATCTCCAAGTGGGCAGCCATCCACAGACGTGGGGCATCTTGGAGGTAGTTGTCCTGCTCAGCAGGGCAGAGCCATGGTCTTAGTTATTCCTCAGTCCTGCAGACAGACTGTGGCTCCCGGCTGTCATGGGGATTGCCCTGTCACGGGACTAGACTTGGAGGCTGAGAAAACAGGCAAGCTGAAGGCAAGAATAAAAGGAAAAGGCAGAAAGGCGACTGGCTAGGAAGCACTCGCACCAGTGTTTGGCGCTGAAGGAAGAAACTCCGAGTGCCTGCTTTCTCTTTCTGCCCTCCGAACCCCAGAAATAGATTCTGGCTGCAGGGCTGTTAGACTGGAAGGGACAAATCCTCTTACAAAGTCAATTGTCTTTTTATTTAATGCCACTGTTCCAGGCCCAAATACAAACTGAGGCAGATTCCAATCTTTCAGGGCGTCTCCTTACCCTTTTAAAGACCCAGACCCAGCGATAGGGCTCAGCTTGGAAAAGATATTAACAGCAATTGCTATTGCTAAGCATTTACTACAGACATCATGTTATTTGTAATTTTTATAACAACCCTATGAAGTTAGTAAAATTTTTATTTCTTTTTGTATATTTTTGAGAAAATGTCTTATTTCAATCATTTACTCAAAGTTTAAGCCAAAAGAAATCATTAATAGAGCCAAAATATACAGGGAAATGACATAAAGCGTACAGTTTTAAGCCACTCACTCGATTTTACCAAAAGGTCCCATTTTGTTGTAGAACATGAATGGCTCCAGTCAGCTCCCAGTCTGATGCAGACTCGGGATCAATGTGACTGTGTGGTTGTACCCACAGAGGAGACACTAGCCATTTGGCAGAGCTTCGGAGTCCCCAGGCTCGGGGCTACACTGGCTGCCTGCTTCTGTCACCCACCTGAATATTCTCCTCATCATTCAACTTGACAAATATTGACAAATGCCTGTGATTTGCCACGACATGCCAGTGGGTAAAATGAAAAACGAGACGCAGTGTTTGCCCGCCAAGGTACACTTGAGTAGGAGGAGAAAGAGACACAAAAATAGACAGTTTCCCTACAAAGTGTGGGGGCAAGGGCAGAAGGCTCCGGGTACTCGGGGAGGGCGCTGAGCCAGCGTGGGACTCGGGGAGGCAGTTCTGAAGGAGATGATCCCTGAAATAGGTCTTCAAGCATGAGTGAGCTTTAAAAAAGAAGAAGAAAATAAAGAAAGCAAGAAGAGCATTCCAGTCAAAGAGAACAGCCCCGGCAAAGACATGGAGACTTGAGACAGGCTGCTGCGTGCCTTGGATTACAGGAAAGAGAGCACAGGGAAGAGAAGCCAGAAGAAGAAGCCGGATGGCAGGGGCGTGTTCATTCACTATAGGTCTTCCATGGCAGGCTGAGAAGATGGAATTTGATCCTAAGACAAGGAAAACCAATGATGGGATTCTAAACAGAAGAATAACATGGTCTGATTTGTGTTTCAGAAAAATCCATTTCCCCAAAGGCTTAGGATAGCTCTAAGGAAGAAAAGACTGGAAGAGGAAGATTAGTTCAAAATATGCTTGGGAACAGAGCAGCTGCAGATAACGGGGGACTATGGCTTACTCCACACAGAGTGACCCCCTGCTCCCCTTTTGCCCCTTCAGCAGAACGCATGTCCTGGCTTAGTCCACGACCTCCTGTCTCCTTCCTGGCTTATTCTCCTAATTCACTCCCCCTCACTCCCCAGGGCCTTCTGCAAGGTGTCTGTGTCCTCAGCGGTAGCTCCCGACATCTTTTAATATTGCTGGCAAATTTAATTAAAATCACTGTTCCTCTGCTCGTCCAGATCATTAATAAAACAATGCCACCAGGCCAGACTGAGCAATTCTCCCTCCTGCTACGCCCTCCACTTTCTCCAATGGGAACAGAGCTTAGGGCCTGTCACCAGCCTCGGTAGAGTCAATCTGCTCTGCTTCTAAATCCAGGCCCCCCTGCACAGGCGTCACAGCCAATTGACATTAAAGTTATAGATGCAGCCCCGGCTGCGCTTGCTCTGACATGTCATCTGGATGCAAGCACACAGCAGAGCTTCCTGGGTTTCCTCTGCCCACCTCAGGAGATGTTTGTGCAGAGTCCTTGCAGGTCCTCAACTCCCTGCTCTGTCTAAGGGGCATGGCAGACAGATGTGACTTGGGATGCTCTGGTAGTTCGACTGACGCAATTAGAATCTGGATCCATGAAGGAAAACCTGATGATGCTCAATGCTTTTCTTATCTTACCAGGGAAGGAGGCATGATCATATCCATTCTATAGATGGCACATTCGAGCTCAGAAAGGTTAAGTCATTTGACCAACATCACAGTTACTAAGGGGAATGGTAGGCACCTGAATTTTGGAAGTCTGCGTCAGGAACACATCATATTGGGTCCCGTGTTTGAGCAAGAGCCCAGAGAGAATAAAGTTGAGTCCTCCTGGATACAGAGGCTTCCCTCCACCGCCCCCACAAGCCTGCATGTTCCAAGTCAGCTTGGAACAAAATAGTAAGCCTTGAATTTGAAAGTAAGAGGCAAGATTGATTCACAGTTGTGTCTCAGTGAGTGGAAGACCCTGAGAAGTCCGTGATGCTCTTAGGGGCAATACCTGCATTATTCCTAAATCTCAGGTTGGGTTCGACAGTGTTTACAGTTATTCGACAAGGGACATATTTAAGTTAGATCAGCCCAGAGCAGTAGGGGAGCCAGGCTTGGAGTTCAGATTCCCAAGCAGAGCTCAGAGGATAAAGAATAAGCCAAGGGAGGGTGGTAGGGAGAAGAGGCTGAGACAAGGTCAAGGAGAGTTTTCATTCTGGATTTACCAAAAGCCTCTTGGATTGAGTCCATTTTGTAAGCAACTGTTCCTTGTCCATTTAGGGAGAGATGCTGTGCTGCTGATTGGGGTACAGCCATGAATGAGTTATCACTCATAGAGTTTATCTTCTGACGAATACAGTTACATGCTGGGAAGTCACTGATGCCCTTCTCTTGCTGTGCTACCCTGAGCACTCAGGTAGGTGGCTCTAAGGTGGTGACATGGGGAGCGGATGAAGTGCAGTAGAACTTTAAAATAATGTGGACAATCTTACAGTGACACAGGGAGTCATATTGCACAGTCCTTCCTCCTCCAGTCTCATACAAATGCCATCTTTTGCCTTCTCTTAACCCTCACACGTTTTAATGGCACCTGAACCATGTGACGATGCCATGGAAACCTGTCAACACTTTCCAGGAAACCCCACACATAAGAAAAGAAAGTCCATAGACAGAGCAGAGCTTCAGTCTAATCAGACTATATATGAAGCACGGACTTGGGAATGACAATAAAATCGAGCCTCCATTAAGAACCCATTCGATGGCTGGCATCGTGCTAGGCACTTTCGTGTCTTCTGTTTAACACCTCACAGTGCCACAGTGAGACAGACGTTGTTCTGTGTTCTAGAGAAGATATGGGGGCTCAGCCAATTCATAATGGACCTCACAGGAGGTCCATTAGCCAAGCAAGTGACACATCTGAGCTTTGAAACTCAGAATGTCAACTGCAAAGTCGGCTTCTAAGCCCCAGGGAATGAAAGCTTGTTGGACAAGTAGGATAGCAACCTGGGGTCCAAGACACCCCACTCCTTCTGGGAAGCCCTTTCTAGTGACGCCCCCCCTCCTCTACTTCAGAAATGAGTTATCCACACAGAAGATCATATACACTGCCCTGGGATTATTTGTGTATGGCCACAACATCCACACTTTTCTGGCAGTTCCACGAGAGATTTCAACTCAGTGTAGAGAAGAGTTTGTTGCTTAAGTTTTAAAAATGTACTTATTTTTATGTGTGTGAGTGTTTTGTCTGCACGTATATCTGTGCACCACATGCATGAAGCACCTATAAAGGGTAGAAAAGAGCACTAGATCCCTTGAGACTGGAGTTATAGACAGTTTGGATCTTCCATGTGGGTGCTTGAAACCAAACCTAGATGCTCTGCCAAAGTAGCCAGTGGTAATGGTTACTGAGCAATCTATCCTTCTTGTTTGAGATTTAGATGAGTGACTATTCTCAATGAAGAACCACTGATCAGAGCCAAGTAGTTGAACTTGGATATCTTTTTCCCTTATAACATCTCATGATTGAAAGATACTACAATTTACTAAACTTACAAAATCCAGAGAATCTGTGGAGTCGCCAATAGGGAGAATGGGCCAGAGACCTGGGAGGATTGGGCCTCTGCTTAGGTTAACAAAATCTACATCTTCACTTCCTCCCTCAGCTGGAGACAGTGATGAAGGAAGTCCACATTCTAGAGATGTCTGTGTGTCAGAATAACCTGGGATCCCCGAAAAGGGTGGATGTCTAGGTTCTACTTCCACTCTAATTTTAGGCTTCCTAGGATTAGAGCCTAGATGTTTGTGTTCTTATCAAGATCCTCCATTGATCTTCGAGATACTGCTAAGTTTGAGAATCTTGGGAAAGAAAACCAGGATCTGATGATGGAGGAGATGTCATCTGTCTATGTGTTACTTTCATTGGTTAATAAAGAAACTGCCTTGGCCCTTTGATAGGACAGAAAACTAGGTAGGCAGAGTAAACAGAACAGGATGCTGGGTAGAAGGAAGTGAGGCCAGACGCGATGGAGCCAGCTGCCAGGTCAGACATGCTGAATCTTTCTCGGTAAGCCACCACCTTGTGGTGCTACACAGATTATTAGAAATTGGTTAGTCAAGATATGAGAGTTAGCCAAGAAGAGGCTAGAACTAATGGGCCAAGCAGTGTTTAAATGAATACAATTTGTGTGTTGTTATTTCGGGTGTAAAGCTAGCCATGCGGGAGCTGGGCAGGACGAAAAGCAGGCCTGCTCGTTCCCTCACTACAATCTGACGACACATGCTTCTCGAGGATTTCAACCATTAAGGATTTTCCTGGGCCAGAAGGACTTCCGCTGCATCATGACCTACAAGTGACTGCAATGAAGCCTTGCTGTGCAAGACTCTCACCCTCAGGGACTCCCATATGCTTTTGTGCAGTGCCAAGGATAGCATTCTCCATCACATAAGGATATTTTCCCCTTTGGTTGTTCTCTCTAAGCTTGCCGTGTTATGCTCGTACTAAGGATATATAGAACTAGAGTGCTCTTCCCTTACAGGGATGCTGCTCTTCTGGTTTCAGCCAAACAGATTTCTAGTTATTTTTCCTTTCAGTGATGGCAGCAAAGGCCATCTCTAGTTCCTGTGACCTTTTTGTTCATTCATTCGCTCTCCAACTGGTGATTGCATGAAGCTCTGTGTGCAAATGACGCAGGTTGACACACTGTGAGAGGTTACTCTGAACCTTTGTCCTAAACATATTTTTCCCCACAAACACACACACACACACACACACACACACACACACACAACAAATTCTAAGACGGACTAGAGGTTTTTTTTTTATCATATTTCTGTATCCCCAGTGCCTAAATCAGTGTCTAGCGTATAGTAGATACTCAGTAGATTTATTGAATGGATGCGCAGAAGAAAATTAGTAGGAATAATATCCACTGATTTCCCCCACCCTTGGCAGCATTCGACTGGAGGATGGAGAACCATCTGTTGGGGATGCTGTGAGCAAAGATTTTCAAATTTGAGTAAGATGAACAAAAATATCATCCTTCTTGAGAAGCACACATTGCATTGGGGAAAAGTGACAGAAAACTGAGTAATTAGGACAAAACAAGTGTTATATGTGGAAGGACATACAACGATGTGGCAAGGAAATTTGAAGAAGAAAGGGTTAGACGGGCATGGGGCCACTAGGGCCAGTTCTGTGACCCAGCTAACATATCTACGGCTTGAAAACTGAATGGTAGCTAGATAGGCGAAAGCTGGTGTACTGTCAACATGGACAGCAGGAAGCCCAACGTAGAAGGAATTTGTGGAACTCAAGATGCACAATGTGCATTTAGAGAAAGGCAGACAATGTGCTGAGGCAGAGGGCATCTGAGAACAGCTGTGGAATTAGGTGAGAAATCTCTAGAAGGTCTTGAGTGCCTCACCAAAGAATTTGGGCGTCACCTTGGAAAATATGAGGAGCAATAGAAGATGAAAGTTTTTTAAGCAGAGGAGAGATAGGATTAAGATTTTCTTTTGGACAGTCTGAAGTGATGGGAACATGAAACCCCCATGGATGAACAAAAGCAGGGCCTACTGTTTAAACTCTCTCAGCACTGGGGGGAAGGAGGAGGAGAAACTAACGCTGAGGAAGCCATGGATTTCAGAGCTACCCTAGGTAGAATCAGTCGAAGTGCGGGAATGGGAACAACAAGGTGACAAAGAAAGGATTGAAGGGTCACAGCAAGCTCATCACACCGCATCTTCTGCATCACACTGGTCCTCCAACGAACGCTCCTTCTGCATCAGAGATCCAGGACCACAGAAAGGGGAGCTGGAGGAATCGTCACAAAGGATCCAAGTCACACGCCTACATCACTCAAGACCTTATGGAACACTGGACAAACAAAATAAGACCAGCCAGAGTTCTACATGACTCCCCCGCCCCAAGGAAGAGCGCAGGGAGTCCTTGGAATCCAATCAAGGCACTAGTGTGCTCCTCAGTTTAGTGGAGGTGAAGACTTTTGTTGATTCAGTAGCCTGATGGAGTGTCCCTGTCTCCACCCCCAATGAGTACACAGAAGTGTACACAGGTCAGTATCTAAATTCAAGCAAGTGGTCTGGGAACTTAAAATCACTGGCTGAGAACATTAGAGAAGGGGTGGGATTAGAGATCTCCTGTCTGTCAAAAAATAAGAATGTAATTCCTGTAGAAGGAACGGCGCCTTTGAAAGCATCACTCCCAGGAAATGGTGCTATGGGGAATTTTTAATTTTTTTTTTTTTAGTTTTGAAAGATACAAAGTTTTAAGATTAATGCAAACCCAAGTTTGAGTACAAAAAAGCTTTATTCCATTCATTGATTCCCTGGTGGCAGGGGGAGTTGGGAGGTTGGGGTGGTGATGGTAGTGGTGATGGTAATGGTTCTTATCTGCTGAGTACTTATTGTGTTCCCATAAAACTCATAGGTTCTTTGAAGGTGGTGCTGCCTGCATGTGTTCTCAGATTTACTGAGTGTAAATACGGGTCACACTCTGGCCTAACTTCTGTCCAGTCAGAATTGCATATCTCGCCTTGACGACTAATACATCTGCCAGTCTTGCCCCAATTCATATTCTGCCCCCTACAAGATAGTTTTTTCCTGAGACAGGGCCTCATTGTGCAGCCCATGCTCATCTTGAACTTGCTATCCTGCTTCTGTCTTCTGGGTGCTGGGATTACAAGCTAGCGCTACCAAAACCAACTAGACATTAAAAAAAAAAACCTACCTACCAAAGAGATCATGCCATCCCTTGCATCTCAGCATTTCTGGACACTTTGCTCCTCTTCTAACTGCTAATTGGCTGTCTTTACCTCTTGTTGACATGCTTTGCAGCCGCACTAAGATAAAGTTAGCTAGTGATTCTGACAATGGGTTTATCTCAACCATATCCACATGTGTCCCCTTTTCATTCCATTCTGGTCCCCAATGGCACTTTCCTTCTCAGACTCTTTCCCTTCTCTGCCATGTCATTTTCATGTCTTTCGGAGCACATATCACTTGCTGAACACATTGTTGCCTTTGTCTATTTATTTTTTGGCTTACCAAGAAATAAAAATTCTATCTGGGCAAGAAATGTGCTTCAGACTAGAAACTGGGATATGGAGGGCTCGACACATATTTATTGAATGAATGAAGAATGACCATAGAATAGAATGACTAGGACACCATGTATTTTGAGACTACAAGCTTCCCGATGACCCGTAGGGAGAGAAGGAAACGGTTAGCTAAAACAGCAAGTTCTGTTCCTTTAGAAGAACCAGAAGAAGCATGTAGTGTGAGAGCATTGTCTACCGTCCAATCAGCTCAGTTTGCCACCTCAGCTCGAGTGCTCTCACCCGCACCTGCCTCTTGTTTTGGAGGTTATGAGCTTGAGAACCAGTATTGACCCTGAATCATTCACTCAACAGAGATTTAGCTAGTCAATGCACCAAGAGTTTACAAAGGCCTTTTCACTGGCATGGTCTCCTTTTATTTTTATAGTTGGGGTGATCACACAGATGAAGAATCTGGTATTCAGTCAACCATTAGGATTTCTACACCGATAAGTATGGAGCCAAGAGAGAACTTTTCTATGCTGACTACAGAAATCTCCTTCCACCTAGCCTGCTGGTGTATGTCAAGCGAGGAAGGGCCAAAGAAAAGCAATCCCTGAACTGAGAGAACATTGGGTCAGCGGGCAGAGGTGTGAGAAACATCCACATCTACCTAGATGCTGCTCTTCCTCCTGCCCCTGGCTGTTCCAGAGACCACCTCTAGACTCTACGGTTGACGTGACTCAACGTCAGTGCGAGAGTGCTGGCATCCTTCTGACCTGTGGCTGAGGGGAGCTGGGAATTGCTGCCTTTTACACAGGTTTTCCTTAGACCATTCTCCCATGGTTTGATTCATTTTAATGTCACTTCATTTATCTTAAGTTTTAAAATGTTGAAATAGGGAATTCAATCATATCATTGCCTAAATGAAAAACAAATGGGGTCTGGCAAGCCGTCAGAGTCATCTCTCTGAGACAGAGCTGGGGGCTTCTCTCATACCATCAACTCCAGTGGTGTGTGGGCCTGCCTCCGTTTCACAGAGAGCATCTTCTAGCTGCTGCTGTCTTTGAAGCTGCTCTCTCTCTCTCTCTCTCTCTCTCTCTCTCTCTCTCTCTCTCTCTCTCTCCTCCCTTCATGATTCCCCTCATTTACTTCCCCTTTAGTTCCTTCTGAGGAGCAAAAAGGCACAGCCACAAGGTGGTTCCCTGCCTGGCTAGGGAGGGAGTATGACGGGTATGGGTCATGTGGGCGGAGCTTTTGGTAGACCCCCTAGACACAGTGTTTGTATTGAATTCTTATTTTAACATATTTTTTCCTAGGGGAAAGTAGTGCTGAGGGTGAAACAGGAGAGTTGGAGCAATTGGGGGCCCAGAGCATTGCCAGTCATTGCCAGTCATTCTGAGAAAGCCGTTGAGTATTGCAGTAGAAGTCCACTAGGGACTGCACACTGAGGAAGGTCAACTGAGTATCACTGAGTATATCCAATTCCTGAAACTGATGGACATCTTGTTTCAGACAGTGTGCAAGTGGCTGGACGTAAGGCAGAGGCATGTGGAGCTAGAGGCACACGCTCCAGGAACATCCTGGAGTAATAGCACAAGCCACCAGGGAAGACCGCCAAGGGACGGTTGGAGAAAGGGAGAAATGGGAAGGGGGCAGATTCTTTGAGAAGAAGACGGGGGACCATAGGAGAGCTCAATCCACCAGAAGCCCAGCAAGGAAAGGTCTAAGGAGCTAACGGTCCACATTATCTGATGAAAGTGAGTATGGAGAGAGAGAGAGAGAGAGAAAGAGAGAGAGAGAGAGAGAGAGAGAGCTCACTAGAGTCTGGAGAGCAGGAGGTCCTGGAGTAGAAGGTGAAAAGCAGAAACGATGAGCAATGGAGTGATAAGGAAATAGAATAATGATCACTGTACAATTTCAAAACTTTAATCAAGGTCAGATGGGGAGAGGGTGGTGGAAGGGGAAAGTGGACACGCAACACTCTTTTTAGAGCAGGGCTTGTGGAGAGACAGGATTCTGTGTTCAAGGAGCAAGCGACTCCAGATAAGAGAAGGAGTCCTGTTTAGCAAGAGAGCGGTAGCTCTTCAGAAAAGGAGAGGGGTCCTAAGCCGAGTGGAGCAGACATGATACAGGGAAAGGGTCTGACTGCACCACACAGTCTTCATTCCCCTGGGCAGTGAGGCCCTCTCCTCTCAAAGGATCTAGAAAGCACCACCTGGAAGCAGGGGAGACTTAGCTTCTAGTCCCTGCTCCCAGATTCAGTCTCCACATGACCCAGTGCTCTTGCACAACCGGGGTCACCTGATTTTGTCAAGCCACGAATCAGAGCAGCTCGTGCTCCTTGGCCTGCTCCATGCTATATCTAGGATGAAGTGAAGCGGTTTTCTTAGTAGGTGGGACTCTGTATAAAACAGCCAAGTATCCAGGATCCTGCGATGAGATTTAGCAACTCCCCCAAATGGTTCCTTCAAGAAGTCTGTCTTCATACACACATATCTACAAGTCCTGCTCCAATGGTCTCTACAGATTTAATATAAATATGAATCTGTCTCATCTTCCAGCGCTCCTTCTGAGGGTGAAAAGGCTTTTATATCCTTAAAGACCTCTCCATCCTTCATCTTTCAGGGTTTGTCTTGCTTTGTAGCTCAGAGTACCAGGAAGTATGCCTTTTTCATGCTGGAGCCAATCCTCCTCCCTTCTAAGACCTCTCTCCTCCAAGGCTGCGTTTACAATGTCTATTCGAAACATAGATGGACAATCAAACATAAGCCAGCCTCACTGAAGAAAATCAGTGGACCACCTTCCTCGAAAGGACATTCTAGGGCTGGAGATATTTAAAAGCTAGGTTCACAACCCAAACTATAAGATCATTCTAGTTTGCACATAACTCCTCTCTCCATTCTCACACTTGGAGAGCTACAGAAGCTTCCCACTGGTCCTACATGCCAGTTCCAGCCAGTGTCTGCACATTGTATAAAATGCTAGTTTGTTCCTTCACTTCTGGAGTTAAAGCTTTCCTAAAGCCTCACTGGAAAATTCCGTGTGGTTCCTTAGCACAGAGTGCAAGCCCTTCGCGGTTTGACCCTACAGCTTCTCTGACCCTACAGCTTCTCCGGCCACATCCCCCTGCAACTCTGTGTCCCAGCATTTAGAAAAACCCCTCTCCACTTTAGACATCTCAAACGCTGATCTTTTTGCTCAGCGCTGTCTTCTTTTCCCCTCTATCCCCTCTCTGCTTTCACCAAAGCTAACCTGAACCCATCCTTCCCTTCAGAGCTCAGCTGTCCTAAGAGGTAGCCTCCAGGCCCCGAGAAGAGGTGACTGTTTCGATTTACTTCCACTGATCTGACATTGCCCTTCGGGTAGCAGAAATCACTTTATACGGTATTTGACTCCTCATTGGTTGGTGTCCCTGCTAGCATGTGTGTTTATGAGGAAAGGAACCATTCGGTCTCGCATGCCTCTGTTTCCTAGCTTATATCTGGCAGAGTAAGTGCTTTCTGAATGCTTGTTCAATAAACGTCTCCCCGAAATACCAAGCTAAGGTTTTCTCTTTTGGAGAAAATATTTGAACCTCTAGGCAAAGCAACCGGACTGGAGTGAAGGGAATTACTCCACCCCACTCATCAAACTTAAGACTGTGAGGAGAAACCAAGATGGTGACATCTCCCAAATCCTGATTGTGGGCAATGGCTGGACCAGACAGGGTGGGAAACAATGTCACACCGCTGCCTACGAATGATACGCATCACTGTGACCAGGGATTATACAAAAGAACTGATTGGCACAAGGAACAGAAGAGGGCTGGGGCACAGAGTCAGGGTGCCAGCTCATGGAGGGATCCGGAGCGAGGGGATTTTATTTTTTATAGTACTACAGATTAAACGATCATCCTAGTCAAGAGCTTTCCCACTGAGCTACAACCTTGTTTTACTGGCCCACACACCCACACACCCATCTTTTTCATTGTTGTTGATGGGTTCTCACTACATTGCCCAGGCAGGCCCTGAATCTGTAAATCCTCCTGCTGAGGCTACAGACATACGCTGCCAGGCCTGGCTTGATTCTACAGACGAAACAAAGCCAACAACAGCAAAACAGAGTTAGTTCGGAAACTTCCCTCTCTTCTCTGACCCGGAGTAGAAGACACCCACGGGGGCGAAGACGCAGCATAACCCTCTGGTTCCATTAGTTTAACAAAACAGTCACCAAGTGCCCGCTTGATGCCAGGCACAGGGTTAGGCCCTGGGGATGCATTGGGGATAAACAGCCAGTTATCCTTCCTCCTGTCTTTGCAGGGCTCATTGTCCAGAGCTGCTCTCGGCGTCGCTCAGTTACATCAGTAAAATTGAGTTGCATCTTAGATCACTTTAAAGTGATATATGTTCAGACTGTGGGTTGACGGAGTGAGGAAATCGAGCCTAGGCAGAAGGAATGGAAGGCTTTCCCCCGTAAGGGGTGTTGAGGACTGGCGTGTGGGAAAAATTCAATGGGCATTCCACGTAAAGGGACCTGCACCATGGCCTTCTGGTCAAATTAAGAAGGAACCACTACAGTCAGTTCCCAGAGTTTCCCGTTATATGGGCTCTGTGGGATCTCCTTACACACACACACACACACACACACACACACACACACACACACACACACACGGTTCATTTATTTAAAGAAAAGAGACATGTGTGAAGGACGGCTAATGAGATCGTAGACTGCAGTGCCAGCCCCGGGTAACTAGACCCCATCCAGTCGCCAAAAGCTCTGGCCATCAACCATCCTCTTTTGCAACACTACAAGGCCTGAGTTTAGGAACAGCTTCCTCTTACAGCTGGGTGAGCCAGACAGAGGCAGTTAGTTATGGGGCTGGGAAGATAGGGAGAAGGGCCAGCGGGAGGTCATTTGTCCATCCACAGTGAACTGACGCCCCTGTTTCAGGAAGATCGTGGCGCAGCAGCTATATTTGAAAACCGAGGTAAACAAGAGCTCAGCTCAATTGGACAGACAGAGCACAACAGCTGTGGAAGATTAATCACAGGAGCGTGGCTGCAAGTCACCAGGTCGCTGGAGGCCCGCAGGCTTCCCTTTTGGTACCCCACCAGAAGACCGGATGTGTTCCTATCATGTACCCACAAGCCTCCCCCTTTGGGGTTTCTTGGCCACCCAGGAGCTGGGCACCTGGCGCCCAGCTGCAGCCTGCATTTCTGATAAATTGCACCCAATTTCAATCTTTCTGCCTGGGAAACAAACCTTAGCACCAAAGGTTCAGAGGTTTGTTTTTAATTGCCAAAAGAGAAGGGGGGGGGGGGTGGAGAGGGATAGGAGGCAGGCAGTGAGCGAGGAAATTTACAGCACTGCATTATAGGCGTTTGCTCTATTTAGCCCCCCTCAACATGGTTAAAAATAAAACACAACGAATAAAAAGGAAAAAAACTGCCTCCTCCCCCGCCCCCCACCCCGCAAAGCCCCTCTAGCAAATCGTTTTCATCCTCTGCCCCAGTGGCTCAGGTTCTCAGGGCAGGTCAGTCAGGGCCTGCAGAAGCAGGGCTAGCTTTAAAATGAGGGCGTGTGTGTGTGTGTGTGTGTGTGTGTGTGTGTGTGTGTGAGAGAGAGAGAGAGAGAGAGAGAGAGAGAGAGAGAGAGAGAGAGAGAGAGAGAGAGTTGAGGGATTGATGGGAAAGGGGGCTTAGTTATATACTTTCACTTCTCTCCAGGGCCTGGGATCTCCCAGACCATGGGGGCTCTGAAATCTCAGGACTTAAGAGTCTCTCTTATCTTCTGCTTGGCCCAGGAGTCTGCGGGGTGGGGGGTGGGGGGAGAGGAAAACGGGCGCGCTGGGGCTGCAGTTGCGGGCCGGCGCCAAAGGAGTCCCAAGGTTGGTGTGCCCGTGTACGTGTGCAGTGTGCGGTGGTGTGTGTGTGTGTGTGTGTGTGTGTGTGTACCTGGGTCCGTGCCAAGCGAATAACGCGGTCCCCCCCCAACCCCAGAACCGGTGGGCAGTCAGCCCCAGGAGCCAACAAGCCCTGGCACCGGCGAGACACACGCATGCACGCGCGCATACACACACGCGCGCGCGCGCACACACACACACACACACACACACACACACATCTGGCAAGCAGATTCCCCCATTGAGATGCCTCCACTAAGTCAGCAAACCCAGGACAGGACTGTAGCCACGTTTCCAGTACCGTGGCTCACAGGCATCTCTGGAGGCAACCCAAGCACCCTCGCCTAGACACTCTGCGAGATCCTCCCCGCAACACCGCATACACAACGTACACTTTCCCGAGCTCCCTCCCCCACTTCTGGCACTAACCTACAGGAAGGCAGTGCATGCGAATGATCTTCAGAAATAACTTATGATTCTTCACCAGGGACCCTCTTGGGGGTATCTTAAACCCCAGATCTTGGCGTCTTCTGCCTCTGCCGCCCACCGGGGTGGGGGTGGGTTGTGGGCTCATCCCATTACTCACCGATTCCCCTCAGCCTCCGGAGCCCGATGGGCAAGTGAGGCGGGTTAGAAAGGTGCGCGATGCCCGAGCCGCCCGGCTCCTCACCGGCCGCAGCGGCTCATCGCCCCCGCGGGCTGCGGGCCGGCTGCAGCGGCGTCCAGGGCATGACAGTCCGCCGCGGCCACCCGCCGGAGCTCGTGGGCTGGCAGCTGTCAGGGGGCTGCGGGGCAACGCATCTGGAACTCGAGCGCCGGGGGGCCAGGGCTCAGGGCGCAGAGTGCGGACCCTCGGCGCCGAGCCAAGGAACACGGATGGCCCGAGAGTGGCCCGGGCAAGGCCCGGAGTCCCGGCCGCCTTCGCCTGGGGATCCCTGCGGGAGGGGCGGGACGGAGAGCAGCGCGGCGCGCCCTGGCGGCTCGGAGGGACCCCGGCGGGGGCTGGCTGCCGCGTCGCCCGGGCTTTCCCGAGGCTGGAAGCGCGCGAGTCAACCTCGCCCGCCGTCACCGCGGGAGACGTCTCGGCCTCGCAGCGTGCAGAGGGGACGAGCGTAGGGGCCGGTTTCTGGGCGAGCCTAGAGCTTTGCCCATTAAGCCTCCGCAAGAAGCCAAATCAAAAAGCCAATCTCCAAGCCTCCAAACCCGACGTCACCCTATCAGCTGGGAGACAGCCACACCGAATGACAAGCCGCGCATATTTAGCCTGGCACACGGAGGGGAGACTTGCACAGCGCATCGCGGCGGGCCAGGGACATCGGGCCGGATCCTCGCGCACGGAGAGCCCCCGGAAGATCGAATGCGGACGCAAGCCCTACCCGGAGGCCACCCACCCAATCGTTGGGCCCTGGAGCTTGGAGCTTCGCGGCAGGCGGCAGCGAGAAGGCGACGCGTCCTGACCTGGATTCCCCAGAGTTGGAAGCTAGCAGGCGGGAGCTCAGCACCGGCTTTCCCCTTGTCCCCAGGAGACGCCGCCCGCAATTCCAAAATTAAGTCCCCTCCAAACACATCTGTGGTTTTTAAATATAGCAGGGAACGATTACCCAGGCAGGGTCCACCCAGGCCTAGGGGAGGACTCAGGGAGATGGAGGTTGGCAGGGGGGCACTCCCCCCCCCCCATTTGCCGTTTATCCCCCTTCTCTTCTTGGTGCAGAAATCAGCCTGTCATTTTCTCAACCCAAGTCAAACAACAGCTTTGTAAGAGACACTTTGGTGAGCGCTGCTATGTAGGCTTTAGGGTTTTTTTTTTTTTTTTTTTTTTTTTTTTTTGAGGCTAAAAATAAAAGGGGGCTGCCTCTCAAATTGCTGCTTACTCTGGGCCTGGAGGCTGGAGTAGAGATGGCCCTTTGATGCAGCCACAGAGCTAGGGTTTGGGGCTTGGCTCGAGAGTAGTGTACACACACACAGCCTTAAATCAGACGCCTGTAATTTGTTCTATTTGTCAGGCGTGGTCCTAGTGGTAGGAGGCGTGGACAGACCACACCTAAGGATGGGGTTGCGTGTCCTCAGTTTATCGGTGTCCTCAGGCAGTTGTGAAGTGAGAGTAATGACTGCCCCTTTGTATAGATAACTATTGTAGATGGGACAGAAACCATTCTCCGAAGCTTCTCCTGCCTGAGGCCAAGGATAGGGGTGAATCACAGGGCGTCATATCACAGGGCGTCATGACACCGGTGAGGCATCAGCATCCCCTGAGCAGGGCCCGAGTTAGTGCCAGCGAATTTGGTTGCATTATTTGGTGGCATCCTCACAGGAAGGTAGGAAACAAGTGCGATTACTACTTGCACTTTTTTGTTGTTGATATTTTGTCTTGAAGACCTGAGCCGGCTATCCTGAGGCTATGTGCAGCAGGCTGGGAATGGGGGGGGGGGGGGGGGGATGTGCCTCTCCAACAGAGTTTGCTCCAAAGAGTTACCTGAGAATAAGAGGCAGAAAGCAGCTGAGCTTGGAAGGAAAAAATACTCTTTTTGTCAGGCCCTTGATTCAGTGTTTCTTTAGCAAGTCAGGAAGCAATCTGGCCCTGGATGGTTCAGCATCCAGGATGGTTGTTAGGAGTGTTTTCAAGCCCTTATGGGCCTTGAATGTGGAGGCTTCCTGGCTGAGACTCTGGCTTTGTCCGGTTTCAGTGACTCCCGAAGGGGTGAGGTATCATATACACCAGGCAGCAGGATTTTACCCTATGCTGTCTACATGGAGCGGTAGCGCATTCCACGAAGCAGTCGTGGGGCGTCTGACTGGACTGCAGTGAAGACAGAGAGGGATGGAGGGTGTGCACCGTGGGGCAGCTCTTAGGAAAGGTGCTCCTTTCCCAAAGACGCCTCACATCCCTTATGAAAGTGACAGGTCCTGGGACTCAGTCATCTTCCTGGAATTTGGCAATAACCAAGGGGACGCATAAAGAACTGGGTTACAAGGATGTATGTGGTGGTACTTAAAACAGGAGAAACCTGAAGTTTTTCAACAAAATTGGTGGAATACATCACGCTGCAGTGACACACTACCATATAAAATGCTGATGCAGCAGTCTGTGTATTGACGTGGAAAGGTTTCCATGATCTATGAGACTGAGAAAAAGGTAGAAGGGGGGGGGGGAGAGGTGTGGCCGTGCCATGACAACATAAAAACACATAAAACATTTTAAGTGGCTATGCTTGATGGTAGGATTTCTAGTGATTTTAAATTTATACACACACACACACACACTTTTAGAGGAATAAATTATGTACAATCAAACCACTTGCTTTAACTACCTAAGTTGATGTTTGTGGCAGTTTGGATCTTCAGTGCCCCCCTCCCATAAAGGTTTACTTTTAAGGTTCTATTGAGAGGTTGATGCTTAGTGGGAAGTCTTTAGGTCTTAGAAACGTACCTTCAGAAATGATTGGGAGGGAGAGATGGGGAGGGAGCTCAGATGGTAAAGTATGTGTCATGCAATCATGAAGATCTGAGTTTGGATCCCCCAGAACCCATGTAAAAGCCAGGTATGGTGGCATATGCCTGTAATCCCAGTGCTGGACAGCAGGTAGGGTGCAGAGATGGGAGGATCCCTGGAGTTCATTGGCCAGCCAGACCAGTCAAATCGGCATTTCCAGCTTCAGTGAGAGACCCTGTCTCAGAAAATAAGTTAGAGAGCATGTTCACATGCACGCACACGAGCACACGTGCACACATACATACACACACACACACACACACACACACACACACACACACCAGCAATCATATGCACATACAAGACCGTGAGGTTATACCTCTCTTTTCATTCCTAGCCATGAGATAAACATTTTTGCTCTGCCACGTGCTCTGGCCATCACATGCTCCTGCCTTAGCAGACCCTAAGCAACTGCAACCCCACAGTCATGGGTTAGAGCACCCAGAACCAACCTTTTCTCTTAGACACTTAGGATAGCAATGCTACATTCACTTGCACAACAAGTCTGGTAAAAGTGTTCACAAGCCAAGCAACAACAAAATCAGGATCTGGATTGTCTCCCACGTCCAAAGCTCTCCCCAGCCCCTTGTGTGGACCCCTTCTCCGCTCTACTGCTAGCTGATAAGCCTCCCTGGATAGTTTTGTTGCAGAGTCTTCCTTGTTACGCTCATCTATTGCTATTCATCTTAGTTTTCTGTTGCTGTGAGAAAAAAAAAAAACACTCTGTCAAAAGTACCTTCAGGGAAGAAGGGCTCATCATTCGGACTCAGTGTTCTCCCGTACAGTCTGTTGTCCATCTCGATGGGAAGGCATGGTGGCAGGAGCTTGGGGGCTGGTCACATTGCACCTGCAGCCAGGAAGCAGAGCGTGACGAGCGCTCACAGTCAGCTAGCTTCCTCTTTCATGTCCAGTTCAGGACCAGGGCCTAGGGAATGGTGCCACCCCATTGCAGGGTGACCCTTCCCCGTGGATGAACACGGCAAGCCCAGGGCCTAGCCTAATAGAGACAATCCCTCACAGGTGTGCCTACACTTGCTTCCTAGGTGGTTCCAGATCCTGGCAATCAACAGTAACCATCACATGAAGTCTCTAAAACCACGTACCACCAGCCACATTAAGAATAATACTAGTCTTGACTCTTAAAAAGCAAACCACCACCACTAATAAAATAATAAAAATAAAAAACCAGACAATGTGGGCAGGTTTTTCTTTGGGCTGCCAGCTTACAATAAACAACATGGAGTTTTATTATTATGGAACCTCGGCCTTAGCCTAGGCTTGTTTCTAACTAGCTCTAATAGCTTTAATTAATCCATATTTTTGAATGTACGCTCGTCCATGCATTCATGACCTCATTTCCATTATGCCCATCTGGTTACTCCCAGTCTGGCTGGAAACGCCGGCTCTCTTATTCCCAGAGTTCTCTGTCCAAAAGTCCCGGCTGTCCCTCCTGTACAGCTATTGGCCATTTAGCTTTCTATTAAACCAATCACAGTGCCACATCTTCACACAGTGTAATCAAATAGCTCACAAGGCAGGAAGCGCAGTGTCCTCTAACCCCTGTCAGGGCATGGCTGAGCAGAAGAGCGGGAGAGGCCGGAGATGTGCAGAACATAAAGAGTTACTTTGTGTGGGTTCGAGAAGTCCTCAGGAGGCCAAAACAAAGGTGAGCCTCACACTCTGGGCCTTAGCATCCTCATCAGGAAAATGGGAATATTAATAACAGTCATGATAATGACACCCTCTGAGTGGAGCTGTGAGGATTTGGAGAGACTCTGATTATAAAGTAATTCCTAAATATGAGTGATTTTTTTTTCATTCTCCATCTCTTTCTCTCTTAAGCCTATCCCCCACCGCCAACCCCCGCCACCATTACAATTCAGCAGCCCCTTTCATGTGGCCAATGAAGTCTCAGGCTTCTCTGAACTCTGAATGATCTCGTTTCATGGAAAACATCAAATTTGATGAGAGTCTGTCTTCTACTTCTGCCGTCGTTTGATCATTTATTCCTGGCTGTGCTAGAACTAAAGGGGATTATCATAGGACAGCAAGCGTACAAGCTCTTTACTGTCAGTGGAGGAAAACTCATAAACCTCCTGTTCCACAGAAAAGTGAAGCTATGCCACCCAGTCATAGAGCTTAAAGTCAGACTCCTATTAGGGATCTGAATCGTGTGCCTCAAAATTCATACTGAAGCCTTAACCACCAGTTAAAGTGTGGTCATTTAGGGGGCTGGCGAGATGGCTTCATCTGTGAAGGGCTTGCTGTGTAAAAATGAGTTTGATTGCCACAGTCAGGTAAAACCTGGATGCAGCAGTAGATATCTGTAACTTCAGCCCTGGGTAGGCAGAGGCAGGAAGATGCTCAGCCGGTCTCCAGAGGCAGGTTCCGTGAGAGATCTTGTCTCAAACAAGACAAAGAGAAAAATGAGGTAGATACCTGATGTTGTCTACCTCTGGTCTCCATGAACACATGCTTGCATGCTGTGTGTGTGTGTGTGTGTGTGTGTGTGAGAGAGAGAGAGAGAGAGAGAGAGAGAGAGAGAGAGAGAGAGACAGACAGGCAGACAGACAGACAGAATGATAAATTGGAAAAAGAGTGATTAATTTGCAAAGGGCGATTAGGTAAGCTTCAATGCAATATGACAAGTATCTATAGAGAAAGATTGGGATACAGACAAGTGAATGACCTTGTAAGAACACCAAGGAGCAGTCATATGCAGGTTAGGGAGAATGAAATTAAATGTGCTAATGATTTGATCTTGAACGTAGAACCTCTAGAAAGCGCAAGAAAAATAGTTATTACCATGTCCTAGTCAGCTGTATGTTGCTGAAATAAAATATCTAAGATAAAAATTTAAGAAAGTAAATTTTGGCTCATGATTTTATAGATTCCTATTCCCATGGTTGTTTATCCCCATTGTCTGGGGCTGTGGAGCACGATACATCACAGTGGTCCACACGGTAGAGGAGAAATGGCAGCTGGGAAGCAGAGGGAAAGTGGGAGGCCCTGGGGTCCTGTGGCAGTTTGAATGTAATTGGCCCCCATAGGCTCACAGGGAGTGGCACTATTAGGATGTGTGGCTTGTTGCTATAGAAACAGCCTTGTTGGAGGAAATGTGTCATTGTGGACGTTCAGTACCTCAGTTTACTTCCTATTGACTGGGGCCAAGATACAGGACTCTCAGTTTCCTCTTCAGTATCATACCTGCCTGTACACCACCATGTGTCACCATGACGATAATGAACTAAACTTCTGAAACTGTAAACCTGAACTCAGTGAAAGTGCTTCCAATCCTGTCCCACTAGCTATGACAATCCTGTTTGTGCCTTACAGAAAATCTTTGGAGGAGTGAAATGCCTCTCTTTTCTCCATTTCTTAATATTTTTTCACTCTTTTGTTTTAAAATCATGAATGTGTGCTGAACATTAGAAAATGCTCTCCTACCCCATTTATTGAGATGGCTGTATGAGGTATCCCCTTACTTACTCTTCCTTCTTTCCCTTTTTCTTCCTTCCTTCTCCCTCTCTCCCTCCCTTCTTTTTTCCTTTCATTCTTTCTTTTCAAAGCAGTGTCTCTCTACATAGCTTTGGCTGTCCTGGAAATCACTGTGTAGACCAGGCTGGACTTGAACTAACAGAAATCCACCTGCCTCTGCCTCCTTAGTGATGGTATTAAAGATATGTGTCACCACTCTCGGCCCCACTTCTGCTTTCTTACTGTGTCATTACTCAATTTCTCATCTCACTTAAAATCTCTGCCTCCCATCTCATGATGCCCTTTCTGATTTCATAACCTCATCCCATGCACATAATTACACATATATGAGTGCACATAAATACAATTTTAAATCTAGATTTCACATATGAGAGAAAATATTCACTTTGTTTTTCTCAATTGTTTTGCTTAACATAATGATTTCCAGTTGTATTCATTTTTCTGCAAATGTCTGCAAATAAAGATATTTCATTTTTTATTGTGCCTGCATAAACTATACTGAGTGTGTGTGTATATATATGTATCATATAAATATATCACATTTTTTTATCCATTCATCAGTTGTTAGGCCTTGGGGCTTGTCATATGGTAATTCTGTTTTTAGTTTTGCAAGGCACTTCCACACTGATTCCCACAGTGACCACTCAAGTTTACGTACCTACCTGCAGTGATTGAGAGCTCCTCTTTCCCCACATTCTCAATAGTACTTCTTTTGTTTTCTTTCTAAAAATTATTTCATATGCATATGTGTTTTATGTACATATATGTCTGTGCACCACATATGTGCCTGATGACCACAGAGGGCAGAAGAGGGTATCAGATCTGGAGTTGCAAATGGTTGTGAAACATCATATATGTGAGTGCTGGGAACCAAAACAGAGTCCTCAGGAAAAGCAGCCTTAACTGCTCAGCCATCTCTCCATTCCCCTCAATTTATTTTGTATTTTGGTTTTTTGAGACAGGGTTTTTCTGTGTAGCTTTGGAGCCTGTCCTGGAACTCACTCTGCAGACCAGGTTGGCCTTGAACTCATAGAGATCCACCTGCCTCTACCTCCCGAGTGAAAGCCCCAGAAGATAGATGTGTACTTATTGAATCTTTGGCTTTTGAAAATGCCAACTTTGAATGCAAGAAGATCCTTGGGCCTTTAAAGGTAAGATCAGCACCAATAGATGAATAGGTCTTGCATACAATGAATGTTAAAATATTTGACTACAGTACTGAGGCTTGGGTAGGAGAAGCGATCCAATGGTGTGAGGAGACACCAAAATGGCAAATGTTTTAATTGTGGAAGAATAGACCATCTAAGAAAGGACTGTAGACAAGGAATTCCTAGGAATAATGTCTCCTCTAGGAATGGCAAGAATAGGAGAACTTAGTCTTCTGGTACATGTAGGAGGTGTGGCAAAGGTCAGCCACATTGGACTAATGAATGTAAGTCAACAAAAGATAGACAAGGCAACCCGATACCATTAGGAAACTCATTGGGGGGGCTCTCATAGGCCCCCATGTCAAAAAAGGTCCAGTCATTCCCAGTCACTGAGGAGAACACATCTCACCAGGAAAATTAAACAACCCAGTGCCTACTGTAAAAAACCATACTGTTTTGGATGATAGAATAGACATGGAGGATGAATCAAAAACTCCAGTAGGAAACAGGAAACATTTATTTTGACTGACTTTTAAAAATGCTCAAAGACCAAAGCTAAGAGTGAATATAAATGACATTGCAATTGAGGGGTTACTAGACATGGGTGTGGACGTATCATTACTCCAGAATCTTGGAATCTGAATTGGCCTCTTCAAGAGGCAGATATTCAATTCCTAGGAATTGGAACTCTATCTCAAGTGAAACAAAACATGAAATGGGTTGAATGCATTGGGCCAGAAGGACAGAAAGGAAAGCTGAGGCCATATATAGCTAATATTACACTGGATTTATGGGTCCATGACCTATTGCAGCAATAGAATACCCAGGTTAACATTGCTGCAGTCACAAAACTCATGTTCCTGGGAAGAATATTGTAAGATATTATAAACAAAGATCACCAGCTATTCAGGCTGTACAAGAACACAAAGCAACTAGCAAACCTTCAGAGGTAATAATGGCCCTGCCTTTAAAATGATTATCTGAGAAAACTATATGGGTTAAACAATGGCCTTTAGCAGAAGAATGCAGGCTTTAGAACAGCTGGTACAGGAGCAACTAGATGCTTGCCATATTGAAGAAACCACAAGCCCTTGGAATTCTCCTGTGTTTGTTGTTAAAAAGAAATCTGGAAAATGGAGAATGGTGACAGATCTAAGAGCTGTCAACAACATTATTAAACCTATGGGCCCTCTACAAATCTGGAATTCCTCTGCCTTTTCTATTACTAAAAGAGTGGTCTCTTATAGTTATTGACTTAAAAGATTGTTTCTTCACTATACCTTTACAAGAAAAGGACTGAAAAAATTTGCTTTCACAGTGCCTACTTATAATAATTCTCAGCCTACTAGGAGATACCAGTGGACAAACTTCCTACAGGGAATGCTCAAGAGCCCCACCCCTTGCCAATACTTTGTAAGTCAACCATTAGAAATAATACAAAAGAAATTTCCTAAGTCTATAATTTACCATTTCTTGGATGTTATTTTGTTATCTGACTCAAATGTCGATACATTAGGAAGAATGTTTGAAGAATTAAAGAAAGTTCTGCCTAAATGGGGACTACATATTGCTCCTAAAAAATAAAGGGAGGAGATTCTGTCAATTACCTAAGTTACAAAATAGGTTTACAAAATATTAGAACACAAAAGGCACAAATTAGGAGGGACCAATTGAGGACTCTTAATGACTTCCACAAATTATTCGATGGCGTTTCCAGTCTATAACTGGCTATTGGGATAATACCTGATCTAATAATTTACTTAAACAAAACATTAGAGGCTGACAAAGACTTAAATAGTCCCAGGTAATTAACAGTTGAAGCAGAAAAAGAATTGACAGTCATTTAAGAGAAATTATAGGAGGTTCATGTAGATAGAGTGAATCTAAATCTTAATTGTATTCTAGTCATATTGCCTCCCAGAATTTCCCCTACAGGAATTTTAATTCATAGGGAAGATATTTCTTAGAATGGATCATTTTACCACATAAATCAAGTAAAAAATTAAAAACTTATGTGGAAAAAGCTTCTGAATTAATTATAAAAGGAAAATGAGACTTTGTCAACTAGCAAGTATAGACCCAACAGAGAATATAGTGCCCTTTACTACTGGTGGAATAAAAATTATAGAAAGACAATGAACCATGGCAAAGAGCTTGTGCTAATTTTTTGAGAGAAATTAATAGCAATTATCCCATGAGTGTTAGAATTAACCTTATAAAGAGAACTATTTGGATTATTCCCCAAATTGTACATGACACACCAATAGCTGAAGCCTATTTTATACTTATGCAAATAAATCAGGAAAAGTAGGTTACAAATGAGAAGAATTAAGTAAGGTGGAACAAAGCCCTTATAATTCTGTTCAAAAGGCAGAGTTATATGCTATTCTCATGGTACTAAGGGATTTTAAAGAACCTCTCAATATAGTTACTGATTCACAATATGCAGAAAAAGTTGTTTTGCATATTGAAACTGTTGATTTTATACAAGATGATACAGAATTGACTTAATTATTTATTCAGGTTCAAGATATAATCAGGAATAGGCTTTGTCCCATATACATAACACATCTGATCCCATACGGGTCTGCCTGGTCCTTAAGCTCAAGGTAATGCAGAAATTGATCAATAATTGATTGAAAATATGCTGAAGGCCTCAGAATTTCATAAAAAAACATGTCAATAGCAAAGGTTTAAAGAAAGAGTTTTCTATTACATGCAGGGACAGAAGTTACTCAAGTGAATGAAATCTGTCAGATAGATGTGTTCTACTTTACAGAATTTGGAAAATTAAAACATGTACAACCACATCATTGACACTTTTTCAGGTTTTCAATCGGCAACTGCCTTGAGCTCAGAAAAGGCTATTCAATAACCATGCATTTATTAAAAGTTATGACCATCATGGGTATACCTGCACAAATAAAGACAGACAATGGTCTAGCATATGTGTCTAAGAAAATGAAACAGTTTTTTTTGCCTATTATAATATAAAGCATATTACAGGTATACCAAACAATCCTTCAGGTCAGGCAGTTGTAGAAAGATCAAATCGAACTATAAAGGATATGCTAAACAAACAGAAAGGGATGTAAAATACCCCCAGAAACAGATTGCATAATGCTTTGTTAACCTTGAATCTTCTTAATGCTAATGAGCAAGGAAAAACAGCAGCAGAGAGACACTGGCTAATAGAAAAAAACTTGTGAAATTAAATCAACCAGTGTGTTTCAAGGATGTGTTGACCTCACAATGGAAGCCAGGAGATGTGCTACATTGAGGAAAGGGTTTCACTCTTATTTCCACAAGAGAAGAAAAGCTATGGATACCATCAAAATTAATAGATATTTGGTTTGAAAAAGAGAAACCTCTTGAGAAAGAGAAATGACAGCTCATCCACAGAGGTGGCAATCATACAGGTGATAAGAAAACCTCATAAGCACTGGGAGCAGGGTTCTGTTCTTGTCTTTGCAGAAAACTACTCATCTTCAAAGAGTCGAGAGACTTTGGGCATCTAGATGCCTAAAGAAGAAAAGATAGCTATCCAGAAAGAATCAACAAGCAAATAAGAAAAAAAAAAGGCACAGTAAAATTTGATTATCTGGACATGTATACATCTCTACTTAAAAATCAGAGCTGGCTTTGGAGTTGGACAATGGTGATCCTTCTCTAAATCCAAGCATGTTGTAAAAAAAATTCAGAATTTATGTCTCATGTCAGGAGCCATCTGGTATAGGACAGAAAGCAGATAGATTTTAAGGTAATATTTTACTTTTCTCTGTGCCCATTTTGTCTATATTATATCTTTCATTGAGTATATGTCTATATGAATAACGTTGAAATTTTCTACAATGAACAGTAGATTTTCCTGCAGCAATCTTTGAAGTTTCCAGAAGAATATGGGGACCCACAATGACTCCATCTGGTCAATATGATATTATGGTGCTGATAGCAATACTATGAGACTGGTTTTGGGGTACCAGCTGCTGAAATGGTGCACCTTCTTACAACATTCTGGATAGAACTCCAAATAAAAACTTCAGTAAAACCCTATCAACTACTCAGAGACCATTTGCAATTATACAAAGCAGCAATCTTTAAACTTAACCATCATTTTACTTTTACAGGATCTCAAAGAAAGAACTTCACCCCCGTGACAGCTGGAAGCAATCCTAGAAGGTGGCATACCCTCTCCCAACAAAGTTTGTCCTCAGGGCAAGGAACACCATTTGGGGGTTTATTATTACTCATATAGGGTTTGGGGTTTGGGTAGAAATTATGTAGGCCCAGAGGTCTCATAAAAATAAATAAAAAAAGACAGAAAACGAAATGGGATAATAGGTAGATTAGTGTGAACTCACACTAATAGTAATAATAGTGAGCAATAGAGTAAATTCTTGTGAGCTATTACTTATAGACAATTTACATTGGTATAGATTTTTCGTATATTGATACAAGTTAAAGTCATATTTGTTATATTAGATATGTTATTTCTATGTATAATATTTGTACATCTATACAGTTATTTCGTCAGATTATATGCATTCATGTTTCTACCTCTGCTTAAGATATTTTGTATATTGATAAAATTTTAGGAGCTCCTTCAGTCAATAGCCTTTAAGATACCAGAACACTTGGGTGTAGTCTCTTATACTATAAATGCAGTTGTATAGCATGTGCTCTCATGCTCTCTTGCTTCTGGCTGCTAGATTCTGTTCTTGTTCCCCATTTCGTGCAGAGGATTTTGATAGGATTGTAATCTGTGAGTCTACCCCTAAATAAATGACCCTCTATTATACGTAATTCTGAACTAGTGTGAGATTATCTTGTAACTTCCATCATCAGTTGTGTTTTTCATTTCCACATTTCTGTTATTTTTTTTTTTTTCAAAATCTCAATTTCCTTGCTGGATTGTTCTCTGCTGTTGTTGACCTTTTTATCATACTGATGATTTTCCTCTTCAACTTTGCTGTCCTTTTTCTTTCTTGTGAGAATCTTTATAGTGTGTTTTTCAGTTCTGGTCTTTATTAAAAGCAAAATTTAATCCTCTTGACACTTAAATATCTGTTAATTAAAATTATGAATTTCCACATTTGATCCAATCACTTCATATGATCCCTTCAACAATCAGCTCTGGTGCTGACGGTCAACTAACAATGAGATAAGCATTGTCCACACATTAAGTTTCATGACCGTTGTGTGTAGTTGATGCCTTCACACCAGATCTACCGATGAGGAAATGCGGGTCCAAAGCAAAATGCCTCAATTGCTTTAAGAAATTACCCCTTTAAACTAAAAATTTTAAATTTGTTGTTTTCCCATATTTATAATGGTCGTCTCACTTTTATTGTATTGACTAAAACTCATAAAGCTAAGTTGAATGATAGAAAAATGGATGTATTTTTGAGTTTCTGATTTTAATGGGAATGTGACTTTTTTGAATCTTGTCTCTCTGAGAACGGACAGGTGCAAAAATAACCGGTCTCTAGAAGAGTCCAGGAGGCAGGAGAATTAGACTCGAATGTGCCAGTCAGGTGTGCCAGGAGAATGTCAGAAGTAATAGAAATCACCTACCGCCCACAGTTCCATGCAAGGAACCGGTGCCCACAGGGGCTGAGGAGTCAAACCCTCTGATCTAAAGTGTGTGAGAGAGGTGGGAAACCTTTGAGACTAATTCATTTGTTGCGGTGATTGTCTAGGGTCTGCCACTGTGGTATTCTTTTTAAGTGGAGACATATATGTGGGCTTCCAAAGTGTAAACCAAGAAAAATAGACAAATTGACAGTTAGAAAAACCCTTCAGGGCAGTAGCTTACAGCTGTGTTTGACAGCCTGGGCACTTGACTTCTTTCTCTGGTGGAAGCTGTGTTAGAAACGAGTCCTGTCATCCGAGGAACACTTCCGAGCCAGGGGGCAATCTATGCTCACTGAGTCTCAGGAAAGCATGCGCCCTAAAGTTAGCCTCCAGCCCTATGGAGACAAGCCTCAAATATTTAAAATAAGATCTGGGACAAAACAGAAACGTATTTAGGGGCTTATTTGTTGGAATTTGCAGAGGAGTTATTTGAGGAGAACTTATGTCTTTTAATTAAACCAAATATCTGGGGCCTTTTGAAATGAAATTTTCATTAAATGCCTCTTCCCAAGAGCCTGGCATTGTGTATTTTAAGAAGTAAAATGCGTGTATTGGTTACTACCAGTGATATCTGAATGTAATAAGACACACTCTAGCAAGACATGCTTAATTTTTACTTCTATCCTGGGGATCCATGAGGCGGGAACATCCCAGTGCTTTCCCCTTTAAGAGAGCTCTTTTCGAGCAAGGGCCAAACCGTTCATAATAATATGGAAAGGAGAGCATTGATGACCAAGGCTTCCAGAGCTAAGGTGACTGCCTAACTTTAGGCACTTGGGCTATTTTTTGTCTTTGTCCTCTATTGGGAACACTCTGGTCAAAGGACTAAAAGGAACAATAGCTCGTTAAGCTCCCTTGCTTGCCATAGTTAGCAGAAGCATCCCATAGCCATGAATTTCCACTTTTGTACACTCAGTGACTCCCACAGTGCTCTTCAAATAGCCCAGAGCCCACCAGAAAGGAATTCCCACTACGTCATGGCACTTTTCAAGGGAAGCCATCTCGCAGGTGGAAAATTCCCCAGGGCCGTGTTTGGCTTACTCCTGTCTCATGATACTGTGGTAGCTGTAAGAGCTCTGGACATCACTGGATAGGGACTCACAGAGAATGCGTACTAGGGTTGCTTCCCATTTGATTTATAACATCTGTTAGTTTCCTTATTTCTCTGCTAATTTTATGTCTAGCAGACCTGCCCATTGGTGAGAGGGGAGTGTTGAAGTCTCCCACTATTTTTACAAAGGTGGGTGCCCTTGTATTTGGGGCATAAATGTTCAGAATTGAGACTTCATCTTGATGGATTTTTTTCCTGTAATGAATATGAAATGTTCTTCTCCATATCTTTTGAATAATTTTAGGTTGAAGTCTAATTTGTTAGATATTAGGATAGCTACCCTGGCTTGCTTCTTTGGTTTGTTTGATTAGAAAGCCTTTTCCCAATCATTTACTCTGAGTTAGTTTCTGTCTTTGAAGTTAAGCTGTGTTTCTTATATGCAGCAGAAGGATGGATCCAGTTTTCATATCCTTTCTATTGAGTCCACTGATACTAAGGGATATTGATGACTAGTAATTCTTTATCCTCTTATTTTTTGATGGTAGTGTGTGTGTTTCCCTTCTTTGTTATTTGCTGGTGTAGGATTATCTATTGCCTGTGTTTTCCTGGGTGTGGCTAATTTACTTGGGCTGGAGTTTTCCTTCTAGAGTTTTCTGTAGGGTTGGATTTGTGGCTAGGTGTTGTTTAAATCTGGGTTTGTCATGGAATATCGTGTTTTCTCTGTCTGTAGTTATTGAAAGGTTTGCTGAGTATAGTAGTCTGGGCTGGCATCTGTGATCTCATATTGTCTAAATAGCATTTGTCTAGGACCTTCTGGGTTTCAGAGTCTCCATTGAGGACGCAGGTGTTATTCTGATAGAACTGTGTTTATACATTACTTGGTCCTTTTCCTTTGCAGCTCTTAATAGTATTTCTTTATTCTGTATGTTTAGTGTTTTGATTATTATGTGGTGAGGGGAAGTTTTTGGTCTTGTCTATTTGGTGTTCTGTAAGCTTCTTGATCTGTTGGTCTATTTTGTCCAATGGAGTTTGCTGTGATATTCAAAACACCAGGAAGTCCTCAGTGAAACAGTCTCTCCTAGAAATAGCTGTGTAAGCAAGACCGTGACAATGGCACTATCACTAGACATGTTAGGGTGGAAGGGGGAAATGCTCACTGGTCCCACCTCTAAACCAAGAGCTACAGGGGTCTAGTTATTTCTGGGAGAAGGAGAATTAGCATCTCCCAGAAATGAAGCTCTTTAATGTTATCCAGGGTAGAGTGGTCAGCCTTGAAAGCACATTTACACCAATAACAACAGGCCTTGAAGAATGGATATATATATATGTATATATACATACATACATAACAATAATAATCAAAAAGAGACTATCACTTTAAGAGCGAAGAGCATGAAAGGGTTTTGAGGGAGGAGACCTGGGAAACGTTGGAGGGCAGAAATAGAGGGGAAAGTGGTGTTAATTCTATTTCAATTAAAAATGATGATGATGATGATGAAGCTCTTATTGACAATGACAATAATAATGCAAGAATAGAAAGGAGAGATGACTGCTGCGTGTCCTGCTGCTGTGGTAGAGGGGGCAAACATGGTATCACCCAGCATGATCTCCCACCCATTCACCTGAGCATCTCACTTTGATGAGAGGCAAGAAGGCAGCCACAAACCCACCTCATATGTAATGGGGCCTGGGGCGGGGGGTGTGATTTGTTCATCCACCCATCCATTCATCCCTTTGTTCATTGTGGAATTGCCTATGGGGTATAGGTTTTGATTATACATTATATATATTAGAAATTCAGCAAACACAAGAAAGTCCCTCCCCTCACTGTGTGTCTGTGACAATGGAGGACAGTAAACAATGAACTAAGGCTTATATTCGTGAGCTTAAGGTACAAATAAGCCCTGTGACAGAAGCTCCGGCCAGGTAAGGCTTCAGAGAGCGACCACAGTGAGGATACCGTCATGGAGGAAATTTAGCTATAGAGAGAGGCCCTTAAGAAATGCTCTTTGGAGATGTAGCCTTGGAGAGAGAATTCGGTTTGGAGGAAGACATGAAATAGAGCCTCAGCGATGAAACCCGTGCTGTTATGAGGAAAGGAAGGGAACACGCTATTTCTCCCCTCTTCCTATGAGGACAGAGACAGATGGTGCCGCTCTGAAAACCAGGTATCCCCCCACCAGAAGCCAGCACTTTCATCTTGGACTTTGAGACTGTTGTTTAGGCCACCCCAGTCTGTGACACTTGCGTCACATCAACCCGAACTCGCTTTCTATTGGAAGCTTCTCTGCCTGTCTTTCCGTGGTCTCTCTACAGAGGAGACAATTGTGTGCTGACTAGAATGGAATCAAACATTGTGTGAGGCAGAGGAGCAGCTGTGGCCATGTCTAACGGATAAAAAAAGCAGCCATCACTGTTAGAGCTGAGGTGGAGAGAGACACCCAGCAGCCTACAGTCCTGTATTTTTTTTCCTAAGATAATATACCCTTCTTTCACCTGGCTTGATTGTGCCTCTTCCTAATGGCAGGCTGCTATTTTTCATAGGGAAAGGAGCCCTCTGTCTATTGCCTTTGTCCACAGTTTCAAGGAAATAAAGCTGCGGTAATAAAGTGTCTTCTTGAATCACTGTGCTTTTTTTTTTTAAGTGTTACTTTATTTTGATCGATCCACGATAATTGTACAGGAACCTGAAGGACGTTCTGTTCAGAAGCACGGTGATTCATCTGATAATTTCCACAGAGGTGGAAGAGCAACATTGGGCCAGATGTGACAAACTCCAGGCTCCTGGTCAGCCTCTTCCTCAGGAAGTCGGCACACAGCTTCCGGGGCTTATCTATCAGTCATGTTCCCATGCCTGCTGAGCAACCCACCACTAGAAGACAAGAGAACAGCCCTTGACAAGTTTAGAGCTTCCCACGCTGGGGCTCAGGTCAGCTGTTATAACAGCATCTGCTCAGGTGTCACTCATTACCAAAAGAAAACATTCCACTAATGATTTTTTTACCCAATTCTGAAAGCAGTGTGTGCGGAAATCAGACGTGAATAAAATTGCCAAGAAAATAAATATCCCAATACCACAAACTGGGAGGAAAACTGCTATTGAGGTTTCTAAGTTTAGTTAAGTATACACATATAAACTTAGTGTGCCCGATACCAGTCAGAAGCAATCATTCTGTATCTTAATTTCAATTCAGCACAATTAGTACTACGGCTTAGACATGGTTTGTGTCAGAGCCAAAGAGCCATGTCTTGGCAGCTTGGTCCTTAGCAGGTGTGGCTGGGAACCCTTGAGAGGTGGAGCCTAGTGAGAGAGCCTTAGATCCTGGGGACCTACTCACAGATGTAGTTCTCAAGTATGACCCCTTGAGCTTGCCAGAGAGGAGAGTCATAAAAGGAGCAAGTCTACTACCCACCTCTCTTTGCTCTTGCCCAGCAAGGTGACCAGTTGTTTGCCCCACCCTGAATCTTCCCATTTCTTCTATAGCATAAAATGATGCAGCTAAGGACCGACCTTCACCAAGTCCTCACTACAACTCCTGGACGCCCTGTCCACCTCCTGGACACCCTGTCCACCCGCTGGGTGCCCTGTCCCCAGAACTGCACACTAAGTGGAGTTGTTCACTTCATAAGTAGGCTCTGTGGAATAGTTTTTATATTGACAAATATACATAGGAATTGTCTCCACATAGACCTGCTTTGTAAGGTCACAGACTGGCCTCTAGGCTCCAGTGGCACCAAAGAATCTAGCCCAGAGAGAAACTGTGGTCAGAAAAGCTCAGATTATATCCCGTTTGGCTGTTTCCTGGATTAAACAGTACTGTGCTACAGTTAGGGCAGCTTCTTGACTCCCCTCCCCAATTCATAAGGTCTCAACCAATGAGGATGGGGCAGGAGACCTCAGGATCCAGATTAAAAGTAAATTGTTGTATTTGGCATGTAGCTGTTAGTCTTATTTTCACACACGGCATGTTAAGGGACACAGACAAACACACAAATCGTATTAAAAGATTTGGGGGCCGCTCATCATCACATATGCTTCCTAACCATTGACCTCCTACGCTGGTCTTCCTGGAGGGACGTGGCTGATTGGTTTTGCTTGTTTGTCTTAAAGGATAAGGGGAGCTTCTTTCAACAAAGATCCTACCAGAAATTTGATCTTTTCTGCCTCTTTATTTTTCAGCCAGTCTCATCATCTTAATGGTGTTTTGCAATGAATCTATCTATAGAAGATTTTTATCTGTTTTGTATAGCCCTATAGCTTGGGTATCTCTGTCATCTTTTCCATTCTGTGACTAAGACAAAAGCAGACCTCATACAGACCTCACCCACTTCTTGACCAGCCTTCACTATAGGGCACAGGAAGTTGCATTGCCTGTTATTACTTATCAGAGCTCTGAGGATGATACCCCCATCATGTGAGTGATGGGAGATGTTAGTTGCCCGATGACCACTTCCTTTGCATTGGCCTGAGCAAGAGAGTATGTTTCCAAACGATGTCAAAATGCTAGGGAGAAACATAAATTGTGATTTGCCCCAGGCAGTTGTGAAATCCTACACTCCACCCCCTAGACTGGATGCTTGCCTTTTAGTCTCCTGGTTAGACGTGGTTGTGTCATTCGGTTTCTGCCATGGACACAGGCCAAACCCTGTTTGGTTTTTTTTTTTGTTTTGTTTTGTTTTCCCTTTCCTGATGAATGTGAAAGTTTTCCATTGTGCCCCGTTTCTCATTGTTGAACGTTGTGTGAAGTCTTAAGGTCTAGATCTGTGGCAACCATCTCCTGCTAGGAAGGTCACAAACGGGCACACAAGAAGCCAGCATGCTTGTGGAGATAGTGAAATTGAGAGAGGGTAAGAAAGAATCATACCCACAGGAATCCACTAAAAACTCAAAACTGGAATCTAATACATATGTGTATATATGTATGTTTTGTGTATGTATGTATATATATGTATGTATGTTATATATATACACATACATGCACATACACAAAAGACCTTTAAGGTTAAAAAAAGAAAGGAAGAAAGAAAAAAAGAAGAGTCCCTAATAAGACGTTATGAAATGAAAAATGTCCAAATATGCCATTAAGTTCATTTTGTGTTGGACATTACAGCTGGGCATGTGGCCTGACCTTATGAGAGACTCTGTTAGAACTAATTTTTCATTCGTGAGTAGTTATCAATTAGAGATAGCTTCTGGGTTAGGAATGGGGCATTGTGTCCTCTTCTATCAGCACTATGACTTCATCTGTCGCAGGCCTGTGTAGGTTCAGTGCAGGCTGCCAGTCTCTGTGGGCTTATATGTACATCAGTCTTTCTGTGTATAGAAGGCCTTGCTTCCCTGATGCCCCCAATCCTGCTTAGCTCTTACACTCCTTCTCCCTCCTTGTATTCAGATTTCTCTGAGCTCTGAGAGGAGGACTAAGTATTCCAAGGTTCCCTGCTCATTGCCCAGCTGTGGTCTCTGTATTTGCTCCCGTCTGCTGCAGGAGGAAGCGTCTCTGATGACGGCTGAGCAAGGCACTGAGCCATGAGTATAGCAGAATGTCATTAAGAGTCGTTTTATTATTGTGTTCCTTTAGCAGAGCAATCGTATCTGGTTTTTCTCTAGGCCCTGGCCCATCTGGTCTCGGGTTCTTGGCCACCTTAGTAGTGTCAGGAACAGGTTCCACTTTGGGGAGTGGGCTTTAAATCCAGTGTAGTAACTGATTACTACCGCAAGAATCACTCTGCTGCTGCATTAGGGAATCTGGCAGGTGGGTCATCATCATAGATCAAAGAGCGTTTAATTGCATTGGTGTTTCCCTGTCTCCCCGGTAGCTTTCAGAGTACCTTTCAGTACCGTGAACACGGTCTGTAGTGGTGAAGGCTTCAGGGAGGCGACAGCTTCTCTTTGCTGTGTCTGATGAGGTATGTGTGTTGTCTTTAGCAACAGGGCTTAATTGTCAGTTTGTGGAGAACAACCTATTGTGTCAGCAGCAATAGCCTATGTTGTTGGGAGGTTCCAGTAGGGCACCTTTGTCCAACAGCTTAATTCGATGTAACTATGGTGAAAAGAGAAGTCCCGTTTGGGGCTCTGTCTCCCCCATTACTTGGCAATTTCACTTAGCTTGTCTTCACACATGGATATATTTTAGAAATAATCAAACTCAGGGTTACAGTTAGGTTACAAAATAGAAGCAAAAAACATACAAATAATACTAAGAAAAATAAGAATCAATTAAATAAAGAGTTGGTTGAGAAAATCAATAAGATTAATAAACCCTTAGCCAAATAAAACAAGAGATGGAAAGAAGAAATCCATACTAATAAAATTAGAGACAAAACAGGGACATCACAATAGACACAGGAAATCCAGAGAATCTTAAGGACACACTTTAGAAATCTTTAGTTCACCAAACTTGTAAACCTAAAAGAAATGAATATTTTTTTGGTATATACCATTTACCAAAGTTAAATCAAGATCAGTTAAACAATTTAAACAGACCCATAACTCTAGAGAAATGGAAGCAGTAATTTAAAGTCTCCCAACTAAAAAATAAAATTTAAAAAGAGATAAAAAGCTGGGGCCATATGGATTCAGTGTAGAATTCTACCAGACCTTCAAAGAAATATGCCAATACTCCTCAAATTTTCTGCAAAGTGGAAACAAAAGAGACATTTCTACTACTTTTTATGAGGCCATAATTAACCTAATACCTCAACCATACAAAGACCCAACAAAGAAAGAGAATTACTGTTCAATTTCCCTCATGAACATACATTCAAATTTTCTCAATCAAATACTTGCAAACCAAAGACAAGAACATGTCAAAAAGATTATCCGCCATGATCAAATAGGCTTCATTCCAGAGATACAGGGACAGTTCAACAAATGAAAATTAATAAGCAAAATATACCCCTAAGTAAAATGAAACACAAAAGCCACATGATCATCTTATTAGCTGCAAAAAAGGGCCTTTCACAAAACCCAACATCCCTTCATGATAAAAGTCCTGGAGATCTTAGGGACACAGGGAACATACCTCAACATATTGAAGGCAACACACAACAAGCCCACAGCCACACCAACCTAAACAGAGAGAAACTCAAAGCCTATTCATTAAAATCAGGAACAAAAACGCCCACACGCTCTTGATACCATCCACTATAGTACTTGAAGTCTTAGCTAGAGCAATAAGACACCTACGGGAGATCAAACAGGAAAGGGAGAGGTCAAGTCTCTTTATTTGCAGCCGACAGGATTGTCTGCATAAGAGATCCTAATTACTCCACCAGAAACGTCTACACCTGCTAAGTGCTTTCAGTAGAGTAGCAGGACACAGAGTGAGCGCACAAACACCAGTAGCCTCTGACACCCAAATGACAAACGGCCTGAGGGAAAACTTGGGAGCAACATCTTTCCAAGTAGCCTCCAAGTAAAACAAAACGGAATAACTTGGTGTGTCTCTAGCCCGGCAAGTCAAAGACTGCTGTAATAAAACCTCAACACAGTGAAGAGGCCGTCAAGAGACGGAAAGATCTCCCATGCTCATGGATTGGTAGAACTTGCTTAGTGAAAATGGCCATCCTGCCAAAAGCAGTGGAAAGATTTATGCAATCCCCAACCAAATCCCAGCGCAATTCTTCACAGAAACAGAAAGGACAATTTTCAGCTTCCTATGGAAACACAAAACTCCAGGAGAGCTAAAATCATCCTGAATAACAAAAGAACTGCCGGGGTATCACTATCCTCTATTTCAAATTGTACTACAGAGAGCTATATTAGGATTTTTTTAAAGCACGGCATTGGCATAAAACCAGACATGTTGATCAACGGCATTGAATTAAAGACCCAGACAAAAGCTCACACACCTGTGGGCACCTCGATTCTGACAAAGAAAACAAAAATACAGACAGGAAAAAGAGATATTTTTCAGTCCTTTTATTGAAAATAGAATCTTTTCTCATGTAATATATCCAGATTATGGTTTCCCCTTCCTCTCCTCTCAGTTTCTCCCCTGTTCCCTCGCATGAAGATCCACTCCTTCTCTGTCTCCCACTGGAAAAGTACAGGCTTCTAAGGCTTGATCATAAAATATAACAAAATAAATGTAATAAGATGAAATGAAAACTATCCCATCAGAGCTGGATAAGGCAAACAGAAGGAAAAGAGCCCAAGAGAAGGCAGAAGAATCAGAGACCCACTCATTTGTCCACCCGGGAATCCCATCAGACACTAAACTGGAAACTATAATATATAGGAAAAGGAGCTAATGCAGAATTGCGCAGGCCCGGTGCATGCTGCCCCAGGCTCTACTCTGTGAGCTTTGATCTTACTGATTGAAAGGGCCATGTTTCTTGGTGTCCTCTATGTCTTCTGGCTTTTCACTGTTTCTGCCTCCTCTTCTTCCTCCTGTGGGGTTCCTAAACTCTGAGGGTAGGAATTTGATGGAGACATCTCATTTCGGCCTGAGTGAGTGTTTCAATGTCTCTCCCTTTCTGCGTACTATCTGGTTGTGGGTCTCTGCATTTGTTCCCATCTGCTGCAGGAGGAAGCTTCTCAGATAAGGCCCTGATCTATGAGTACATCACAATGTCTTTATGAGTCATTATATCACTACGGGTTTTGCTTTGTCTGTTTGCTGATTTTTTTAGAGCATTATTATTTGGTTTTACTTTAGGTCCCTGGACTATCTAATCTCTGGTTCTTGATCACCCCAAAAGTGTCAGGTATGGGTTCCATTTTGTGCAGTGGGCCTTCAGTCAAGGGAGTATCTGTTGGTCACTTCTACAAGTTTGGTGCCACCATTGTCCTAGCCTATCTAGCAAGATGCCATTGTAGATCAAAGGGTTTGTGGTTGTTTAATGTTTATATATCTCTTTGGTAGTGTACAGAGTACCAGGGACACTAGAACCTAGAGGTGAAGGCTCCATGTAGACACCAGCTTGACATCCCCATATTCAATAAGTTGTGCAGATGTTGTCTTTAGCAATATGCCCTTGTTGTCAGTTTGTAGAGAGCAACCTCTTGTCTTGAGAAAAGTCTGGGTTGTTTGGGGAGTCCCATAGAACCCCTTTGGCCAACAACTCAATTAGATATAATCCAATTCAGCTCCAGAAAGCTTCATCTGTTGACGAGCTGGCCATTGGGAACACTGTCTCCCCCATTACTTAGTGATTTCATTTAGATAGCTCTCATATATGTATACATTTTAGGAAGCTTCTACTGTATTAGGTTTCCATACCTCCAAAATGGCCCTTAATTTTCTGTCTCTTCCCACATTCCCTACTTCATCTCCTCTCTCCTCCCCTTCCCCACTTGATCCTCTGGCTCCAGCCCACCTCCATCTATAACCGTCCACTCTATTTCCCTTTCCTAATGAGATCCATCTGTACCCTCTAGTCCCTTACTCTACACCTACCCTCTGTGGTTCTATGGATTATAGCTTGGTTATTATTAATTTAACAGCTAATGTCCACACATGCGTGAATGCGTACCATATTGTTTTTCTGAGTCTGAGATACCTCACTCAGGGTGATTTATTTTCTAGTTCCATCCGTTTACCTGCAAATTTCATGGTGTCATTTTTAATGGATGAATAATATTCCTATATATATATATATATATATATATATAAGTGTGTGTGTGTGCAACAACATTTTCTTTATTCATCCTTCTATTGAGGGACATCTAGGCTGCTTTCACTTTCTGGCTATTATGAATAGAGCAGCAATGAACATGGTTGAGCAAGTGTCTCTGTCATATGATGAAGTATCCTTTGGGTATATGCTCAAGAGTTATAGCTGAATCTCGAGGTAGATCAATTTCTATCTTCCAGAGGAACCGCTCTCTGATTTTCATAATGGATGTACAAGTTTGCACTCCCACCAGCAATGGATGACTGTTGCCTTTTCCTCACAATAGCTGACATTTGTCTTATTGATCTTGGCCATTCAGACTGGTTTAATATGAAATCTCAAAGTGGTTTTGATTTGCATTTCTCTGATGGCTAAGGGTACTGAACATTTCTTTAAGAGTTTCTCAGCCATTTCAGTTTCCTCTATTGAGAATTCTCTATTTATATCCATGCCTCATTTTTAATTGGATTATTGGTTTTCTCAATATCTGGATGTTTTGTGTTTTTTATTTCTTCATGTATTTTTAGATATTAGTCCTCTATTGGATGTGGAGTTGGTAAAAATCTTTTCCCATTCTATAGGTTGTCACTTTGTCCAAATGACAATATCCTTTTGCCATGAAGAAGTTTTTCAGCTTCATGAGGTCCCATTATTAATCATTGATCTTAGTGCCTGGGCTAATGGTGTTCTGTTCAGAAAGTCTTTTTTCAGTGCCAGTGAGTTCAAGGCTAATCCACACTTTCTCTTCTATCAGATTCAGGATATCTGACCTTAATTTGAGGTCTTTGATCTATTTGGAGTTGAGTTTTGTTCAGGTTGATAAGTATGGATCTATTTGGATTCTTTAATACATAGTCACACTGTCTGATTAGCACCATTTGTTGAAGATGCAGTCTTTTTTGAGTGTGTGATTCTGGCTTCTCTATTAACATCAAATCAGGTGTTCATAGGTGTGCTGATTTGTTTATGTCTGTGCTTTCAATTCCATTACAATGCTCAATGTGTCTGTTTTGCGGTCAATACAATTCTGTTTTTATTACTAAAGCTCTGTAGTACAGTTTTAAATTGGGCATAGTGATTCCTCCTGCACAGATTCAAGTCAAATGGGTTCCCAGCACCTAGAAGGAGAAGTGGGCATGATCTCCCATCCCTAACCAAGAAACTATCTCCAGCCCACAACTACTTGCAAAAGATATGTGAAGGGCCTGAGATTCTGCATTCTTAACAAGCTCCCAATAAACGTTGCTGCTAATCTGAATAACACACATTAAAAAAATAAAGGTGTAGATTAAATCACAGCAAAAGGGGAAAAAGCATAGAGAGCAAATGGTGCTGGAAAAGCTGAATATCTACCTACAGAAAATGAAAGTTGATTCATAACACTCACCTTGCACAAAAACCAATTCCAAATGGTTAAAGGACATTAGTTTAAAACTTGAAGTACTGGAACTTTTAGATGAAAACATAGCGAACACTCTTTAAGACTACGAGAGACAAGAACTTTCTGGATATATCACCAATAATACAGGAATCAGCCCCAAGTATCAACAAGATGGAATTCTTAAAACGTTTCTACATGCAATAAAATAAAATATAAAAAGTCATCAAGAGGTCAGACAGGATGGGAGATAATCTTTACTAGCTGTACTTCAGACAGAGGACTAATAACCATAATTTACAAAGAGTTGCAAATCAAATACCATGAAAAGTAAACTACTAATCAGTGATTTGGCCAATTCACTGAATAGACGGTTTTTTAAAAGAAAGAAAGAAAAGAGAGAGAGAGAGAGAGAGAGAGAGAGAGAGAGAGAGAGAGAAAGACAAATGGACAGTAACTATTTTTAAAAGCATGTGATATCCCTAGCCAGCAGAGAAATGAAACTCCAAACTACTTTGAGGTCCAGAGCATCCCAGTCAGAACGACTGAACAGGTCTTGTCCACACTCCCACAATAGCTGTGAGTGCATGCATGGAGCTTCCGTCCTGGGTCCAGCAAACACTGTTTCCTTGGAGTCATCAACCACCCCTGACACTGAAATCTTTCTGCTCCATGTTCCCTGAAGATTCCTGAGCCTTGGGGAGAGGGCTTAGCTACAGATGTCGCTTTTAGGGTTGTGCATTCCACAGTTTCTTACCCTCTACCCATTCTAAACAGGACTTGTAAGCATATCATCATTTTTATAAACTGATCATTTTAGCATGCTACTTTTAAAAAGAGTTTTTAAGCCAGCATTTAGCATTCAGAGTTGAATATTGTATTTATACCCAGTTGAAGCTCATGGTCAGAGCAGTCTGGACGTGAGCTAGAGGCTTCTCCCCTTACACTTCTGGAGGGCTGCTGTGACAGGAGTAGGATCTGCTCCTTCCTTGGCAGCCAGAATCCACTTATGAATGCACGGGTTTATTGTATTTTTAGAACATTTTTTTAACTATCCATTTTAACTTTTAACAATCATGAACCCAAATAAACCTTCTTTCCATTGTAGATTATTTCTCCCAGATATTTGTCACAGTGACCAAAAGCTGCTTAAGACAAACGTGGCTTTTGGTTGTAGTTTAAGTGTATTGGAGTTAGCATTAATGTTTTGGACAGGGACTATCAAAGGCAGGGAGTGAGACTCATGAGGCCTTGGAAAGAGCTGTGCAAGCATCTATCTCGCACACGTGTACAAATTGTGTGTTCCAAGTCCAGAAGAAACTGGAAGCACCTTAGTTCCAGATGTATGATAATATTTTCATTTCTACAAAGTTTTGACTAATGGGTGATCATTCAGTTTGCAAATTCCTTCATTGGCAATTATTTATGGTTATTTTCATCATGGACTCTAAATATTACTAGATGCGTAGAACCTAAATCTCCACCACATACATGAGTAAGATGGTATGTCATGCTTTTAATATTGCTCTGGCTTGTGTATGATGTTTTCCCATGATCTTGTAAAGACTTGTTCATTGAAGGCTTTCTTCACACTGAAAGGTGTTTAGATCCTGGGGCTCTGATCTAATCAATGCATTAATCCACGATGGATTCAGACTTTGATAGCATTCCTGGGAGATGATAGAAACTTTCAGAGTTTGGACCTAGGTCAAAGAAGTGGCTTACTGGGAGCATGTCCTTAGATGCTCTATCTTGGTCCAAGTTCCTCCTTGTCTCACTCTATGCTTTCTGGCCTTGATGACAGGAGTGGCCTCCTCTGTCACATGTCCCCTTCTCCATGGTGTTTTACCTCACCACAGACTCATACCAATGGAGCCAACTGATAGACCATGAATCAAAAATAATATAAAATATCTTGGGGTAACTATAACCAAGCAAGTGAAAGACCTGGATGACAAGAACTTTAAGTTTTTAAAGAAAGAAACTGAAGAATATATGAGAAAATGGAATGATCGCCCTTGCTCTTGGGTAGGTAGACTCAACACAGTAAAAATGGCAATCTTACCAAAAGCAATCTACAGATTCAATGCAGTCCCCATCAAAATCCCAACACAATTCTTCACAGACCTCAAAAGAGCAACTCAACTTCATATGGAAAACAAAAACTCAGGATAGCTAAAACAATCCTGTAAGATAAAGGAACTTCTGGTGGCATCACTATCCCTGACGCACTAGAAATAATACAGGGACTTGATCCCAAACAATGGAGTCTATTTTAAATTAATTCCCCACCCAAGCCTCAGAGTTCCTGCCTCATTTTTCTCTTTCTGCTCGCTTACTGTTTATCTCCTCCTCGGTCTTACAGAATTGCCAGTGCTGTTTAACGTGGCGATGTGGTGACTGGAAACGTGGCTCTGGGGTGAATTCAGAACAGCTGCAGGACAGAGTGAATGGAATCTAGTGCACCAGGCAGAGCCTATGGGATGCTGGGGGTGGGGCGCTTCCTTGTCAGATGATGGAGTCCGGGGTCCAGGGTCCTGTCCCGAGGACTGTGAATGCAGTCTGACCTGGATGCTTCCACAGACTCTTCACAGGGACCCCGTGTAAACTGGAAAATGAAAAGAGCCAGGGGATCGTGAAGAGGGGGCAGAAAAGAGGGCTTTACAAGAAATGAAGGTACTTTTTAAAAAACGGAATTATACTAATTCTTTTGCCAGTGCTTTCTTAACCTATGGGTGACAGGATCCAAACTAAAGACTAACAATCCAGAAAACATTCTACATCAAGGGTACCATTGGAAAATCAAGATCAGAAAGGAGATAAACGTGTGAATAAAAGAGTCAACCCACTGTAGCCCAGTAATTAACACAGAAATGAACATAATGAAGATAATGTAAAGTATAATGCAATAAAATGTCTACTGCACGTTGTAAAATAATGCATCCTTCTTGAGGAATTTAGCCAGCATTTCTACCCATTGCAGTTTATTCAAAAGAAATAATCACAGTTTTTGGTAAAGATAAACTCCAAGTAAATTAAATTCATAATGGAAAAAATCCGGCAATACTTCCACTCTGTGAATGCAGTGTTTGATTAGAACTAGTACAGCCTAGCAGAGTTTGATGGAAATTCACACAATGGTTAAACGTTGTTCTGGACTGAAGGCGTTTGCTCGATGGCGAGTGAACTCCTAGCAAGCACGAGAAGTCGAGCTCTAAATCTCAAGGATAAATTACTGAAGTTTTGTTAAATTCTGGGGCATGGTTTAAAAGTCTTTCTCTTGGCTTCCCTTCTGTTGCTTCACACTGCCCCCTTGTGGTAGGACTAGCTAACTGAACCAAGGCCTGCCTGCACACAGGCTCTACCATGCCTGTCAACCTCATCTTGCCACAGGCCCTGTCATCTACAAAGTTTGTTCTTGAGAACCATGTAATTGAGTTGCTTGTAAATAGGTTTTTTTTTTTTAAAAAAAAGATAATGAACACTTTTTAGAATTTTTTTTCAAGACATGGTTTCTCTATGTTTCCCTGGCTGTCCTTGAACTCAATCTGTAGATCAGTCTGGTCTCAAACTCAGAGATCTGCCTGCCTCTGCCTCCCGAGTGTTGGGTTTAAAAGCATGTGCCACCACCACATGACATGAACATGGTTTTTAATCTAAAAAAAACCTTCCCTTCATAATGTTTCAAGTAAGTTTACCATTTTGTGTTGAGCTGCACTCAGAGTTCCCATGGCCCACATGAGCCATCAGTCTGCAGGTTGGACCTGTCTAGAGAGGCCTTTCGAATCTTGTGGGAAGCCAGAGAATGGAATAGCTCAAGAAATGCAGCTACATTTGGGGAAAAGTAAAAACTGGCCACTCTACAGAGAAGAGATGGTGTTGCCATCCTTCAGGTATTTGAACCCAGGCTTAAACCACACAGAAGGGGGGGGCGGTGCTATTGACTAATTCCACCATTGCTTGTGGAAACCAGAGTAGGACCTCAGATGTCCTGCTTGATCCCTCGACCTTTCCCTTTAGAAACAAAGTCTGTCAGAGCGCCTGGAGCTGGATTGGTGACCAGACTCCCCAGTGAGCCTCCTGTGTCTTCCCTCCTGTAGTGTGGGTGCCCAAGACATACCTGGCCATGCCCAGACTTTTAGCAGGGTGTTGAGAAACTCAGCTTCTCATTCTCTTGCTCAGGAGCTAGCTCTTTGATCCCTGACTGCTTCTTTAAAGGTATAAGAAGAACGAGATTGCTTGCATGGTGTGTGAAAGAGACGTGTTTGAGCCTCAGAACAAAAAAACAAAACAAATCCTGAAGATACCGGGATACTAATAATAAACTATAAAATGACTGGACAAGTGCTTTTAAAGAAAACAAATATATTTTTGAAAAAGTATGAATATATTCAATATATGAAAATGTAATTTATTCTAAAACACAAAGTCAAAGAGATGATGGCAGTTTATACACAATTAAAGAAAGGTTAGTGAGTTGAGAAAGGGGCTTAAGAAACAAAGCACAGATAGGACAGAAGAATCCCAAAGTTCATAGTAAGATCTCCTACCTTACATCCTGAAGCGCAGAACTTCACGGCAGAATCAACAAAGAGAATATTTGTGAAGATGAAGACTGAATTGTTTTTAAATAGATGAGAGACAAGAATACTCAGATTGGAGGTTTCCAAACCCTAAGCTAGATAATTAAAGGATATTCAAACCGGACAAAATAAAACAAATTACAGAAGAGCAAAGAACGAAGACAGGAAAAGAACCTAAGAGAAAGGGCAGGCAAGCCAGAAGACAAGGGCAGGTTTACAGCTGCAGTCTCAAGACCACGGCACTGTCAAGGAAATAGAATCACGCATTCAAGAAGTGAAATAAAAATCCAGAACAGGGCTGAGAACGAACGGCTCAGTGGGAAGAACACTTGCCATACCATCATGAGGACCTGAGATCGATTAGAGAGCCCAAGTAAAAATGTGGGTGCATGCTTATAATTCCAGAGCTGGGGAGGTGCAGGCAGGAGGATCCCCGAGATTTGCTGGCCACCCAGTCTAGCCCATTTGGTCATCTCCAGGCCCAGTGAGACCTTGTTTCATAAGCTTTGGGACTTTGGACTAGGAATGGGGTTAATCATTTTAATTGGGCCTTAATTGGCTATCCTAGTAGTAACAGGAAAGACAGTGTGCTGAGGGAAATTTGGACCATGGAAGCCTGACTCAGGAGGTTTCAGAAAGGAAGAATATTAGCAATTGATGTAGAGACCATTCTTGTAGTGTTTTGGCAAAGAATGTGGCTGCTTTATGCCCTTGCCCCGAAAATATACTTAAAGCCAAATTGAAAAGTTTTGGACTATGGCCTTTAGCAGTGGAAATTTCAAGACAGCCTAGTATTGACTGTGTTGCATGCTTGGGAGTGATTACTTTTATGCAGATCTACAATGAGAAGGCACAGGCAGGGAAAAGAGAAATATAAAGTGTACAGTTTGAGAAGAAAAGGATCACCAGGGAATGTAAAGTTGGAATCACGTCTTGTACTCAAGGAAATAAAAAGCTTAAACTAAAGCTTGATGCCAAATGGAATACAGAGTGATGATTGAAGGCAAGACCCCACCCAGCTAACCCTGCGGCCTGTGAAAGGGCTGAGGGCTTTCCTAGGCTTAAGCAACACTGAAAAGTTTATGAAGACCTAATTCAAGAAGGGGGCCAGTTTCCAGCCCCAGCAAGCAGAACTTGGTAGTTTCAGCCATAGGGTTCTGGATTTAGAGTCAAGGATACAGGAAAGGGATTTGGAAACTCTCTCCACAGTTAAGGAAAGCCACTGAAGCCAGCATTTGGCAGGGGAGCCGCCATTGCATGAAGCTGTGAAGGTGAAGCCCGACTTCCATGAGGGATCCCAAGATGTTGGAGATGCCAGTGCTGTGGGATACATAAGGGAAGCTGCAGACTGAGTGTGGGACGAGAGGAGGGGAGGGGGGTCATGCTCAGCAAAGCTAGGAGGGAAGGGCCAGCTAATAACCCTTTGAACATCAGACATGGAGCTGCAGAATTTGCAGTTTGCCTGGCTGGTTTTTGATCTTGCTTTGGTCCAGTGTTTCCTCCTTACGTCCCCTTTCCTCCCTTTTGGAATGATAATGTATATTCTGTACCGCTGTATGTTAGAAGGACATGACGTGCTTTTTGATTTTTATTTTACAGGGGATTACGGCTAAGAGACTGCCTGAGCCTCAGAAGAGACTTTGAACTTTGGATGTTTGAACAGTGATGGGACTGTTAGACTATGGAGATGTCTGAATACATTTTGTACTGTGACATGACGACAAGCCTATGGGGACAGGGAGTAGAATGTGGAGGTTTGAATGCGAATGGTCCCCATAGGGTCACCTATTTGAATACTTAAGTTACCAGGGACTAGAATTGCTTGGGAAGGATCAGGAGGTGTGGCCTTGGAGTAGGTATGTCACTAGGAGGTTTCAAAGCCTATGCCAAGCCTAGTCTCTCTCTCTCTCTCTCTCTCTCTCTCTCTCTCTCTCTCTCTCTGACTGCAGAATAGGATGTAAACTCTCACTTACTGCTATACGGCCATACCTGTCTACTTCCTCCCATGGTCATGAACTAACCCTCTGAAACTGTAAACAAAGCCCTAATTGAATGCCTTGGTCATGGTACAGTAGAACATTAACTGAGACACACGGCACACACATACACATGATTTCTATTAAATTAAAAAAAAAAGATGCCACAGTCAAACAATAAATACAGTCCAGGTCTTTATTACAAAAATATTTTCACAATACTGTAAAGGAAGCAAAGGGGATACTTGTCACTTGGGGAAATAACGCGTCTGCATAGGCTTTCTTCTCTTAGGAATAGCCTACCAGAGGAATTACTGTAGTCAAATTGCTAAGTACAGCAGGAAATTGAATTTACCACTCTTCAGAAGAATAAAATGTCAAGGGCGATTAGTATAATAATGTCAAATTAGAAATGAGTCCTATTCATGGAAAAGAACGAGAATTACTCATGATGCTGGAAAGTTCCTGGCACTGTGCTCCAATATTCTGAGCCAGTCTGTTATCTAGCAGAGCCCATCGTGGCTATGAAGAGAATTCACATCTGTATAACCTCTGCTTGCAAATGAGCTTGGGGTTTTGAAGCCCTTCTCCCAGAACAAGGGCTTTCCGTGAATGACAATATCCAAGCTACCTACTGGGTCCTACTGTAGATCTAAGGATGAAAAAGGCTCAGCCACTGTTCTTTTCAGACAGTCTCTTGTATTATTTTTGTGGCCTAACCTCTGAAAGTAGGGGGTTACATTTAAATTGAAGCCTGAATGATGTCTTAAACAATAAAATAGTTTCATCGCTTTCAATGCCTTTGATATTAAATCACTGAAAACATTTGTTAGGAACTGTCTATTGCATGTTAAAACACAGGAAATAACTAGGCTTAAAAATGTTGAGTATATGCATGTGTGTGTGTGTGTGTGTGTGTTGTGTGCAGAACAGAGGCTGATACTTGGGTGTCTTCTACCACTTTCCACCTAATTTTTGAGCTCTGGTCTCTTCACCAAAACTGAAGCTCACTAATCCTGCTAGACTAGCTGGTGTTGGCGCTCAGGAGCTCTGCCCATCCTCCAACTCCCTCAGTGCTGAGGTTATACATTTCTGACATTACACCCAGATTTGAAACAGATGCTAGGAAGCTGAGCTCAAGTGCCCATGCTTCTGCCATGAGAACTTTACCCACGGGACCACTATTGTGTATCAATTTCCTCCCATTTGAAACCCCCACCCCACCCCACCCCCACCTCAGAGGCAGGAGGGTCACTGGGTGACTCAGGAAGCAAAGACTCAGAAGTCTCAGGAAGTTCCGAAAATAACAAGATTCACATGGCCTCTTCCCTGAGGTTATTCAAGCAGTAAGAACTTACTGGCTGGCCACCGTGGAGGCCTGGAGGAGACTTCTCCAGTCTGGAACTCCAGGTATGAAGGCTAGGGTAGAAACATTCCTTTACACTGTGTGGATATATGTCGCTGTGACTGATTTACTAAACAAGCTGACTGGCCAACAGCTGAACGGGATACAGTTAGGCAGGAAAGCCAAACTGAGAATGATGGGATGAGGAAGGGTGGAGTCAGAGGGCACATGGCCAGCACAGAGGGAGCAGATGAATATGCCATGTTAATAAAGGTACGGCCATGTGGCAGAGCATAAATAAGGAATATGGGTTAACTTAAAATGTAAGTGCTAGTTAGTAATAAGTCTGAGCTATAGGCTAAGTATTTATAATTCATATTCAGCCTCTGAGACAGATATTTGGCACTGGGTAGTTGGGACAAGAAATGTCTGCTTTTGTAGGGTTTTCAGTGATTCTTCTGCCTTTAGTCATCCAAGATGCTGCAAATAAACCCAACTGGTTCCCTGTCTGGGAGAATAGACATTTGTTCCTCTCCCCAGGGAAGTTAATACAACCACAATCTTCCTAGCCCCAAAATTATTACCTATAGGTGAGGAACAATAAGACTGACACCCTGATTTAACAAAGCTAATGATGTACAAAAGGCAGCTAAATTATTGTGTGCTTATTTTCCTAAGACAAAAATGCGGAACTTACGGGAAATGAGAAGAGGGTAAATTCAAAGTAGAAATCTCTGAATTTTTTTTTTTAGTTTTCTTATTTCCACCATCTTTACTTCCTTTTTCTTCTTTTATTTTATATTATTTTACTGACAGTGTTTCAATTTGTAGACCAGGCTTGAAACTTCCAGTCCTCCTATCTTGGCCTCCGCAGCGATTTTAGGCACGTGCCAGCATGTCTGGATGGATACTCATATTTTCTTCCAACAATTCTCAAATGTACTAGTTTAGTTATAGTAAACATGGGGGATAATTAGCTTGAAACAAGTAATTAATTAGCTCAAGGTTTTGGAGATTCTTGTACAAGTCTGGATGGCCTTTTCGCTTAGGGCCTCTGCTGAGGGAACCAGATGACAGAGGCCAGGAGAACATGGTGAAACAAACCAGTAACACCACAGACAATAAAGCAGGAAGAGACAGGGCTGGTAGCATACCATAATTCCTTTAGGGACACACCTCCAAGTGATCGAAGGATTCCTGCTAGCCTCCACTTTTCAATGGTTCCACCACCCCCTGTCACTCTGAGAGACCATGCCTTTGACACAAGGACCTCTGAGGTCACCAATCCACGTGTAAAACATAGCTGTAAGTCAGAAGATAAAAATCCAGGGAAGGGATGGGGCTAGAGCTCAGTGTTAGAGTGTTTGCCCAGCATGTGTAAAGTTCAGTTCCCAGAACACAGACAAGTCAGGTAACTATGTTATAAACCTTTCCCTCTCTATTTACCTCTGGTCCCGGCCATGTCCTCTCAAGCCCAAGCTGGGGCTGTATGCACTGCTTACTTAGTTAAATGACACGCTGGTCCTTTGGTTCCCATCTCGTCAAGGTCTCTTGCTACTGGCATGCAGTCAATCTGCCTTATGAAGCCCTGTGTGGCATCCAAGTGAAAAGCCACCTTGCAGATGAAGTCCAAAGTAAAATGGAGACATTGCAAACAAATCCCAATCCTAGGCAGGCAGCATCCAACTCGCCCCTGTTTCTCATCCCCTGCAAGCCTTCCTTCTTTCCTGTTACTTGAAGCATTTATACTCTGGACCCCCAGGAAGAGAACACTAAACAAGAGGAAAGACGTGAACACACATTGAGAGAAGTTTGTAACACAAATTCTAATTGTTCATAATAATAAACACTCAGAGTCAGATATTGGGGTGGGGGGGGGGAGCTGAAGGATCAAAGAAGTAGTGCAGCCAACCACTGAGGAAACCCTTTACCTCTACCGAATCCCAGACTGAGGGGCGATCCTGTCTCCAGTGATCCTCAGATTACATGCTCAGATTGCATCTGAGCTCCTGTCTGCTCTCACCCACCTTATATCCCTCTCTTCGCCCGGTCACACCACTTCTGTCTCTACCTCCCTAGTGCTAGGATTAAAGGTGTGTAATTCCCAGGTGCTGGGATTAAAGGTGTGAACTACTGCTGCCTGGCTCTTCATCTTTGAGACTGGATCAATCTAGTTTAACCCAAAATGGCTTGAACTCACAGAGATCCTTCTGCCTCTGCCTCCCAAGTGCTGGGATTCAAGGTGTGTGCCACCACTGCCTGGCCTCTAAGGCTGACTAGCAGCTTAGTTCTGCACTCTGATCTTCAGGCAAGCTTTATTTGTTAGATCACAAACAAAATCACTACAACGTTTTTAACTCCATTCTCAATCGTGAAGGATCAAGTGGATTCCTTTCGACTAAAGCGACTGTACATTCATGCAAGCATTTGATATGAACCGTTATATGCGCATATCCCTTATGTGGACTGGATCTGAGACACCAGGTGTTAGTCTAAGTGTTCTACATATATCTATTTACTTTATCCTTAGCCGATGAGGAAAACTGGACCCAGAGCAATGAAGTTAGCAAAGAGAGTATAGTGCCGAATTAGAGGAGCCATCCCAGGCAAAGCTTTAACTGCATTGGATGGTGGGCATGTGGACAGCAATGCATAGCTACATTCTTGATTTTATGTCCAACTCAAGGGTCTACACAAAGTAACTTTGATGTTGTTGTTTTGTTTGTTTGTTGGTTTGGAGACAGGTTTCTCTGTGTAATAGTTCTGGCTGTCGTGGAACTCACTTTGTAGACCAGGCTGGCCTTGGACTAAGATCCACCTGCCTCTGCCTCCTAAGTGCTGGGATGAAAGGTGTGTGCCACCACTGACTGGTGGTGTTTTGTTGTCTTTTGTACCTAGAGTTAGAATATGTTCAGACTCAAGTGATGGTGAGAGAGTAGCCAACCTATAGAGCAGGAAATCTTGATTCAGAAGAAGAAGAAAAGAGGAAGAGGAAGAGGAAGAGGAAGAGGAAGAGGAAGAGGAAGAAGAAGAAGAAGAAGAAGAAGAAGAAGAAGAAGAAGAAGAAGAAGAAGAAGAAGAAGAAGAAGAAGAAGAAGAAGAAGAAGAAGAAGACGACAGACCACCCTGTGTTAGAGTTAACAGGAATGTCTGTGCGGCAACAGAAGTTTGTCAAATGCCATGTGAACCCACCTCTGAACATGCTGATAGTCAGTAACCTCCCGCACTCTTAAGTGCTGTGTACATCCAAGGGAAGAATCTGGAAAGCGTTTGCAATGCTGTTCCTCCAGAGCCTAAGAAACTCCCCTTCCAAACACACGAGCATAAAATGACTCGTGGATGAGTAGCTGTGAGTAGCAGCCTTCAGGAGAGCAGCTGCTTAGGCCCTAAATGGTGTAGCCTAAACTAGATTTGCATTCATCGTATAACCCTGGCTGGTCTCAAACTTTGGGCTACCACCCTCCCTCAGTTTCCTGGGTGGTGGAGCAAATGGACACCCCATGAGTGGTTTATACTGGTCTAAGTACTCGTGTTTACAAACCATAGACCTGTGTGGTGCAAAAACTAGCAAGTGCAGCTTCTTCCTCTTGGATGTTTAAAGCCTGAGACTGCTCCCCTACAGAGACCTCCTACCAAGACGAGCTAACTACTCACCCCATGCTCTACCTTAGGGTCCAGTTCAGTGGTTCCGTCAGAGCAGCACAGACCACCTGAGCCCAGCTCTTCTGTACATGTGTCTGTTTCTATCTTTTCTCCATCCCCTCACTACCCAGTCGGGGTTCCAGACCCAAGCCAGGAGGGTCACAGCCGTGTACAATATATATAAGGAGTATATCTAACCACACAGCTGTACTTTTATATGGCTGGCAGTGCAGGTTTGCTCACACCAGCATCCCACAAGCATGTGAGTTGTGCATTATGGTCTATGATAACAACCGTGTTTCATCAGATGGAAGGATTTTTTTTTTTAGCCCCGTGGAATGACCATCATATTTGTAGCACATCGTTGGCTGTAATGTCATCTTGTGGCACATACGTGTATCTGAATGGGTGTGCAGTTCTCTGGCCTTCCAATGAAAAGCCAAGGCGGCTTCTGAGGTCGCCCTTTTGATGGCCCAGGATTTTGGTCTTCCCACCCCTGAATAATGATGCTGTTAGTGCTGCCCCCCTACACAGCATCTTATACACAGCTTTCAGAGCTGGAAAACTAACGCCAAATTCCACAGTTACCTCCCAGGTTACTTTTTTTTATTCTGTTCCCAGCTAGATAAATGGCCCTGTCTTCTTACAGGTTTATGCCTCCATGCACGTTTTTAATACAAATTTGACCTAGGTTCTCTAGTTTTCTCCAGAGGTTTATTGAAATGACCCCATCTATTCCTATTGACAGTGGAGACCCTGGAGTCACCTCTCAAGTTGCCAGATCCCTTCAACTCCACCATGAATCCTCGCTGGGAAGGACAGACTGTGCAGCTGTCGCTTTGTAGCCGTGGGTCCCAACACACAGCGAGTGCTTTACCGACCTTTACAGCGGTTTGGGTTCTTGATCTCAAGTGCCAAACTGATCCTGGGTGGCTTAAGTTGCTCACAGGGAATCAGCCATGGCGACTATGAAGCCAAGAGCAATCCAAATTCCACAGCTGGCCCAACTGATCACTTTGTAAGGCCAAACCCCGCAGCTTGTAACACCAGCGTTACCAAAGTTAGATGCCACTCATGCTCCAGGTGTTCTCGGGGAAAGTGGTGACTGCTGCTCAAAAGAACTATTGGGGAAAGGGATGGAGAGAGGGTGCTGAAGGAAATCAGGGAGGGAGAGCAGGTGGAGTGTGTGATGGTGTTTGGAGAAGGCTGACTCCTAGAGGAGCTTAATGGAATTACATCTATTCTTGATCCAGTCATTGCCATCACTGCATTTCTGGGGAGGCAGAAGATACAACTAAGCCCATCCTGGACCAAATCTGTGACCCCCTTCTTTCCTGGACTTAGCATCCCCTACTTAAGAGCACCAGGACCCTCCACACACCCCTTTCCCTGTTGTTATTCGCCGAACTTAATTCTATTACTTTCAAAGGATCCACAGTAGAGAGCTGCTAGTGAAAATTCTCTTTCCCTCCTACCTGCACAGATGCAGGTTAACAATAAGAATGTTTCTTTAGAACGCCTGGGTAGGATTTAGAAACCCCTGCTTAGCCGCCACCTGGTTCTCAGCCACCTTGTCCATGAGCACAACGCTCCTAAGACTAAGAAGCAAATACATGTATGGGAGCCTGGGGTGATTTGCCCGTGCTGCTGATCGGTCATGCTTCTTTTCAAGGCATTTAAAAACTTACATTTGTGTGTGTCTGTGTGTTTGCGAGTACGCATGTGCGTATGTTTTATGGCACACATGTGGAGACCAGAAGACAACCCACAGGAGTTGGTTCCTCCTTCCCATCATGAAGCCTCTATGCAGGGCTCAGAAATCAAACTCAACAGCAGGACCGGTGGCAGGTGCCTTTGCCTGCTGAGCCATCTTGCCAGCCCAGGAGGGGTTTCTGTTTGTTTTTAATACGCTTGACCAAAAGCTCTACCCACAATACGAACAGAATAAAATATCTACCATCCAGAGGCCAGGGGAGAACTTCATTTCAGTCCTTAGTTTACTTTTATGAAGCTGCCAGGCCATCTTCAATTTTCTTAACTCCTTCCAGAATCTTCCCATATTTGCTTGTGTTATGATTAGGGTCTTTCAAGAGTCAATGCTGATAGAGATTGGAATCTGTCATTTTGCCAAGGACTACAGGTCCTCTGTCCACACATTTTAAAGGTTATATACTGTTCTTATAGATATAATTTATATGAATTAGATCTATTTTTATAGACATTTGGGTGATCCACTTTTTTCTTTATACAAACAAAACTGTAAAGAACATCTGATTATTTACTTACAGGGGGGAAATATTTGACCAAAGAGAATTTTTAATTTTGATGTTTCATCAAACTTGTATCAAATCAGAATCAACTGCGCGTGTATGTATTTTTTCACATTTCCTTTTTAAGGGTTATTTTTAGTTATGTGTATCTGTGTGTGTGAGAATGTGGGTTTGTGCACATGATGGCCGTCTCTCTGAAAGCCAGAAGAGGGTGTCAGAGGCCCTGGAGCTGGAGTTACAGGGAGTAAGAACTGCCCAATGTGTATGCTATAAAACAAACCTGGGTCCTTTGCAAGAGCAGTATACACTCTCAACCACTGAGCCATCTGTCCAGATCCATATTTTACCCCTTTTCATTAAGCCTGCATGTTACCAAATGCTTTAATCTTTGCCAGTAAAAATTTATTTATTTATTGTGTGATGTATATGTGTTCATATTTGTGTATATGTGTATGAACATGCATGTGTACATATGTGTGCATATCTATGGAAGTCAGAGGTCAACATCTGGTGTCTTCTTCAGTCATTCTCCACCTTAGTTTTTGAGGCAGGATCTCTCACTGTGAGCATGGAACTCACTGGTTTGGTTGCACTGGCTGGTCAGTGAGATCCAGGGATCTGACCCCCTAAGCCTTACTCTGCACTCAGTTACAGACATGCGCCAGTTTTTATATGGAGGCTGGGGATCTGAATTCAGGTCCTCATGCTTATGTGGCAAGTCCTTTACTGAGACATATATATGTGTCCCAGCCCCAGAGAATATCAATGAAAATGACAAGTACCATGTCTTTATTCATAAGCAGAATCTAGATTTTAAAAATATGACAAGAAAGATGAAGGAGAAAAGTGAGTGGGCTCCGAGATTACAGACCACACAGCATTTCTAGTTTTCTCTCGTTTCCTCATGCTTCAGTTCCCTGCTCCTGCTGCCGTGCCTCCCCACCATGCTGGCTACTTATCCCTCTGGACATGGACTTTACCAAATAATTTCACCATCGGAAGTCAGTAGTGTTGTATGGTCTTAGAGCTCCCTCTGGTGGTAGAGCTGCAGACTGACTGACGGTGTCCTTTCAAAATCCAGTGCCTCCCTGCTCACAGTCTGACGGCCAGCACAGGACCATCATCCACTCAGTTTCCAAAACACGCTGCCCACTCACTTCCTACATTCTAATTGGGCTTCCAACATCATAAACATTGTTTAAGATCCAAAAGTCAGAAAGCAAACTCGACGAGTTAGAAGGGAAAATGCTGTATTACTTGCGGTGATGCCTATTAAGCACCTGTGAACAGAGTATCTCTCTTGCACTAGCCCATAATAACAGCCACTTCTTTGTTACTTATTCCTTACCTCTGGCCTCTTCACTAGGTCTTGTGCATCTCCTGCCGAGGTTAACTAGCAGACACCAATACAAAATTCCAGCCCATAAATGCAGTCACCCAGATTCAAAAGGGTTATGTAATCTGTGTAAGGTCACAGTTTGTAAATGGCAGACCTGAGAGTCCGGCTGAAGTCCACTAGTCTCACTGTATTCCACATGCAACTGCTACTTATGGAACAGTCTCCTAAACAGTGTTAGTAAAATACTACCTGACCAAGCATTTTAATAATAACTGTTGTTATTAATAAGCTTTCCCTGTTTTGTATTAATAACAGCTAATGACTATCAGCTGTTTTCTCTGTGGTGGCCATTGTTCTAAGAGCATTATACAACCGAACTCATTTCAAACTTATGATACTGGTACTGGCATTACTATCCCTGATTCTACATGAGGAGGCTGAGGAGGTAAGTAGTTCAATTTCGCCAAGATAGTAATTCCTATTTTCATTCAACCTGTAGAAGAGCATCTTCCTTGCTACGGTATAGAGTAGGAGCAAGCTTATTTTCAGAAGATCTGGGCGTTGGGGGTGTTAGTTTATAGGAGAAAAGGACTAATGTCTCTATACATTAGTGACCTCTGGTGTAAGGGGAGAGCGGGGGTGCTGTATATGAGCAAATGAAGATCCAGAAACAGAAAAGATAGGATCCATCAGGGGTCCGACTAAGATGAGACAAGAACAGGGTACCAGGAGTAGTCCAACACAGAAAGGGTTTTATGAGGAAATTTTGTTAAGAGCTTTTCTTGAGTAGACAGTGTAGAGCTGTGTAAACTGTCCCGGTCTCTTCCCTATGAAATCCTGGTAAGTTTTATGTTGCTACTTTGTGTTAAAACCCTAATTTTAGGATAGAGAGCTCAAAAGACAATGTAGAATGCAACCCATGGCTTTGACATAAATTGAAATAGCCCCATGTGCTCTCGAAGGCAAAAGGTATTAAGCATTTTGGAGAAAACAAGGAAAAGACTTTCCACGCATGTATATCTTTAAAAAAATGTATTTATTTGGTATAGAGTGTTCTGTCTGCATGTTTGCCTGCATGTCAGAAGAGGGTGCCTGATCTCATTACAGATGGCTGTGAGCCACCATGTGGTTGCTGGGAATTGAATTCCAGACCTCTGGAAGAGCAGCCAACGCTCTTAACCGTTGAGCCATCTCTCCAGCCCCCCCCCCCACACACACACACATGTATATCTTAGAAATCATTGTTGTACACAATTTTTCACAGACCTTGAAAGAACAATACTCAATTTCATATGGAGAAACAAAAAACTCAGAATATCTAAAACAACCCTGTACAATAAAGGAACATTTGGTGGGATCATCCTGACTTCAAACTCTACTATAGAGCTATAATAATAAAAAACAGCTTGGTATTGGCATAAAAATAGACATCTGGAACCAAACAGAAGGCCCTGACATTAATCCACATACCTATGAACACCTGATTTTTGACAAAGAAGCAAAAATGGTACCATGGAAAAGGAAAAGAATCTTCAACAAATGGTGCTGGCATAACTGGATACCACCATGTAGAAGATTGCAAATAGATGCACAAAACTCAAGTCCAAGTGAATCGAGGAACTCAGTGTGAAACCAGTTACATTGAACCTGATAGAAGGGAAAGTGGGAAGTAGCCTTGAATGCATTGGCACAAGAGACCAGTAGCACACAGTTTTGGGGGGATTGTGGCAGGTGACCCTTACTGTCTGGATGGCTGTGAATGGATCCCAGACGCCAAGCATCAAACTCTTGATACTGGTTAATTTTGGGATGATTTTATTTGATTGTGACTGCGCATGCCCTGGCTCTTCCCTCTTGGAGGAAGAAAGGATTTAGCTGTTTTCTTTAGTTTTGTTCTTGTTTCATCTTCCAGGAGCCCATGGTTAGAGACACTTTGGATATTCTAGAGACACTTTGGATTCTAAAGAGGCTTTGAACTTTGAAAGAGTCGATATTTTAAAGACTGAACTTTAAAGACTGGGGTCTTTACATTGTCATATTAATATCAGCATGACACCATGGAAGAGCAAGACAGGCTATGGCTTAGTAAGTGCTGTATTCGTGTGTCAAGTTGACAAGGGGCGGATATTATGGTCAGTTTTCATGTCAACTCTACACAAGATCGGGTCATCTGGGAATAAGGAATCAGAGTTGAGAAAACGCCTCTGTAATAATTAGCCTGGAGACAAGTCCGCAAGTCATTTACTTGAGTGACGATTGATGTGGGAGAACCCAGCCCGTTGTGCTTGATGGCAGAGCGACCCTGGGGTTTATAAGAAATGAAGCTGGGTCAGCGATGGGGGCAAGCCAGTAAGTCATGTTTCTCCACGGGAGGAAGGGAAGGAGTGGAAACTGGGATTGGTAAAAAAGATAGTTTATTTTCTTTTATGAAATAAATTATATAAAAAAGAAGAAAAGTAACTAAGACAGTAACTTTGAAATCAGTTTGTCATGATCCACTAAATATCATTCTAAATATCATACCAAGACTAACCTGTTGAAACAAACTAGAAGCCTGGGAGAGGGAAAAGTAGGATGTTTTATTATTTTGAGGAGCAGTCATAGTGGGGCTATCACAGCTGAAACTTGAGGTATTTAGAGTTCAGCATTAAAACCACACGGGGTGGAGGGCTGGGGCTGCCTAAGCGGAGGTGAAAGGGGAAATGAACTGTTGGTTTAAGAACAAACCCTGCCTTCCCTCCCACTTCGCTGAGGAATCGGACCACAGCGTATCTCACAGGCAAACTAGAACCGACTTCCAGCCCAAGCCGCAGGCATCTGATAACCTCTGATAACCTCCACGAACGTGGCGTATCTTCCTACGGGCATGCACTGCACATGCACATGGGTTCGGTAAATATTACAATTTCCTTAATCGGCTCAATAGTTTCAGAGGCTGCTTAATGAAGTGTTAGGAATAAAAGATAGACCATTACTAGATTATGACCACTTATCAGTTTAACATAAAGTCACAATTTTATTGGGAAAATTTGGATCCCAGCCTACGATTTTCATCAGAATCCAAAATGAGGTAGCAAAATGTACTAGTGGCTGGTAGTGAGGGAGGACGTGTGGCTCGTTATGGTAGCAGTGGTCACATTCTTACTAGGGTGTGTGTGTGCATGTGCGTGTGCGTGTGCATGTGTGTGTGTGTGTGTGTGTGCGCGTGTGCATGTGCGCATGTGTTCAACACTGCACCTTTTGTCTGCAATCAGACTGACTGGGAAGCATAAAGACTCACATTTGACTTTTTAATCGAAACGTTCTGCCATTACATTACTCACATCCAAGTCTGTACAGGTCTGGGATCTTCTTCCTAGTGGAGTACAGGGCCAGGTGAGGACATTTTATTGAAAGCTGAGCACAGTCAGGCTGCCTTAGGCTTAAGAGTTTCTGGGTTTTGTCCTTGGAGGAGTTCCGGATCTTCCCAGGGCCTCGGGCCTCGAATATTCTTCCAGTCTTCAAAAGTGGAGTCCTTTATTTTCTATAGAACCATGAAGTTAAACACATTAGTACCGATGCCCAGGGGCTTTGGATGAGGCATTGCTGAGGGCTGAGTAGGGAAGGAAAAACCCAACAGGCTTCCGGACAAGTTCGGGAAATAAACCAACTCCAAAGCAAGCTCAAGAACTTCCTGAGGTTCAGAACTCTCCTGGCTTGTTGTGGAGAGACTTCACATCTACCTTTCCCCATAAGGACAGACTATTACTGACAGAAGGCGTCTACCCTCTGTTTCCGAGAGCACAAAGAAGGGAGGGGCTGGGCAAAGAAGAGTAGACGTAAAACTGCTCTAGCATAGCAACAGCTGAAGGACTGGTGTGGGTCACCGCGGACAAGACCCTGACGTCTTCACAAGAAAGAAAAGGACCAAGCTCCTTCTTCTGTGCCTGAGAAACGACGCTGGGCTTCAGATTGAAGCCGCTCTCCACGGGCAACCTGAGGGAACTCACTCATCAGCGAGCAAACTACCCAACTACACTTTGGAGCATCCCCACTTCACGTAGTCTCGAATGTCTTGAGCACAGGAAGAAGGCAAGAGAAAAGGGATGGACGGAAAAGGTCCCTTATCCTCTCGAATGGTCACTTCTATACACCTGCCTCTGGCCTGGAATAACTAAGGAGGAGAGGAAAAGGGCTAGGAGAGATCAAGGGGCAATTTAAATCCAAACATGGAGAAAATGATCTATGTTTCCCTTCATGTTTAGATCTAAGTATCAACTAGGTTATCCGCTCTTTTACTGACTGCAATCTTTAGCATGTAGCAAGGCCGCCTTGGCATCGACTCTTTTTTCCCCACCCTGGAAACGGGGTTTTTCTGCATAACAGCCCTAGCTGTCCTGGAACTCACTCTGTAGGCCAGGCTGGCCTCAAACTCACAGAGACCCACCTGCCTCTGCCTCCCAAGTGCTGGGATTAAAGGCGTGCGCCACCACCACCTGACTGGCATCGACTCTTATTGTAAGTGACTGCTAAAAGGTGAGACAAAATATTCTATATTTGGCTCTTAACTCCTATCGTTTCTACAGAACTACAAGGAAAATCTACTCCCAGATAAAGCCTCCAGAGCATCACTGCCCACAAAGCACTTACTTCCTCAAGCAGACAGTTCAAGGTTTTTACCAAATGACAGGAAAGCAGTAAATGAAAGCATTTTTCTTGAAAAGTCAGGATCACATATATATGGATGTACAAAGTGCTATTAATTTAGCAAATAAGTATTTTCAAGTATAGTTATGAAACTATCTAAACTTTAGATCATTTAGATTCTCAAGGTAGTAAAAGGTCTTTTGTGTAGTTATTTCTGTTGTTTTTTTTTTTTTTTAGATATTGTCTATATAGCCCAGGCTAGCCTTGAACTCACTATGTAGCCTAAGTTGGCTTTAAACTATCAGCAATCCTAATGCCTCAGTCTCCCCAAGCACTGGAATAACAAACATGGGCCACCAGTCCAGGGAGAAGGTGTTACTAGAGCAAGCCACTCTCCAGATACATCAACGTACACGTGCTCACGGGAATTTGAAATAATTCTTAAGCTGTGAGCCAAGGTTGGCAGGACAGAGTCATGAGAACATGCTGTCTTTAGAGGTCATGTACAGGAAGAACTCCTGGTAGACAATCTGTAAACCATGCAATTGGCTGAACACCAGGCTGTGCGCGTGTGCTAGGCATGACCCAAGCCTCCCCCTAACACCCAGCTACCACAGGACTGAATGAGGAGCCTAAGACATAGTGAGGAAAGCATTGGGAAGCTGGGGGAGGGGGGAGGGGCTCCACACCCCCGCCCACCAGAGTGCAGACCTCTCCTCGGTACTCGCTGCTCCTGACACCCAGCTAAGACACTGAAAGGCCACTGTTGCTCAAGAGTTAAGCTTACTTGAGGCTCACCCACGCCAAATTTAAAACCAAGCCTGGACAATGCCCTGGCACAGGTGTCACCAAGTTACCAGGCCAAGGAAACAACAGGGCTTGTCCCCAGATTCCCCTTTACAGAACAAACCAAGCAACAAAGAGCTTCCAGGTTTGGAGCAGCTCAGATTTGTAGTGCTTCATGGTGACATTTACCTGAAAAGCTATAATCTCCAGCACTTCCGGTTCGAGTTCTTAGGTAATTTACCATATGTCACACAGTCAGATTAAATTTATTCTTTGTTCACTGCTGATTTATCTTGAGGAATAGAACCAGTGATGACTAGTTAGACTGTTACAAACAGAGAATATTAACATACCATACCTCATATTCTGACTCTAAAGTTATTTTATTCCCTTTCAACTTTTTTTCCAATTCAGGATCAACCTGTAGAAAAGAAAAAAAATAAACATACATTATTAAAATCTTTTACATTCATTGTTCACTTTAATTTTGTTTTCATTTTTTACTTTTAAAAGTCACAGGTGAGCTGAAGCCTGGTGGCACACGCCTTTAATCCCAGCACTGAGGAGGCAGAAACAGGAGGATTTCTGTGAGTTTGAGGCCAGCCTGGTCTACATAGTGAGTCCTGAGCCAGCCAGGGACACAGTGAGACCTTGTCTCAAACAAAGTCATAGGAAAGCTGGCTGGGACAGTTCAGTCCATTGAAAGCAGATGTGGAAATCTCTCCTCTCCTCTCCTCTGTAGTAATTAGGACACACCGCCACTAATAGCCACCGATGCACACTGAGCATTGGTACTAGACACCTGCCACACCATCTTGTTTAATGCTCACAGAACCTGTGAGATAAACGTGAACTTCATCCTCATTATTACATGTCAGGAAACCTGGCAGACGCTTGAGTAACTTGTGAAAGACGCATGTGCAGTTGAGCACTGGCCTTCTGCCTCCAGAGGCAGCATTATTCACCAGCCATGCAGATTTTGTAGCACAGAAATATTTAAAGGGCTACTATATAATGCACCTAAAAAACAAAAGAACCCCTTCCACGGATCGAACAAAGAGCAAGCAATAGAATATTTAGGGTTCCCCAGAGGTCTACTGAAGCGCATACCTGCTACCTGCATGTCACCCAGAAGAGTGTGACAGTGAAACAAACCAGGAAATGGACTAGCTGCGCGTGCATGACTAAGAGCAGCCTGTGAGCAAAGTGCTGAGCCGGGGGACAATGCCAGGACTCCATGATACATAGATGGAGACAAATGACACAGATCCAAACAAGGTATGTTAGGACAAGCAGATCCAAAAACCCCAACACAGGCATGCCTGAGAATCCAGAATTACATCAGCACTACTGGTCACACGCCATTTCTGCCTTATCAGTAAACATCATCCCATTGTACATTTCCATAAGCCACTTTCTTGTGCTTCTATTTCCTGTACAAAGTAAGAGTAAAAAGGATCCAATGATGTCAAAATAATTTGTGAAACAGGAAAAAAAATCAAATAAAATCAAATAAAAACTCAATTAAGTCTTCAGTTTAAGGCGCAACAGAGAAAAATGCCACTATAATAAGAGGGTTTTCTAAGAGCTGAGAATTGGAGCTGCAACCCATTTTCCCCTTGGCTATACTTGCCAAGCCAGGAACAAGTACAGAATCATAACCAAGGGTTAGTGTGACAGCCAGGTATCATATGGTGCGCTCAGATATGAAAACTGTGGAAAAAATAAGGACAGAAAGTAAAAGGATTATTGGAAAGGTGTATTGGAAAAGGGGAGAGGAGAAGGGGGATAAGGAAGGTCCTAGGGGAGCCAATATTCTCAAAGCACATTACATACATGTATGGAAATGCCACGATGAGGCTTATCACTCTGTGCAGTTTATATGTTAATTTAAAAATAAGAGGAGCCACAGCTGGAAGGCAGGTAGATGCTGCTACTGGGGGCTAGAGAAATCATCACACAGGGCTATAGTAACAAACACAGAAAGCAAATGACACATGACAGAGATCTAGCACCTTCAAAGAAATCACTATATTCTAAACTCCCTAAGACAGGTATATAGCTAAGCTGAAAATCTCTGGAAAGTAGAGGTGAGCTTCCTGGATCCTAACTGAAAGTCATATAGTGACAGTCTGGTCTTAAGAACAAGCGCGAGGAAGAGATGCACAAAGGCTAACTCCAACTTTAAACAAGCCAGGCAGGACCCAGCTCACACCCAAGTGTTAAGGGGACCAGATTCCCGCTCTACCACTTAGGAAAAAAAAAAAAGATAAATTGTTTCTGAAGGAAAGCAATACCATCTAGAACATCTACAGCTACTTATAAACAATAATCAATATTTAACTGAAAATAGTTGTAAGACATATTCAAAGTCATATGGTCAAAAATGAAGAAAAATTAAATAATTATATCCTTATAAAAGATGGGCCTTTTGAGTAATTATAATTCACAAAGAGTTTAGGAAAAAGGGATAAAGTGTAACATTATGGAAAATTTCTCTAGAGTATTGAAATACATAATCAAGAATTAAATGAACAGCTGAGAAGTGAAAAATATGTACCAGATCACAAAGTCAAAGGATGGGTTTAGTAAGAAAGCGAATGTAACAAAACACAGATTTAGTGATGAGAAGATAAGACATCAGAATCCAGCGATGGGCATATATACAAAAAGAGTTAGGTTCTTAAAGCCCGTGCACTTACACATAATTTAACAGATCACACAACAACTCTTAACAGCCACCTGCAGCTAGCCATAGTTTAACAGAAACATGCATTCTGTAGCTCTTACAGCCCTTGAACTTAGGCCTAGTTTAATAGTACACTCTATGGACTTTAAAGTCCCAAGTAGAAAGCAGAAAGAAAACTGGGGGCGGGGGCATTTTATAAACATCAAGCTTTTTGTTTTATGCTTCCCTTTTCTTTTGCTTAAAATCTTCAAAGAATAAAATGACAATTTGAAACTCCATTTCCCCCCTATATTAGACTGCCTAAGAGTTAAGGAAAACATTTCTTGCTTCCATGATTCAATGTCTCTCTGTCTCTCTCTGTCTCTCTCTCTGTCTCTCTCTCTCTGTCTCTCTCTGTCTCTCTCTCTGTCTGTCTCTCTCTCTCTCTCTCTCTCTCTCTCTCTCTCTCTCACACACACACACACACACACACNGTCTCTCTCTCTCTCTCTCTCTCTCTCTCTCTCTCTCTCACACACACACACACACACACACACACACACATTGGGCTGCAGGTCAAACCCAGGACTTTCTGCATGTTAAGCAAGTGCTCTACCGCTGAGTTCCACCCCTAGCTCAAGCTACCACTGTGTATAATAGAATAGAAAGGATGACCCATGATAAGACTGAACAAGATCAACTTTTGTTCACCACTAAGCTATATTTAGTTCTACCTTTTCTAATCAGAAAAATGTAATTTTAAAAAGTAGATCAGTCAAAGTATAATAAATTAGTGTGGTATGCACAAGTTAACGCAACAATTACTATTTGAGGTTAAGAATTGGTATTTTAAGATGAACCGATTTAAGATTGACTTGTAAGTACTTGTCTGTCTTGTACTGGATATGTGAGATCCAGTATTCTTATGTGTTCCAATCCCTGTATCCAATATGAATGAAATAAAATTTATGCCCTGGCAATGCTGAAGCATGGGCAGCCTGTATATGGTGGTTTGGTTGAACTTGTCCATATTGGGTTTCATGGTCTAAGTCGATGAGGACAACTGACCAGGTCTCTTCCTCAAAAGGGCACCAGATCTCATTACAGATAGTTGTGAGCCACCCTGTGGTTGTTGGAAATTGAACTCAGGACCTTTGGAAGAGCAAGCAGTGCTCCTTACTGCTGAGCCATCTCTCTAGACTGCAATTTCTTTTTGCATATGGTGCAGTAGACTATTTTGGCTATTTAACTCCCTAATCCAGCTGTCGGTGTCCTTTTCATCTGTCATTATAGTAACAGAATTATTTAGCTTTCTTTTCCAGTGATGTCTGGATCATATAACACTGCTATTATGGTTATCCTTATTTTCATTGTCTGATCTTAAAAATAGGGCCACAATATTTACATTAAATATTAAGATAGTAGTATCTTTTAACAAAGCACAATGGATAGGCAAGTCAAAGACTGTCCTATTCACAAGTGCCTTACTTAAAATACACACTTAGTCATATTACTTGGAGTGATGTAGCAATGGAGGGTCCATTACCAAGGTGAACAATGTCTGTATTGGCATGTGATGATACATTACATATCACTCAGAAAAACCTTCACATATCAAGTATACGCTCTCTCTCCCCAAATTACAACATACTTCTCAATGAATGAACCAGAGTTCTCATGTAACTATGTGGCATAAATTTGACAGTGAATGTCTAATTACAGAGGATGAGAATCCTAGTTTTCTTCTGGAATGGTCAACTGACTGTATGCAAGATAGTATATATTACTAGCATTAAAATAAAACACTGAATTTATAATTTAGAGAAATAATGAAGTAAGATTGTTTGTTTATGTTCTTTAGCTCCCTATAAATCCTAAAAGCAACTACATATGAGACTATTTTGGGGGAGAAACAATGATATTACAAATTCCCTAGTGAATACAAAGAACTGTCACCAAATGCTATATATGGTTGGCTTTCATGGCCTCATTAGTGATATTTTAAACAAGGGAAGGCTCAAAGATCATCTATTAGGTTTTTCAAGACAGATTAATATTGCTAAATGAAGTGAGCATATAATTCTCGTAACCAAAAACCATACACTTGGACACAAGTCAAACACCAATCACAGTTCTTACCTTAATCTTCACAGCATCATATCGAATCTGTGAAAATTCACGCAGCCCAAAGGAACCTCCAACAACCAGCAACTGAAACAAAAGAAAGGAACAGCTGTATGAAATAGAAGGGCAGCCTCAGCCGAGCTCAATCAATTAACAGAGCCTAAGACAGAATATAAAAAACTATCGAAAATTATTACTATCATTTAAAAGTAGATGTGGGGGGTTGTCCTCAAAGGCATTCCAGGGACCCCTGAAACCTGTAGCATGAATAATAAAAACCCAGAGAAAGAAATTGGGGTTCAACCTGAAATAAGCAAAGCAGCCAACCACTAGAAAACCCTTTGACCTCTGTCAAATCTTCGGACGGAAGGGGCGAGAGAGATCCTGTCTTCACAAATCCTCAAACTCCATACTACACTGAGTTACTTCTCTTCCTCTTTATATTCCTCTCTCCGCCCAGCCATATCACTCCTGTCTCCAACTCCCTAGTACTGGGATTAAAGGTAGTGCTGGGATCACCTTTGTGTGACCTCTGCTTCTCTTTTAGACAGATTCAATCTTGTGTAGCCCAGGGTGGCCTTGAACTCACAGAGATCCACCTGCCTCTGTCTCCTGGGATTAAAGGTGTATAACACCATTCCCTGGTCTGTATGGCTGACTAGTAGGCTGCTTTACTCTCTGATCTTGTCAGGCAAGCTTTATTAAAACACAAATAGTATACCACTACAGAAACCTGGACAAATACTAAACCCTAAATATATTATGTATTTTCCTATACATATATACCTTTTATCAAAGTTTAATTTTCAAAACAGGTACAATAAGATTAGCAACAATAATGAAGTACAACAGTGATGATATATTGTAATAAATGCCATGTAAAGCTTATGAATTACTCATACCTGGAACTTTTCATGTGATTTATTTTCTTTTCTTTATAACAACTGAGACACAATAAGTAAAACCTCAGTAATGGAGGCTACTATGCTATGCTGGAAAATTTATAATAGATTTTTACTGAAGGCTATACATCAACCCCATATATGTTTTTTTTAAAGTTTAACTTCTTTTTTTTATATTTATTTATTATGTATACAATAGTCTGTCTGTGTGTATGCCTGCAGGCCAGAAGAGGGTGCCAGATCTCAGTACAGATGGCTGTGAGCCACCATGTGGTTGCCAGGACTCGAACTCAGGACCTTGGAAGACCAGTCAGTGCTCTAACCACTGAGCCATCTCTCCAGCCTCCCATATATGTTTTTGACTTTTCTGGTTTACTGGGTTTCTTTTTTTTTTTTTTTTTTTTTTGAGACAGGGTGTGGTACTCTGAATAAGAACGGCACCCATAGGCTCATATATTTAAATGCTTAGCCATCAGGGAGTGGCATTACCTAGAAAGATTAGGAGGTGTGGCCTTGAAGGAGGAAGTATGTCACTGGGGGTGATCTTTGAGGTGTCAGAAGCCAAAGCCTGGGGTGTCTCTCTCTTTCTGCTACCTGCAGATCCAGATGTAGAACTCTAGGCTATTTCTCCAGCAGCATGTCTGCCTGCACGCTACTGTATTCTTTGCCATGATGACAATGGACTAAACCTCTGAAACTGTAAGCAAGCCCCAATTAAATGTTTGCTGTGGTCACGGTATCTCTTCACAGCAATAGAACACCAACTAAGACACAGCATCTCATTCACCAAGATAGCCTTGAGCTTGCTATGTACCTGAGGGTCACCTTGAACTTCTGATCCTCCTGTTTCCAAATTCAAGAGGAAATAAAAGCACACCCAACTAAATGATAGGCTACTCTTAAGGTTTAGAGTTAAGATGTCTACATACCTAAATTTCTGTAGAGAGTTTATGTAACCTTAGAAGGCAAACAAACAGAAAACCTGATTGGTCAACTAACTGATAAGACCAAGTTTAAAAAAAAAACCTGCAAATGTCTAACTCTAACCAATTAAGTTATTTTTGCATTGTCTTTGTTTATAAATATTCACTGTCATTGATGCAGGACTTCTTCGGGTTCTAAGTGTGGCTCGATTCATGAGCCTTCTTTGCTCACACAAAATCGGTAACATTTGTTTGCTTACAGCTTTTTTATTTTTAAGATTTATTTTCTCATTTGCGTATGTGTGCATGTGTCTGTGCACGTGTCTGTGCAGGTGCAGGTGTATGTGCACGTGTCTGTGCAGGTGCAGGTGTATGTGCACGTGTCTGTGCAGGTGCAGGTGTATGTGCACGTGTCTGTGCAGGTGCATGTGTCTGTGCACGTGTCTGTGCAGGTGCAGGTGTATGTGCACGTGTCTGTGCATGTGCACGTGTCTGTGCACGTGTCTGTGCAGGTGCAGGTGTGTGTATGTGCCTGCGGAGGGCAGAAGAGAGCATCAAATGCCCTAGAGTTGGAGCTTGGGGCAGTCACGAGCAGCCTGAGAGAGGTTCTGGGGAGCACTGGCCCTCTGAAAGAGCAGCAAGGGCTCTCAATCGGGAGCCACCCTTCCCACCTGTCAGGTTTTTCTTTTAATACTATCACTACATAGGGTAAACCTAGGAATAAAATGCCGGCCTTGTCTGTGGAGAATTTCTTTCAGTTTTATGATTTTGAAAAGTTGAGCATTTGGAAGGCATTGCCCTTTTTCTTATCACGTGGTAAAGGAGTCTTGGAGTGCAGGCCACATTTCTCAGTATGCAGAAACTCTTAAAAGAGATTTCACACTGCCACTGCTATTTTACCAGAAATTGAACTGGCTGCAATTCTCAGGCCAGAGAAGCAAAAGCTTAGCCATTAGGGGAAAAAGGTTGATCCCTATATCACTGGTTAAATAATTAAGATATAAAGAGCATAAAACTATGAGATATAAATTTAAAATCTGAGGTTCATAAAAGTAACAAAACTTCATAGTTGTAACTTTGAAACTTCTCACAAAAAAAAAGAAAAAAATAAATGACCAATCCAGAACCAAAAAGGACAACAAATGGGGAGAGCATCTATGATATGTGTTCAAAGACGGGGGAGGGGGAGTAAAAAGCAAAACAAAACCTAGCAGTCATCATAGAGTCTCTGTGCACACTAGATCAGGGGCTCGGTTAGACGATCTGCCTTAGCTTGATGCTTTCTTCTCTCCAAGCATGCTCTCGCCTGCTGTTGCCTCTCTTGCAGTCTAGAGAGCCACTTCTCAGGTTTGAGGGCTCTTTATCTTCACCCCCATGATTTTTAGATAAGTAGGTAGCCACAATAAGAAGCTTATATTTAACAATTATACATAAAAAATATTCTTAGCTACTTGAAAAAAGAATACTACTTTGGATTACACAAGACCAATACTGTATCAGGCTGTCTTTATACATACGTAGAACATGCAGTTGTGTTATACATACATATCAACATGTAACAACAACAACTGAAGACGCCATGACTTTGAGAAGGAGAAGAGGATTGCAGAAGTTGGAGGGGGACAGGTAGGGGTGGAAATGATGTCTATACAGTACTCATCTATGAAATTCTCAATGTATATCATTTTTAAATAAAAACAATGCTATTTCACATAAACACTCTCGAAGTGTGTGCGTGTGTGCAACAAACAGAAAGGAATGACTGGTTAAACTTCTGTGGGGTAAAAGATCAAAATGAATACATCATCCGCAGATGTTGCTTTTGTTACATGGCTGGAGGTTTAATTTGCCAGTGCACACCTGATTATGGTATACACCTGATTGATTATGGTATGATAAAACAGAAAAAGAAAGCCTCAGACCTCAAAGGAGGGTTTCTCAGATTGGGTGGGCACTGGAAGTGCTCCTTGTTTACCCAGTGGAAGAACATCTGACTGGAAAGCGAATTAGGTTTAGAAGTTTTATCCAGACAGGTCCAGAGTATGTCTTCATAACACTTGATGTGACCACTTAAAAACCGACTGTGAAGGGGTTTCCTTCTTGCTGATCAACTCTGAAAATAGAGCAGGAAACCAAGTCTACGCAGAAAGCCTTGCCTTTAGGGGTTGTTTGATTTTTCTTCTTTCTTTTTGTCTTTCACTAAGTTCTTGACTTCTGATTTTAAAAGGGAAGAAAATCAAATTGGTTCCCATAGTGACAGAGGGTGATTCCAAGTCAGCGACTAAAATCAGTGTTTCCGAACCGCAGAGGAATTGCAGACAATAAATTTTACCCATGCCTTATCTACACGAATTGTTGTCGTTTCTCTAAGAGCTAATGCTTATCCTGAAACTCTTAAAGCAGACTGCATAGTTTCCTAAAGATGAAAACAAAATCCACATACATCAAAGATGACTAAAAATCCTATTACATTTCCTAAGTCAGCCTCTCTCTCTCAGCACTGCTTAAATACAAAAGCTGGAGCTTCACCTCTGCCAATTGCCACACCAAAGTAATAAAAGTATGTTTAAAAGCTTTAATATGATATGGGCGGTATTAAAGCAAATTAACTTGTCGATGATCAAACAAAAATTTGAACATAATTACTGGTGCTCTGATCGGTTTTCTGCCAACCTCAACCTTCAACCCCAGGAAACGGGGACAGTGACAACACGCATGTTCATGAAGGGAAAGGAGAGGACCCTTCTGAGTGTGAACCAGGAAAAATTTAAGAGCTCACATCTCTAGCAGCCACTCAAGGGCACCAGTCAGCGAAGGTGGCCCCGCCCCTCCAGGAAGCCCCGCCCAAGCCCCGCCCCGCTCGGGCCGCAGCCACTCACCAACATGGGGACTCCGTAGCACAGGGTCTTGTTCTTGCGCAGAGCGCGCAGCACGGCGGGCCCAACCATGGCAGAAGCTGCGGCCGGCTTCGCTCCTTTGGAGCGGCCCCAGAGCGATCCCTGGAGTCCAGCGGCCTCGCCCGCCTCCCAAGTGAAGTTGTAGACTGAGCACTGGCTTTGGACGCGGAGTCCTCGCCCGGTAGGCCTCCGCAAGTCCGAAGTAATCGAGTCGTCCTAACACACTCCGGTCCCCTACTCCCCGGAAGTCGAGGCCTCTGAGTTTTGGTTCCGGGACGCCGGGGACGATTGGATTTTCGCTTTGGAAAACCTGTAATTCTCATAGTCTGGATCTTGACTCGTGCCTTCTGGCCTGATAAACTCAGTTAAGGGGTATGGGTGTTTTTCTGAAGCTAATACACAAGTAGCGTGGGTAATTCAGCAGGTTGATGAAGACTTTAAATCGTGGCTTAAGTTATAACCTAACCTTTAATGTTAATACATGTGCGACACGGCCTGTAGTTAATGAATTCCTGTTTTCCATGGACTAAGCAACTTTACGACCCGTTTGTGTGCTTCTGGATGGCTCAAGGAACATGGAGACGAAAAAGAAAAAAAAAAAAACAGACCATCTAATGGAGACACCGACTAAGGTCTAAAGTAGGAGAGCTTGGGAGAACAAAACACCCACTGTGCCATTTTCCAGGCAGAGCCAGAGAAAACCTTTCAGTCTGTCCTTGGCTCTCTAATGCCACTGAAATGCTTCTGGTGTCGCCTCCCAAGTTGTCCCCACAGGAGAAGCTCCTTACCTCTTTAGGCTGAGGACTATGTCGGGGTGGGGGGGGGGTGGAGTGGGGGTAAAGGGGAAAGAGAGTGGCTGTGAAATTAACCTTCCACATCACCGGGAGACGGGTTAATACATAATGATGATCAGATTCTCTTGGCTGTGCCTCCATGCGTCACTATTTTTTGGTTGTTTTAACACGCTTAAAAACTTGGGTCTGGTGACTTTTCTGGAGTGGTGGTATGGTGTGGTTTTTTGTTGTTTTGCTGCTGTTCGTTCCATACTCCATCCTGGAAGACATAATATTCCTTATTGAATATGCCGTGAATTTCCACACCTTCGATATGCACCTCCTGGGACGCAGTGCTTGAAGTTCACTGTACTCTATAAATAGGCAACATGAATTATTCCCTCAGTGCTCCCATAGCCTTTGACATAGAACTTGCAACACTGTGTACTGTACCAGTTATAAAAGCATTCCCACTCTTATTAGTAAACAAGGAAACAGGAAGATAGCAACAATATTTCAGAGTTTAAATTTCAATATTGCGGGGAGGGGGGGGGGGAGACATCACTTGCATTAATCCAAAGGAAACTTTGATGTGTCCAGGACAGCCTTTATTAAAGTAAGGCTTTGTGTTCATCCCTTTCCTCCCTCCTGTTTCTGCACTTGACTGTGGAAGAAACATGCCGGCCAGGGAGTGAAGTAGTAGAAACAGAGGCTAGAAACACACGTGGGAGTATTAGAAGTGTGAAGATTTCCTGAAAAGAGTCAAGCAGAACTTAGGATTGGAGGAATAGGTTTATAATAATAGGGGTGCTATAACTTATGGATGGGGTCTCCTTCAGATTTATTCTTTTGGCCTGACCGTACTGGTCCCCCTGCACCAGAGCACTAGCCGAACAGGTGGAATTATTGTACCTTGCTTTGGATTACAAACTTTTGTTGTCTTAAAAAAATCTTTTCCGTGCAAAGATAAAACCATAAGGGGAGATAAAACTTATTTAAGTTGTTTTGGTTTGGTTTGGGTTTTTCAAGACAGGCTTTCTCTGTGTATCCCTGGCAGTCCTGGAACAAGATCTGTAGACCAGGCTGGCCTCAAACTCATAGATCCACCTGCCTCTGCTTCCTGAGTGCTGGAATGAAAGGCATTGGCCACTACCACCTGGGTACATGATTTATGAATATATTGTGAGCTGTATAGCACTTACATGTGGCATCATCTTATTCGCTTCCCTATGACATATCAAAACCCATGCAATGTCCACTTTACTTAAGTATATTACTTCTCTCTTCATCGGAAGTTAGAAGTCAAGGAGCCTGGCTCCCAAACTCTGGCTCTTTTCTGATCCCCTCACTCTGTACAAGATCATCTTTCTAAGCCATTCTCCACCAAAGCCCTGCACCCAGCTAGTAGTTTCTAATGGGTTTAATCCTATACATATATTTTAGATAATACTCTAACCAGAAGCCTGTTATCCTTTTCATATAAGGTATCTATCCAGATTCATATAGGGTAACAGGCTTCTCAAAGGTCACACTGTCAAGTAGTAGAGAAATTAGTAGATATTTTCCAAATATAACTTCTTATAGAATTGACTATTACCTCATTGAAAGTGGCTTCTATGGACATTTTATGAATCCTCCCCAACTTGCAGACTGTTTTGTTTCAGTCTTGTAACCCTTAAATTAGAGCCTTAAGTCCTAGAATGAGAAAAAACCCATAGATTCAAATGTTGGAATATTTGGTTCTCAGTTGGTGGAACTGTTTGGGGAGGATTACTACAGGGGACTTGGGGAATTAGCTCTTCCTTTCACCATTCAGGCTGTCAGGCTTGGTGGCAAGAACCACAACCCCAAGCTATCTCACTATTCCTTTCCCAATGATTAAACTTCGATTGTCTCCGACTCCTCTAGAGACTACTAAAATCTACTGTAGGCCCTATCACCAGTTTCTGATTTGAGCAGGTGAAGAATGGGACCTATGGTATGTTTTCCTAACAAGGTACCAGGTCATACTGAAACAGGGACACTTTGAGGATCTATGATCTATCTTCTGTCCCTAAACACATTTTGTCTTCAAATTTTAAATCACGGTGGGAGGGTTTCTGGTATATTGCTAAAAACTGGGAACCATAGCTTCATTCTGTAATCCCTACATCATGAGGCGGGAAGATCCATCCTATTTAATTTAAAGGCTATCAAGTTATTGACAGTTAACTGGAGTGTCTTCCTTCTCTGGAAGATGAATGTGAGATCTGTTATATGCCAATGCTGAAACATTATTTGTTAAGCTTTAGTTTTTACATGTATTTATTTTTGTATATGTGTGTGGGTGCCCGTGTCCTGTGGTGCTGTGGGCATGTGGAAGTCGGGAGACAAAGGAGGAGGGTCATTTCTCTCCTTCGTGATATGGGTCCTAGGGATCAAACTCAGATTGATGGGCTTGGAATCAGGCACATTTACTTGCTGAACAATCTCGCTAGGCCTGAACATTTCCAAGCCAGGTGTTTAGGTACATGCCTCTAAATTTCGGCATCTAGGAGGCTAAAGCAGGAGGACTGCGGGAGGCCAGTCTGGGCAACACAGTCACTTCCACATAGGCCTGTCTCAAAACAGGGCAAAAACATTCCAGAGAAACATATTTAGAAATATAAAGACAAGTTTGATTCTAGAGCAAGGCTACCTTTATCTCATGACTAAGTTTTTGCAAATAAAAGCATTACAAAATTGGCCAATGTATATGTATATTTTCTGTTAAGTGATTGAGTGACATCTGTTGTCCACAACTGGCTTTTAAAAATTGATGAGATATCACCGTACACATTTCTTATAAAACACTGACCATCTGAAAACAAACCTACCTAACTCAAAACAAACTACTCCCTGAAGTAATCAGTTGAAAAATAAAATGTTGCTGAGTCAAGCCCCCACCCTCATGCAGATTGGTTACCAAAGCATTGTGTAAAATTTATTCACAATGTAGTTTCACCTGGAGACAAGACATTAGGTCTCCAATTCACCTCCACAGGAGCCGGGTTCCAGGGTATTTCTGTGGCAAAGTGAGGTGGCCTATAACATAAGGAGATGTTACTTGAACTAATTTTTAAAGAAGGTAATCCGTGGTCTGTGCACATACAATCAAACCTCGTGGCTCTTCACGGGACACTTTCAAAAAGTTGGGGTCCATGCTTTACACTTTGACTCCTTTAAAATTCTGTATTAACTGGAGACAGTAACTTCATATCTCTTAAACCCCAAATTTCTATCTTCTACACAGGGAAAATAATAGGCTCATTTTAAGGAGTTTGTTTATAGTTGTGTGTATGTGTGTGCATGTGAATGCAGATGCCCTCGGAGACCAAAGGTAGCATGTCCCTTGTGTAGTGATATTCCATTTGTATTTTAATAAATAAAGCTTGCCTGAAGATCAGAGAGTAAAACAGCCCCACTGGTCAGCCTTACAGACCAGGCAATGGTAACACACCTTTAATCCCAGTAGCCACACTAGTTGCCATAGAAACCAGGCAGTGTACACCTTTAATCCCAGTTCTAGAAAGGATCATAAAATGGGAGGGGATAGTTCTCAAACACAGTCTCATTCTGAGATTCCTGGAGGGAGGATCACCATTTCGGACTGAGGTCGAGGTAAGAGTCAGTGGCTGGTTGTTTTGCTTTTCAGACGTTCAGACTGAACCCCAATTTCTCTGAGTTTTTATTAACTATGCATCACCCCCTGAAACTGGAGTTACAGATGGTTGTGAGCTAGGCAAACTGAGTGCTGGGATTCGAACTTTGGTTCTTTGCAAGAGCAGTACATGCTCCCAACTTCTGAGCCATCTCTTCAGCCTTGGTATACTTATTTTAAACAATAAATGAGAACACTTCTATAAAGTAAATGCCCAATATAGTTCAATATTTTCATGTGAATGCTTGAATCTAAAGAGTGGGATTCTGGCCATAATTGATGCTCACTTTTTTATTATTTTTTAATTTTTTAAAATTAATTTTACTTAGCAGTCATAATTCCCCCTCCCATCCCTCCTCCTGCTCCCCCCACTCCCCCCTAGCCCACTCTATCCACTCCTCCAGAAGGGTAAGGCCTCCCATGGGGAGTCTACAAAGCCTGGAACATTCAGTTGAGGCAGGTCCAACCCCTCTCCTCTGCATCAAGGCCGAGTAAGGCATTCCACCATAGGGAATGCGCTCCAAAAAGCCAATTCATGTACCACTCTTGGGCATATACACAAGGGATGCTTAATCATACTACAAGGACACTTGCTCACCTATGTTCATAGCAGCATTATTTGTAATAGCCAGAACATGGAAACGACCTAGATGCCCCTCAACTGAAGAATGGATAAAGAAAATGTGGTACATTTGCACAATGAAGTACTACTCAGCCGTAAGAAACAATGACATCAGGAAATTTGCAGGCAAATGGATAGAACTACAAAATATCTTGAGTGAGGTAACACAAACTTAGAAAGACAAACATGGTATGTACTCACTCCTAAGTGGATACTAGATGTAAAGCAAAGGATAACAAGATTGCAACCCACAGCTCTAAAGAAACTAGGTAACAAGGAAGACCCTAAGAGGGACAAAAAGTGTGGCATCCATACTACTATGTAGTGCAGAGCCTTAACTACGGGACTATTCGCCAGCCAGGCAAGGGCCTGGAGATTGAAACACACAAAGACACACAGACAGAGCCACGGGTCATCCTTGAAACAGGAATGCCCCCCCCCTTTATTGTGTTCAGGGACAACTTCTATAGGGATCCTTAACTGATAGCCACGCCCCAGCCAAACACACCAGAAACCACTCTCCTGCCATCAGGAACTCCTGAGGGTCTCGTGCTCAGAGCAGCTGCAAGCGTAACACATTGTTTACAAGAAATTCAGGATCTTGGGGATCACAGCTCCCAACAAAAATGGATCATCCTGGGAAGGGGAAATAGATGAGATATCCTGGGTAAACTGGAGATGGGGGTGGGGTGTTAGAGGGGAGGAGTTGGGGGCAGGAGTGGGGAGAACATGAGGGAACAGGATGGTGGAGCTGGGGGAGGGATGAAGGGAGAAGGCAATGAAAGATATCTTGATAGAACCATTATGGGGTTAGGGAGAAATCTGGTGCTAGGGAAATTCCTAGGAACCAACAAGGATAACCCCAGGTAAGATTCCTACCAATAGTGGAGAGGGAAGAGCTGGTCTTCCCCTGTAATCAGATTGGTGACTACCCTGTCATCATAGAGCCAAAGGAAGTAGATGCGATGATCCATAGCCGAGCAGCAGGTTGAGCATGGGTGCTCACTTTCAATTCTAGCAATAGCCACTGTTAACTTTCAAAAACAGAACAAAGTGAACTTTTGTGATTTTTTTGCTGGCTCCTCTCTCAGAGGCTGTTGTGCTTATGTGCTCCCTCTCCATGTTACGTGCTGGTGTAGGGGGTTGGTTAACAGTGTGTCTTCCTCTCACTCCGTCTTATTTTTTTGTGCAGTTTCTCTTTAAACCTGGAGCTTTCCATTTTGGCTAGACTGGCTGGCCAGGAAGCCAACCAATCCTAGGGATCTTGTTTCATCATCCAACTACTGGTGTTACAGATGAGTGCCATCATGCCCAACTTTTACACAGTTAATGGGTAACCAAACTCAAGCCCTCATGCTTGCACAACAAACACATTACCTATTGAGCCTTCTCCACATCCAGGAATTGTTAAAGAGCCGTTCTTTTAATGTGTCATAGTTTTCAGTTTAGGACTCAAAGGGATCAACATCTGGGAACATTCTTCCATTTTTACTATTTCAGACAAGTCTAGCCTATAATTTTTAGTGATGTGAACAAGAGTCTAACAAGGACTTGTCTGGAGGTTTGGGTTTTTTTTTTTTTTTTTTTGGCAACTAGTAATGGAACATACAATAGTTTAGCCACCTATGGACTGCATACAAGGCAGGGAGGGGTTCTTGAAAACCCTAGCAGCTGAAAATCCTATAGACTAGTATTTTTTAAAACTGTATCTTTTCTGTTTTGATAAACAAAGGTTTAGTTACATGCTATATGAATTTGAAACCTAAGAACAGGCTCAACCTTCTAGGTTTGCCTAAGTACAAACAGTTACAAGGTTGACAGTACTTTGACTGTATCACTATTAAGTAATTACTATAAAACTTTATTAGAATATAGCCATACTTTTTGATACACATGGTTGCTTTTACATATAAAAAAAACTGTAAGCCTAAAACATTTTAAAAGTGTGTGTGTTGGGGGAGGGGGACACATGCGTCTTGGTGCTGAAGTGTTGGTCGGGGACAACTTGAGGGCACCAGGTTCATGTGGGTTCCAGGAATCACTCAGGTCCTCAGGCTTCACAGGAGGTGCCTCACTTGCTAAGTCATCTCCCTCCAGCCCTTGTTACAAGGAGAGTGAGCCCTTTGTTTGTTCTGGCCGCCCGGCTAGCTTACACCCAAAATAATCACACAGAAACTGTATTAATTAAAATACTCCTTGGCCCATTAGCTCTAGTTTCTTATTGGCTAATTCTTATATCTTAATATAACCCATTTCTATTAATCTGTGTATCGCTACGTGACTGTGGCTTACCGGCAAGATTCTAACCGGTGTCCATCTCAGGCAGGAGATCCATGGCGTCTCTCACCCTGCCCTTCTTCCCAACATTCAGTTCTGTCTTCTCCGCCTACCTAAGTTCTGCCCCATCAGGCCCAAAGCAGTTTCTTTATTCATTTAACCAATGAAAGCAACACATGAAAAGAATTATCTCCTACACCATGCCCTAGTCGTTTACTAGGTGACTTTTTGAGGGAAAGTTTGCTAACTTGTGATCTCAAGTTTACAGGCTGATTCTGGACTTCACTGACTTGTTTCAGCTATGAAGAAACTGACAAAAGGACAGACATCTACTCTAAGAAAGATTTCTGCAGCAATCAATGCTGCCTTTGTGAAGTTCAGTACCCAAACCAAGATGACCTCTGGGGACCTGGTACCTGGAAGTCTTCCCCAAGGCCAACCAAGGAAGCTGTGAAGGTGGCCCCTGTTGCTGGGTATTGTCACATTGACCACAAATATACAATGAGAGTGAAATGGGAGAAGCAATCCAAGAAAAGATGAAAGAGAAAATTGTGAAGCTGAGGGGTAGGCTCTTTATTGTCAGCAATTTGTGGACCACCTGCTTTGAGAGAAAACTGATAGTCTTTCATAAGACTTTCATAGATCTGAAACTGGATTGTCTTATTCACCAGTCACAAGTACTTCAGCCTGAAAAGGAGTTACTCCCCAAAGATGATAAAGGCAGTGTTCTGACCAGTAAAATAACATTCTTGTATGCCTGGGATGTCAGGGAAGAACTGGTAGACAACTGGTGGCTAATGAAAGCCCTGGGCATCTCCAACTTCAAGCACTTCTAGACTGAAAGGCTACAGAACACGCCTGAACTAAAAAAAATAAACCAGTTATTAGCCAGGTTGAGTGCTGTCTATACCTCACCCGGGACAAACTGATCCAGTACTGTCTCACTCCAAGGACATCATCATCACGGCCCACAGCCCCCTCGGCTCTCCTGATTGACAGACCTTGGATCAAGCCAGAGGAGCCTTCACTACTGGAGAATTCCAAGATTAAAGAAATCAATTATTGCAAATGGCAAGAAAACAGCCCAGATTCTGCTTTGACTCCATATCCAGAAGAATGTGGTGATGATCTTCAAGTCTGTCTATATGCGAGAACTTTCAGGTCTTGATCTTCCAGTTGAGTGATGATTAGCTTCAATAGAAACTTGGGACTTGCCTGCTGCCCAGACAGTGGGTATGAAATATCCCCCATGATTCAGAATACTGAAGCTAAATCATCTGATGATGGTGCCAAATGGATTCTCTCCTTGTTGACATGCACCTCACTCCTCTTGACAGCCATTTTAGCCAAGTCCGTCTGACACACTGTGAAGGCCTTGCAGGACAAAATCCAGGTGGTGCTCTATTTAAATTCCCATGTACCAGCAGCAGACTGTAGCAGGGAAATAGGATTCAGAGAAGCAAACGAACATTTCTTTCAGTAATTTGATGTGACCAAATGTTTGTCAAATGCCAGGAAATCAGGTAACATGAGGATATAAAGATAAATAATAAAAATAATAGTAGTAGCAAACATTTTTTTAGAAGATGCTAACAAGTACAACAAAAGGTTTGATAAGAACTTTTCCATTGGGATTTGCCCTTCTTGAAATGCTTTCCAGAAGACCCCCCACCCCAATGCTGTGCAAACGTCTTATCTATCTTCTGGACGAGATGAGAGGTCACGTGGAGAAAAAACCCAAGGCACTCTAGTCAACAGTCGGCACTGCTAGGTATAATGAGAAACAATCTTGGAGTACCCATCTAAGTGCAGCACCCCTGTGTACAGGCATTCAGCCAGTGGGCTGCAGCTGCCGCTACTAGAAGAAATAATCACTAGACAGAATTTTCACTTTTCAAAGAATTACGGATACACTGTTGCAGTAAGTGACTTATTTTTTTGCAATGGTTCAGTATGTAGCTGATAACTGACATACCTTGTCTACCACAACAGTCATCCTATAAACACTACAGACTACTTACCAAATAATTCATTATGAACTATGTTTAAACCCTATAACATCAATGATCAACAATATAAACTGCCTTTATAAAAAATTCAAACTCAGCTCTATACAAACTCATGCAATAAAGCTTAATTTTCATGTCTAATTAGTCCTTATTAAACTATGACAAAAACCCATTTCTGCTTCCCATCTTAGGTTCGGGCAACAGAAAAGGGTGAGTAAATATTTGTGATTGCTCCCAAACACTGAATATAAAAGCAGAATGGTGCTACTCCTTTGCCTATAGAGCATTTAACTTAGTACACTCAAGTTCATATTATGGTCCATAATGGAAAAATGTAACAGCATGATTGGATCAAATTAATTATATATAAGCTCTCATTTTCTAAAGTACTTCAAGATTACAGGAGTCCTCACTGGTTTGAAATAAACTACCAGATCTGGTAACCAAACAGCTATACATCTGGGGCAAGTTATTTTCTTTAAACATCAAGCTATTTTATCTATACAGATGAGACTATTTGTGTACTGCCTCGGAATTTTGAAAATCTGATATGAAGAAATGGCAGCAAAATACAGCATCTAGCACCTGGAAAGTAGAGCCATAGTGTTCTGAAAGTCAGATTGCCTGGCTTTAAATCCTAGCGGACACTTAGTTTCTGTGTAACCTGGGTAAGTTTCTTGCCCTCTTTATGCCTAGTTCATCTCATCATAAAAAGAACATAACAACAGCTACTCTTTTTTTACACTTTAGTGAAATGTTAAGGGCTTCAGATAATACCTGCAACACTGGTGAGCACGCAGTAACTGTTAAGCACCTCTATTCGCAATGCTGAGTCCTAGTGTTTAACCCAATCTGTCAAAAGTAAGCCTCAAATTTAGGTATCTTTCCTCTTCCCGTTATCCCATCAGAGTTGTTGGTTTAAAGTGACAGAAAAATAAGGACATAGTCATTTAATAGTCTCCGAAAGAAAAAGAAAATCAAAGACCATAGATACTCGAGCAAGTTCAACAGGTCTTTATTGAATGTCATAGTTCAATAGGCAAATCTGGATGCACTGGTATTCAACAGTGAGGCCGAAACCAGCATAACATCACATCTGTGGTGAATCTTCCTAGTTAATGTAATTCTATGCCTACTTGTTTTCCAAGTAGCTCTCAGGCATCTAACCTGTGAAACAGCTGCTGTTTACATTGGGAGATGCAAGGGGGGACATAAGAACCAGAGCAGAAAGGAAACAACATAAGGCATTTCAGGAAAATAATTTTCCAAGAACTGAATAGCCTGTAAGGTATACAAGTATCCAGTAATAATAATTCAAATTTGCATTGCAGACATAGAAGTAAAACAAAAACAGGATTTAATCTGTCTTCATTTGCAAATCTATGAACTATGAAAAGGATCATTCCATTTTCCTGTGACTAGTCAATATATTTATATAGTTCTTTTGTATATCAATCCGCTGATTAATAACAAAATTGCATTTGAAAACCTACATTGGTCTTCTTCTCTTCCTTTCTCCTCTGTTAAAATGGAACATAACAATGAGGGAATATACAGTCACAGGTATTAGTGTTTATTGAAGCTAGATTCCTTATACCAATAGTGCTTTCTGCTACCAATTTTTATCAAGTGCATCAGGTAAACAGTCACGTGCTTTGTATTCCATATGTAGATATCAATGCAAGAGTCAATGGCAGTTTACAATCTGGTTCCCAGTGGGCAGAATTCTTTAAAATACTGTTGTCTCCCTGCTCCCCATGACATCCCTTAATCATAACTTCACTGTAGGCTGTGAGAGCTATTCTCACAAAAAGATCTGCAGTTAAAAGAAACACACACACACACACAAAAAAAAAAAGGCTTAACCTGGGTTAACAGCCAACCCTTAAACTACTGGGAAAGGTAGAGAGCTTAAGTGTACTTCTCAGTGACATTAGATTTAACACCAAGACCACCCGCTCACAGATGCGGGGCTATTTCACTTTAGTGACTGAATTCTATATACTTCTGCACTGGGGTTGATAGTTATCGCTGAATGAAGAAAAAAAATCTTTATCAAAGATGTTTTCTACTAAAAGTGGGTAGAATAAAATATTTATTGACCTCTCTCTCTCTCTCTCTCCCTCCCTCCCTCCCTCCTTCTCTCTCTCTCTCTCTCTCTCTCTCTCTCTCTCTCTCTCTCTCTCTCTCTCTCTCTCAGAGCTATAAAAATTGGTTCACAGAAATCTGCCTGCTTCTGCCTACTAAAATGATGGGATTAAAAACAAGGACCATCATGCTTGGCCTCTAAATATATTTTAATTGTTTAGTCGCACAATAAAAACAAAAGTACCACCAACAGCCTATATCTGATTTTAAACTACTGAAATTAAGACAACACGTGATTGGTTTTCTCCGATTGTTCAATATACTCTCCCATTCCAATTTTGATGTCTTCAATTCTCTTTAGCTATCTATTAATTCTTCTTGTCTTTATTGAAAGTTCAATGAGAAAAGTCAGAAGCAAAATGAGTTTTTAAAATAAAGTCTTTTATGTATCCTTGTAGTGGAGACCAAAAATCAACTTTTCTCACTTCCAATACAAATTTTATCCAAGAGTCTTTTAGACTGACTCTCCTATGATTTGGTTCTTATTGGCTGCACAAATGTACGAGAGGTTGATAGGTCTGTCTGAGCACACAGGAGTAAACAGTGTACACTTCTTACTCCACTGCTCAGAGAGTTGGGCTCTGAACTTAGGCAAGTTGTTGATTCTGGCTAGAGCTTCGTCTGCAGGTGATCTGATTATTTAAATACCACAGAACATTTCCAATAGAGGCTGCACATTTTAGCCACCTGATGAAACATTTTGTTGTTATACAAGTCCTAGTCCCAGAGGTCCTTATTTAATGTGGGCTGGCCAGCTGTCCAAGTGGTTCTATCCAGAGAACAGCTCCTGAGAGTGGTGACTCTCAAGTTTCAGCATTAGTCAGTTACTCAGAAGGACAGAGTTCTGGTTGCCATGCTCATCTCACGCCGTAAGTATGGGATGATGCCCAAGAATCTGCAGGGAATACTGATGCTTTTGTCCAGAGACCTTGCTTTGAGAACTGTTAGCAAAGAAATATTTAGATATTGTCATCCAAAGTCCCGAGTTTAAATTGTAATTCTATAACTACCTGTATGATCTTAGGAAAATAATTTATTTTCTCATTCTTAGTCTCTATAGCAAGATGTGCATCTCAAGTTAATACATAGTGTCACCATTCAATTTAGTGTAGTCCTTGGCATAGACTGTAATTACAAATACTATTTTTATCTGTTGCCTGTGGCTAGAAAGTACAATTAATTACATGAATCTACTCACAAGTAAACTGCAGGAAAAGGAAACAGGAACAACTGAAGCAAACAATATCTATTAGAATCACAAATAAAACACAATGATAAATACAAGAAATACTTTAAGTATACCTATAATCAGTTTTCAAAACTTTAAACATTATAATTTATGTGGCAGGAGCATCAAATATAGTCTATGAGGTGGTAGGAATACTAAGAGTCAGTCTAGAGGAACATAAATTGTTTATACTCTATAATGGATTTACACCCATCTATGCTAATTTTAGTTTTCATACAACAAAAAGTGCAATACTAAAATATTTGCCTAAATCTTAAATGTTTGGTCAAGTGCTGTTTATTTCCCAATAAGACGCAAGTGTATCAGAATCCCTATAGCCACAGTAAGACTCCTACCAATGATGGTTTTATATACATGTTATCAACACACAACAGTTTTCTATCTTCCTTGCCATCTGTTTCACTTTGTATGTGTGAGTCTTTCAATATTCAATTTAAAACCCTGAGGTGAACACTAGAGGTAAGTAAGCCCATGTAAGAGCTGTTACACATGCCACCAAATACGAGGACACCAGACATTGGTCCTCCACAGTGGTGCTGGTTGTGACAAGAACTACAGCATGGTTTTGCGTCTTCAGAGGGACTTCCAGTAACTCCTGCTACTAAACCAATTTCAAAAGTCCTGAATGGCTTAGCTCTGTGAAGATGGTTTAAAGCCAATCTCTCCCTGGATCAACAGTTTGCCCATAGGCAAAGTCTCATCAGACTCTGAAGACTTTCCTTTCCATCCTCTGACACCACTGTACCACAGCTTTCCTTTTCTGAATTCCTTAAAACACCTGTTGACCATCTTTGTTGTCACAGTTTCCATAACATTTCTTTTCATACTGATTTCATTTAATATTCAAACTGATAGACTCTTTTCAACTATTTATGAACGCTCTTACTACATGGTTAGCATCTAAAGATCCTTAACCTGTCCCTTCCTCCATGGAACGCTCCAATTCTCAGGAGCTATTCTCTTCTGCTGTCTACAATATAAACAACTTACACTGTTCTCTTCCTAGCTGTAACCACAATGCCTTCAGATGCAGTGAAAAGAAAGTTCATTTCCCTTTTTTGTACAGGTGTCTTGACAAAGCTAATGCACAACCAATACTTGTTAAGTAGTTGCTAGATTGCCAGAAAAACTCATATTCTGTGCCAAAACAACCGTCTGACCAATATATTTAGAAAATGGAAATTATTTTTAATAGGTTCAACTATTAAAATTAGGCATGGTTCAACTATTCTTGGCACTCTAAAATCAATTTAGATACCCCATGAACAGGATGGTTCTTCCTAACCAATACCCCTGCTATTCTCTGGCACCATTCATTCCTATTCCATTCTCAGACTTTCCTCAGGAACACTCACCAAATATCCTTGCCCCCTCTACCAAACAAACAAAACTTATTCCTTTCACTTCTCTGAAAAATGGTCCATTAACTTATTAAAATCAAAACTAGTGTTTTAGGGCTTTTGGGGGAACAATAAATAAAAACAATTCAAGCCTTCTTTTCTTAACTCAATCAGAAGCAAGATTTCAGGTCTATCCTACGGGGAAGGCAGTTCTTCCCTAAGGTTTTGCCTAATACTAGAAACTGAAAACTGTTAAGTAACCTCAAGGGTTCAATTGCTATCTTGAGGCATTATCTTTTTTTCAGTTGTATATCAAGACAACTTTGGGCTCTTCTGGTTCATTTGGCCCTACTGCTGCCCATATCTATTCCAGTTGATTCTTCAACAGCGCTGTAGAACACCAACTAGAATAGGTCAGAGATTGCTTGGGACTTATCTTTATACCTCAAAGTCTCTTGAACAGATTGACTTGAGCAGAGCTGTTTTATTACAATTTACATCACCATACCTACGGTGTAACACTTGTTCTTCTACAGTTTTCAATTAACTGCTTCAGTTATTATTTTCCTAATGCCACTGATTGAATATTCTCTTTTAAAGATAATTTTCCCATCCCCATTATACATGTTCTGCAAAAAGCTGTTCAAGTTCTTCAGTTATATCTCTTAGCACTGTGTATGTTTTTAATTTGTAGACAAAGACAGATTAAGTGTAAAACTAAGTTCTCTTTACAATCTAGAACTCATTGTTCAATATGAGTCTTGATTATATATGAAGGAATATTATAATCCTCTAGCCCCCAAGAAATTGTCCATTAGAAACTCAGGAACCAGTATGGTTTTCTAACCTCTTATAAGGCATCAATGTTATGCTATCATATATGCATATGTCTATTACTCCATGTGTTTTCTTTTGGAAGAATGTTAAAAAAATTAAAAAAAAACTTCATTCACCTGTGTCCAATATAGGCATCTAGGTATAGAGTTACAAATTAAAGATCACAAACATTTTCCCAGAAAAAGCATTAAAAGAAAAAGAAAAAAAGAAAAATCAGCTCCTCTTTTCATGTAGCACAGCTAGCTTTCAAAGCACGCCAGCTAAGAAAAAGGTGTCATCCATGGTAACAGGAAGACTGAGCTTTTCCTCTTTGGGTGATAGCTGAATTTTTATTGGCAGTTCTAGTAAAATATGTAACTTTTCATTCATTCTTAGCAAGGCTTTCCCCTCCCACCCCTAGTTTTTCTTCAAATAAAACCTTTTCTCTCCCACTAGAATTTGAAGTCTTGGCAAGTTTGAACAGCAAGGTTTTGGGTGGTAATCAGTCACTTTAAATCATGTGTTGGCTAGAGAAGAAAGGATATGGGAGAATGGTAGGGAAGGCAAGTAAGAGAAATAGTTCATTGGACACACTGGAAGACAGCAAGTATTTCAAAGCTGTTTTCGGTATCTCATGAAGGCCCAAACTGCAACCATGGTGAGGGCAAACACTGGTAGCAGCACCACAGCTACAGGAATACCACTTGGTTCTCCTTCACCTCGATGTACTATAGGTCCATTCTGCACCGGTAACTGAAAAGGAAGGAGAAATATTAACTCTGACTACTGCGTATGCCACAACTAAAAGATCCATGTTGACAATTACCTGGAAATGTAGTCTATACCACCCAAAGCTATAGACACCACACAGCCTAGCAAGAGCTCTTATCCTAGAGGATGCATCACTTTCACGGATACTCTGGGAAGAAAACAGCTCTGATAGTGAAGCATAACCTTGCTTGGCACTGACTTAATGGAACCTTACAGGATAAAGTAAAGCATATCTGTTTCTATAATGCCTTTATTGCTATATATGCTTCCTATCAGGAAAATGAAGGGATGAGATGAAGCCTGTGATCAATCGGGACATCTGGATACTGCTGGGCAGGATGAGGGAAAGGAAGGAAGACTTCTTTCTGGAATATCAGTCATTAGAATACAGTAAGAGCAGATCCAGACAGTAGCAACACAGCTGCAATGTCATTACTTGGAAACGCTTTACAGCAGCCAAGGGGGTACCCTTGCTTCTGAGATGGGGTCTTGTCATTCATGCCTAAGTTTGCAATGCTAGTCACAGATAAAGGTAGAATCTATGTGGAGTAGACATTAAAAGACTCAAGAGATAAATAAACTATATCCTAGTCATTATCAGCTCCTATTCCCTCAAGAATTTCCTTTTATAGCTAGATTGTCTTTCTTCATTCCAGTCCTGTTTTACAGGGGTAGCCACTCTTAACAATTTTTTGATAGTTAACTTGCAATAACTATAATACCATCTTATTTCAGTTAGACCTAACCACCCACAGCCCATGAAACCCTAACCCCTTCAACTGAAAAGCAAGACTGCACAAACTATCTTCTGTACTTACTCTACCACTTATTTCTTCTTGAGAAGACATGCTCACTTAAGGACATGGTTTTCAGGGTTAGGTAAATTTTTGACCAATAGAGCTTGTTGTATTCTAAGTTATTTATGGATGTTTCCTGAAGTGAACACTGAAAATAAATTCCCAGACCTTCAAAAGGAACCCTTATCATATCTGAAATATATGCCTATCATTTATATGCCTACATGAATTCTCCCATGTTTTAGAAACAGTGACGAGCCATGGCAAAAGCAGATGCTGACCAATACTGTCTCTATCAACCTGATTTTTGAGTCTATCACACTCACATTCTGTTTGCAACTCTGGTTGTTTCTTGGATAGCTTCATGTTTTGCCTTTCTTATTTTTCTTTTGTTTGGTTTTTGTTTTCCTTAAGACAGAGTCTCACCATGTAGTTCAAGTTAGCTTCTGCTTTCTCCAGTTCTTTTCTAGCTCCTTTTAATTTTCTTCAGTCTCTGAATATTCACTTGGCTTCTTTGCAAACAACACACCAATTTTAAAAAAAAAATTATAGGCACACTGAACTTGGGTTATAGATGAACTCAGAAATTCTTGCTGCTGTGGGAAGAACTCAGACGACTTTCCTATCATCCAAATTATAAAACACCAGGAAATAAGAAGCAGATGTAGATTGGTTGTGGCACACACCTTCAATCCCAGCACTCAGGATCTCTGTGAGTTTGAGGCCAACTTGATCTACAGAGTAAGTTCCAGGACAGCCAAGGCTACCCAAAGAAACCCTGCGTTAATAACCCCCCCCAAAAAAAAAAGAAAGAAAAAAGAGAAAAGAGAAAGACAGAGAGAGAGAGAGAGAGAGAGAGAGAGAGAGAGAGAGAGAGAGAGGGAGGGGGGAGGAGGAGGGGAAGGGGGGGGGGGAGGAGGAGGAGGAGGAGGAGGAGGAGGAAGAGAGAGAGAAGGAGGGAGCAAAGATGGGTGGGTGGACAGAAGGAAGGCAGGAAGGGGAGGAGGGAAGGAGAGAGGGAGACAAGGAGAGAAAGAGAGAGAGAGAGCACGCGCAGATGTAAGGATTCTCAATTCCATTTCCCTTTTCTTAAGAGCTGCCCTTCAAGTTACACTTGGGTATCAGCCAATGTGGTCATGGAAAGAGAAGCCTTATAATGGGAGACAGAAAACATAACCTTTGCAGTCATAAACAAGAGCTTTCAAGGGTACACAAATTGTGCTTTCCCTAAGAAAAAGTAAAAGTGATTCTACTGTCTTTCCATTTTGAATTGATTAAACTTTATTTTTTTAAAAATTGTAGGACCTGAGTTATAAGTATAGTGTTATATACTTCTACTGATGCCAAAGGACTCTTGCATAAGCAAGACAAACCCTACAAGCCGTAATAGAAAAAGAAAAAAATAAACAGACTTTGAAAATTATCTCCACAAGCTTATTCACAAGTGCAGTGAGAAAGCCTACTGTCCCATATCTGGCTGCTAATGATACCTACCCTATGCTGTACTCTCAGGGACACAGCATATCCCGCATTACGAAAAAGGTCTACAGCATCCTGGTGTAGCAGGTTCTTTAGGTCTTGGCCATTTACCTTTCAAAAACAGCAAGAAAGAGAAGTAAGAAAGGCAAAGGACTAAGTCTCTTAAGTGAACAATTTACATACATGCAGGTAATCAAACGTTTATTTATTGAAAATAAAACTTTCGGGGAAATTCCCAAGAGCTAGGAGTATGGGCTGAGTTGCTGAACACTCAGGAGGAAGTTTCTTCATTTTCAAAGTTACATTTTCCTATAACTTAGGATCCATGAACCATCTGGAATAAGCCCGGATTTAAACAGATTTGTTTCCTCTTCCTTCTGAGCTTCTGTGCTTATCTTGTTTGGAAGTATTGGCTCCTGTCACCGTGTTGCATACTACCTGTGGATATTCATTTCTATACTGCTACATGAGGAATCTTCTAAGTTATCCTTTATCCTTTATATTCCTAATCCTCAACATTCCTACCTTCAGCCCTAGAAACCTAATTCTATGTCCCCAAATTTATTTTGATATTGTGTGAATCTGCTCTAGCCTATTCTAGTGGGCTTATTTTACTGTGAAAAAATTTCCATTGGTTCCCTGTATAGTCCTGTCCTCAAATTTACAAAGTATTTCTGTAACAATACAGACCTTTACTAATCACTTGAATGTAGGTCATTCCTACTACACAGAGGTGACAAATGTGAGGCCCTTGTATTCTTTTTGGTATCAGGAGTCACAAGTGGTACCTATAGTGCATTCAGCAATTCAACACATCCCTCTTTGTGCAAGACTACATATTTTTATACGTTACCACCACTGCTAACAGCACTAGCAGTAAGAGTATTTAGTACATTTAGTAGATTCTGTGCTTTGTATTTAATTCCTGCAGTTACCCTGTGAGTGTGAGCGCATGTTTATATTGACTTTTGTTGATGCAGTAACTGACACACAGAAAGATTATGAGTGTAGAAGCTAGGGCTAGAGATTTTAAATAATGGAATGAAGAAGTTCCCTTGCATTTCACTGTTCTTTGAATGTTTCTATTTTTCCACTCTGACTTGCCAACTGCCCCTTAGGTGAAGCTATTTGCATTTTTACTCTTCTCATCATTCTCACCACAGACTTAGGTTAGGTGTTAGACAGAATGAGTGGGTCAAAAGGGCACAGAGACAGATGAAGTTTGTGCAGAGTTCTCATTTGTTGGGAGTCTAGGAAAAATTCAGTGGGGAATCTTATGCACATGTTCTGGTCAGATCTAAGTTACTGAGAAGTGGACATGGAGCTTGAGAAACATAGTAAGTGGGTAAATCTCCTGTTCGCATAAGACAGAGTCATCACCAGAAGAGTAGTCAGAGGCAACAATAGTGAGAATACACAGAGAAGAGTCTACTTACCCTACAGAAATCCATCTCAGTGTTGTCTTGAACCACCAGCCCCATCAAAATCTAATGTCTTCTTTCTCTAACAGATTTATATTGTTCCTTCTACTCTTAAGTCTTGCTAGTATCTTTGATATGTGAAACTACCAATACTTTCATTTTACAGACTGGATATTTTCAATTATTTCTTAGGTACCAATTGAGACAATTTAGACATCAGCACTAGACATATTAGACATATAATATATCCAACTCTAAAAATCCTGAGCACAATTTCTACTCTTCATAGTTTTATTCCTCCATTAGATTTCCTCTTTCCTGTTATCAGTGCTTTTAACCTCTTCGTATTTTAGCTGTATTTTATCCATCTAGGATTTTGGCTTCAATTTCAACAAAGCACCTCATAAATTAATGGAGTCTCTTGTCCTGGCTTCCTGACATCTTTCCAGTCCTGGGAATACACTGTATCTACATTCCCTGTCATCATTCAGTTGAATAGCCCCAGAGAAATGCACAGTCACATTCTGTACAGATGCAAGTTAGCTGCTATAGCTTATCCTTAAGACCCTTCTATTCATCAAGCAAACTCATTAATAAATACTCACCAATATCTTGTACATTTTTCCATTAGCCTAATCCTGATTCACCTCAGCAGATTCCTTTGCTTCATCCTTTGTGAGATTGCTGAAGGCAGTTCGCTCTTTCCCTTTTATCTTCTCCCTCCTATTTTCATATTCTCTTGCTGTTCCTTTCCCCTAATCTCTAATTAAGTCTGTCTCATTTATCAAGAATAATCCATTTACTATGTTGGTGTAGGAGGTTATTCTGTTCATGTGGTTTTTTTTTTTCATTGATTAATGAATAAAGAAACTGCTGTGGGCCTGATAGGGCAGAACTTAGGTAGGCGGAGAAGACAGAACTGAATGCTGGGAAGAAGAGCAGAGTGGGAGAAGCGATGGATCCTCTGCCTGAGTTGGACACTGGTTAGAATCTCTGGTAAGCCACAGCCACATGGCGATACACAGATTAATGGAGATGGGTTAAACTAATATGTAAGAGTTAGCCAATAAGAAGTTAGAGCTAATGGCCAAGCAGTGTTTTTAATTAATACAGTTTCTGTGTGGTTATTTCAGGTGTAAACTAGCCGGGCAGCAGGGACAAACAAAGAGCCCCCTCTCCTTACACTATGTCTTTAAGAACTCTTCTGATTACATCTTTTGCTGCTACTTCTCAACAAAAGCCACTATCCTCTATAAAGGAAACCATGCACAAATATGCTACATCCTTCCTCTCTTCTTTCTTCCTATGCAAAATTGCTGAAAAAAACTGCAAGGCTAGAGAGATAACTCTTGGCCAAGAGCACTGGCTGCTCTTCCAGACACCCTGGGTTCAGTTCCCAGCACCATGGCAGCTCACAATCATCTGTAACCCTAGTTTCAGGGGATAGGATGCCTTCATTTGGCCTCTACAGGCACCAGGAATACACGATACATTTATAAACACAGGCAAAACACCATGCACATTTAAAAAATTGCTTGCATGTACTGTGTGTACTACCTCTGCATCCATTAACTATTTATTACTTTCATATAAAAAGTGAAGCAAAATGCTCTCCTGAAGACCAGATGGGACTTCAAATCTATCTCTTACCACCTTCTCATAGCCTGTAGACTGTCTCCTTTTGTAATGATCTCCTATGTTATATGATGAATACTTAGCTCTCTTTTTTTCTTGATCTCTCTCTGTCTCTCTCTCTCTCTCTGTCTCTCTCTCTCTCTAAACTCCTGATTGCTAACTATATTTTCTTTCTGAATTTTTCCCATGGGCATCTTTCACCATTTGCACCATATTCTCCAAAATAACTTTACTTATGCCTTGGGATCTGCAACGTCCTACTGGATGTTGATACTTAGATACTCTGGTAGAATCCAGTTCAGTACATCCAAAGTCCCTTTAACTTCCCACAAAAGCAGACTATCCTAACTTTCCTCTTGATGACATTCCTAACGCATTATTCAAATGTATACTTTTTAAACACTCTAATCAGTTAATCAGCACATATAATATATGTCTTGTAGCCTAACACTATGTCTTTATGCTATTTTCTCTTCTATGGCTGCCAATTTAGGTCGTGGATACTTAGCTGAATTATAGGGACTGTCTTTTATGATTTACTTTCCACATTTTTCCTCCATTCCTACCTTAAATGCTGTCTCACAATCTGCTTTCCTACACTACAATTCTGTTAATAACTATTGTACTATTCAAGACATAAAAATGAACCTGGTAAATAAGAAAAACATGTGCTTTTGACTTACTACACTAGTGTGAAAAGTTCTCTATCGCATCTGTTTAATCTCTCACTCACTTCTTTCTATATGTGATTAATAAACCTCTTCATCCAATTAACACTACAAAATGTAGCTGACTAATGGCCCAATCTGTCACCATTTGACTTTAATAGGGGGTTGGTTAAAATGGAGCATTCGTGTTGGTAGTATGTAAGACCCAGCTACATCACCATGAACTTCATAAGAATATTAAGTTCTCTGACTAGCTACCCTCCTTTCATTCAGGCATACAGGAGAAATGAGAAACTTAATTATACCTTTTCTTTACCAGAAAGAATATCCTCACAGCTTTCAGTAGTATCAAACTGTTCTTACCAATACACACACACAATAAACAATGGATGAGGCCTGTCAAGTTCTCATTCAACTTCAGATTCATTATGAATACCTATTTCTGTTTCATTCACAGCATAAGTGATTTTTTCAAAAAAGTGTTTACATTGCTTAGTTCAATTTTTATTATCTTTTGGTATAAGCCATATGTCGTGGCCATAGAAAATTAAATTCTGTGGCTGGGGAGATGGCTCAGAGGTTAAGAGCACTGACTGCTCTTCCAGAAGTCTTGAGTTCAATTCCCAGCAACCGCATGGTGGCTCACAACCATCTATAATGAGATCTGGTGCCCTCTTCTGGCCTGCAGGCAGAAGACTGTATGTATACATAATAAATAAATCTTAAGAAAAAAGAAAATAAAATTCCATTTCTTATGAGAAAAGAAGAAACTGCACAATAAATACATCAAGCAGTTTTTCCATTCCAGAAAAGAAGAAACCAAGAAAACATATGGAGGATGTTTAGGAAGAATGAGAAGAGTATATTAAGAGTATAAATAACTCACAGGAAATTTACAATTAACAACTCTATTCATTATCTACAATGGGTATGTGCTTATGTGCTAAAGGAACAGTTTTAGTTTGATAACTTAGGAAATGTTAGAAAACCACAGAGCATGTTTTTACAACACAGGAAGTATTCCACAGAAATAGAAAACCCCATAAACAAACAAACAAACAAACTGAAAGGGTTGAAGAGATGTAGCGAAACACTTACCTAGCAAGTACAAGGCCCTGCATCCAATCACTAGAACCACAAAATAAGTATCTAATAAAGTAAGCTAATAATTTAGCAACATTTTTCTAGCTACATCATAGCCAATAACAAATGAAAACTTAAGGAACTAGGGATGAGGGAAGTTTAATAGATGGAACTTTTTAAAAGTAATAGCCTACAAGATTCACTTTAGAGAAGAAAGAGGCTACCATGGCCTGGTAAGCAACAGAGACTATCTGCATCATTTTTGTTTGTTTGGCTGTTTTGTTTGTTTTGAAACAGGATTTCTCTGTGCAGATCTGGTTGTTCTGGAATTCACTCTGTAGTCCAGGCTGGTCTTAAACTCAGAGAGATCCGCCTACCTCTGCCTCTTGAGTGCTGGGATTTAAAGGTTGGTTATACCATTAATTCTATCCTTGATACAAAGGTTGATTTCAGTTCTTTTATAAACCCATCCTATAATCTACTAGCTATTCACAACGTAACTAACTTCCTTTTCAGAGTAGTTAATCTTACTTATGCATGTATCTTTTAGGAAGACAATAGAGTACTAATGTTAGTATTAGTTTTAGCAAAGGATCCAAATTCAGATAAATGAAAGTTTTATTTTCCTAACACTAGTTATGTCACTTGTAAACCACCCGACTTCATCAAGCCTCAGTGTTCTTAGCTGCAAAATGGGCATAATGATTTATACCTGTTACATATACTCTAATATTAACCAAGATTACACTGAAAGTTATCATTTTGTGCTTAAAAACTGTTCCTAATTCTTTTTTAGACAATCCACCTTTAATCAAAGCTTTCCAAACAATATACTCTCTTCTTAAGCCCTAAATTAAACCCTATACTTTTCAAGTCTCTCTTCACTCAGAGTATGAATTGTGTCAAAACACTAATTATATTGTATATTTAGCAACCCACTCACAATTTTTCTTTTCTGTCCTACTGCAAAGTTGGTTTGTATTTACAATGTCTTTCTTCTGAGAGTGACAAAATATCTGCTCCTAAATTCTTCATATTGTTTTTGTAAGAAGGTAATTATCACCATCCCTATCTTGTAGTCTAATATAGAGGAACTAGGAAAAGCTTAGCGGGCTGGCAAACAGTCTGTGAGATGCACCAAAATAATGCCACCCATGGTAATATGTACTGGACATTCTTAAATTAATTATATAACTTTCATAACTACTTGTCCTGACTTATGTGTATCTCTCTTTTTGAGACAGGATCTTGCTAAGTAATTCACAACTGACTTGAACTCAAAATGTTCCTGCTTCTACCTCTTGAGTATTGGAACTATAAGTGTGTGCCACCATGCCTGGCTGTGCATCTTCCTAAGGAGACATTCAAAACTGAATCAGATCTCTCAAATGTTAAGATGTCAAATAAAAACAGGTATACATTCTCCCTGCCTTCATATGCTACTACCAAATGAGTTGGATGGCAGAGAGGTATCCAATAAGCTGATCTCTAAGAGAACTAATTAACTAAACTCTATGACAGGCAATTTAAAAAAGAAAATTCAAAGCAAAACTATAATACAATCTTTTAAAAGGTTATTCCTGTTCTATGGAAGTTCTAAATCAAGTCTCTGACTTAACTCTTAAATCTTGTCTTGATCTATACTTAAATTACTTCAGTCTTTTACTGGTTTAGCCCTCTTGCCCTATTCAGTTCGTAAAACAAGCAAGAAATAATTTTCTCTTCTTTAGACCATGGACCATGATCCACAGTATATGTGAAAATGGGGCACTTCTGGCACGAGAAGTTCCATCCTACTTCAAGTTTCACTTAATTTGAGAACAGCCCTTTGCAGCTAGGTCTAACTCCCAGGAAATCCTGGATAACAACTCACTTTGTCAGTGCTTTTCCATTCTTTATACTAATTACACATATTATTTCCATACAAAGTGAGCAATAGTAGCCCAAAACATTAATTTAAAAAAAAATCTATAGCATGATCTAACCTTCCCCATCTCCCACAACTGACAGTATAATAACACTGTAGCCAGTGAGGTAGAACAGAAATGAAAGAAAGAGCAACAAATAAGAATTTGAAGAGTTTTAAAAGTTTTATTTTTCCTGGATTCTGATTTGCTTTAGGAATATTCAATTTATTCTAAAACTAAGAACCTGGGTGGGACTAGAAGGATGGCTCAGCAGTTAAAAGTATGTACTGCTCTTTCTGAGGTCCTGAGTTAGGTTCCTAGCAACCACATGGGACAGCTCACAATTGCCTATAACTCTAGCTCCAAGAGGATTCAATACCTCTTGCTTCAATGAACACCAGCACTCATTTATATCCCCCTACACACACACACACACACACACACACACACACACACACACACAGGAAATATTTTTTTAAAAGGCTAAGGGTCTACAAGCTCACATGACTGACTCTATTTGATAGTCAACTTTTCTAAACTTACATGAATTTTCTGGTTTGCTCATTTGTTAAGCCTATGTTGAGCACCTGTACTAAGATATGGGAAGTTTAAAAAAATTAATTACAGTCTTTGAGTATATGAAAAATTAGTAAGAGTCATTATTACTATACAATAAAAGACATTAACAGAATGAAATGGGGACACAACTGACAGATATCCAAACTCTATTTCAATTTTTCATCTTAATTATGGGAAAGGAAGAGCCCTGAATTTAAAGAAGAAACTTAATCCTTACCTTCCTTTTTGAAGTTAAGGCCATTAGTAAGGGCTGACAGTATCCCAAGAAAAGGCATAAATCAGTGTTTTAATCAACAAAAGAGAGGGAATAAAGTTAGCAAGAGAAAGATGAAAACTGTGGGTTTAAATCTCCTTCCTCCAAACCAGCCCTTCATCTCTACTTGCTTTGTGGGTTTTTTTTTTTTTTTTTTTTTTTTTTTTAACCAGGGCAAGTAACTTCACATTCTGTTAAATTTGCCTTGTCTGTCAAGCAAGAATAACACTATCCTCCAAGCCCGGTGGTAAAGTTGGAAGACTGATCAATGTTCTTCCCATTCAATGATATAATCTAGGTATTTTCATTTTCAAACAGGCAAGCAGGAAATCTTCCCAAGGAAGGGTCAGAGGAGGTCTAGAGAGCAAAGTATAGCAAAGGGAGCCGAAGCCATTTCTCACCGAGAGGATCTTATCACCCTCCTGGAGCCGCCCATCCCGGGCCGCAGCCCCATCCTCTTTGATGCGGCTGACGTAGATGCCACTGTCGTTGGAGACATACTGTTGATCTGTCCCACCGACGATGTTGAAGCCCAGCCCTGAGAAAAATCATGGAGGAGTGAAGGAGAGGGGGATGAAGAAGAAAGAAAGATTAGAGGAGAAGAAAGGAGAGAAAAATTGTCTAGTGGGGAGGAGAGGCTGACAATTCAGACTGTGAGGTAGCTAACACAGTCATTAGCAAAGTCAGTAAGTCATTATCAACAAAGGCCAAAGTACCTAGATTGCTGATTTGAACCAAGCAGTACTCAAAGTACATACACAGTGATCAAAATGACTGGTCAAATATACTGAGCTAGACATAACTTGAGGGATAGGAATGGTGAGTCTTGTAAGATACAAGTGCTGCTTGACATTCAGATGATTCAAATCCTGGTATTCCTATATTAATGTAACAGAATTAGCTGTGCTCATAAAAATAAGCTTTGTTTTTATAACATCTAGTGAAAAAATGACTGCTAACTGAAGCCTTTTCTTCACGTGTTTCTTCTGTCAAGATTTGGCAACACCTGTAATGTTGGTGTTTTGGAAGAAGCAATCTTGGTTGTTTATCTTTTTCTCTTTTGTACTGGGGTAGGAGAGTAGTGAAACGGCTGTTAGCAGAAACCTCAGAACTAGAAAAGCAACTGCTGCTTTACAGGAGAATCAAGTCACCAAATTCACTCTTTTCTTTCTGTATCAAGTACAAGGGATCACATACCTGCACACAGTGATAGTAAAGTTTACTCACTGTAGAAAATAATTCCTTACCAATTAGCAGTTGGGTACTTCCCTCGTCCTAGTCCCTGGTACCCACCATTCTATTCTGTTTCTCTGAGTTTAATTAGTTTACAAGAGTAAAATATTTCAGTTAAAGAAGAAATATGTAGAGACCTGCTATGCAAGATTGTGTCTACCCAAAATAATAATATATGATATATTTCCAAATTTATTTCAAATATATTCAAGTATCTTCATTATAATAAATATAGAAGGCAAACAAGTTAGCTGGTTAACTAAAATTTTATTTTCATGAACCAACCACCAAGATGTGACAAGGATTTTGTCCTACAGAAATTATCTGATTTCTTTGAGATTTTTAAAACTTATGTAAAAAAGGAAAAAGAGGAGAGAGAGGAAGAGAGAGAAAAGAAGTAAGAGAGAAAAAGGAATCGCTTCTCTATGTAACTAAAATGGTAATTCTGTGACACAATACAAAGAGAAGGAAGGCAGTTGGAAACAATTTAAAAAACAAAAATGTGTTGGTGCAATGAGAAGGAAAAGCCAGTCATCAGTCTCATAATTATCTCAGTAGAAAATGTACCATTGAAGGGATATATGTGGACTTTTCCTAAAGCTCTTTCCATGGTGAAAATTAAGCTAAGACTCAAAGTACTAACACAGCACTATCAAATCAATCCACAATTTAATAAGAAACATAACCGACAAGGAAAAATCAGGACGTTTATGATTTAAATAGCATACTTTGTACATGGAGTCTCTGCTACCAGATAGGTTTGTGGGTTTTTGTTGTTGTTGTTTTGTTTGCATTTGGTTGGGGGATTTATGATACACAACACAAAGAACTACTTCTAGAAGACTATTTTCATATCCCTGAAGGGTAGGGTAGGAAAAACAGGAACTCTAAATTACTTATTTATTTTTTACATAATTCCCTTAATTTAAATTCATGATTGTGGGTTAAGAAGGGAGGGACTGGTAAGGTAGCAGAAACCAGATCATGAAAGGCTGAATTCATAGACTTAAAAAGTGACAGGTTTGAGCAAGGGGCTGAATCCAACCAGTTTCTCTCAATGCTGAAACAAACCAGAGAAAAATCTTCCAGTGAAATTCAACATCTTCACTATGGTTTGAGTCTCTCACCAAACAGCTACTATCTTTGAAGATTTTGGGAATGAGGAACAAGTGTTGAGTGGCCAAGTGAAACAGGTTATTTAAAGCTTTAGGAAAGCATCTAACATATGGTAAAAGAAACCTTTTTGAGAGCTATTATTTGTAAGTGCAGTCCACTATTCACCCCAATACCACATCATAGTGGTACACTTATTTACCACGTTGCTATTTCTGTTTAAGTGAACTAAACCACTTAAAATGAGAACTCTTAGATTAACTGAAGACTTTATTCTTCAACCATATTTACAAAAATGAATTCAACTATACCTTAAAACGTGGCAGGAATTAACGACAATTAGCACAGCAGTGAGAAATGACATTAGAGTTCATACTTGGGGCAGGGATAGAGCACTTGTTTAGCATGCGGGGCAATATGCAGCACTACAATAGACAAACAGATAAAATCTTAACCCTATATATATTTATATAATTCTTTGTCCATTTAATCAATAAAAATCACTGACCTTTGAAGACAGAAAGCTAAACTGTACTAACTGTTCAGTTCTGACTTTAACCACAAACAAATTTATTCTTTTCCCTGTCCCTTTTAGATATTGCATAAACCAAAAAAAATCATTTCAACTCTGCAAATTACAGGATGTGGACTGAAGAAATCAGTTTAACTCTGATTTGCTGTCTTTTCTATAAAATAAAGATTACAAATTCTACCATCTCTCCATCAAAGGTAACTGTTAGATTCCAGTAACAAAATCTGAAAATTTCTTTGTAAAACATAGTAATTGTTAGACTGGAGAAAGGAACTAAGAGTTTCTGTCAATAAACTAGTGATTGTTAAATTTCTGATTAAGAGTCTGATGGGGCAAGGATTATATGATATAGACATGAAAATTCTTTTAAAAATAAGAAAACACAGGGATTAAAAAGTCTCCCCATCTATAAGTATAAAACACTTCATCAGAACTCAAGTTCACTGAAAGTAAGTATGCTTGTAGTTTATTTCCTAGAAATCCCCTTCAAAACCAGTTTTAGGGAGCTGGAGCAATGGCTCAGTGATTTAAAAGGACTGGTTGCTTTTCCAGAGGACCTGGTTTGTGTTCCAGAAACAACATGGTGGTTCACCACCATCCACAACTCCGGTTCCAGAAGTCCTCTTCTGACTGCTGAAGGCACCAGGCTTGCATGTGGCACACATACATACATACAGGCAAAGCACAGAGAGAAAGAGAGAACATGCATACACATAAAGATAAAAGATATTTTTAATCTATTTATTTATTATATATACAGTATTCTCGGAATTCTGTCTACATGCTTGCCTGCAGGCCAGAAGAGGGCACCAGATCTCATTACAGATGGTTGTGAGCCACCATGTGGTTGCTGGGAACTGAACTCAGGACCTTCGGAAGGGCAGGCAGTGCTCTTGACCACTGAGCCATCTCTCCAGCTCGAAAGATTTTTTTTTTTTTAGCAAGAGTAATTATCTAGCACATGTATCAATCAACTAGAACAGCTGATCAGCTGAGAACAACTAAAGAGGATAAATTACTAAGTTATTTGGTATATATCAGCTATTAGCAGCATCCAAGAAAAAATATTTTGTAAGCAAAATGGGCACATACTCTGGTTTCTTGGGAATCTTGGTATACACCTATAACCCTAGTACTATTAAGACTCACCTTTCAATTTCAAAAACATCCCAGCTAGGGCAAACGTGATCATCCCATCAAAAAAAGAATATATTCATTGCAAAACACAATGCACTAGGATAGAAGTGACAGTGATAGAAGTAAGAGTAGATAAAAAGTTAAAAATCAGAATCATTTAATAATCATGTACAAAGTAACATGAATAGAATTCTGAAATGTTATTCAGGTAAGTAAGAACACACACATACAAATTTTATTACCTATTTACAAAAGAGCACACATGTTTAAGGATGTGTAAAGATACACTGCAGTAGATACCTACAAGAGAGAAGGATACATTTACATTATGTCATTACATCTCAATAAAGCCAGAAAAGGGAAGAAGGAGGAGGAGGAGGAGGAGGAGGAGGAGGAGGAGGAGGAGGAGGAGGAGGAGAAAAGAAAGAAAGAAAGAAAGAAAGAAAGAAAGAAAGAAAGAAAGAAAGAAAGAAAGACTGAAGAAACATTGAGATGATCAAGCCTCATAGAACATAGTCAGGACTTGACCATAATCCTAAATTTTCTTTATGTCCCCATAAGATTATCAGCACCCCCAATCAGCAGGAAGTAGCCTAGAAAACTATGCCTACATTCCCAGAAAATGGATTACGGATGTTTATCTTTGTTTATAGTGTTGGCTGCATGTTGTTATGAATAATGGTCAGGAAAAAAGCTAAACAAAGGAGATTAGATTCAGAGTTATTGTTTTGAAAAAAAAAGGGGGAATGCTGTGGGACAATGGTCTTGTACCCTGTAAAGATTTGTCATTTCTATTAGTTTGAGAAAATGCTGATTGGCCAATAGTCAGGCAGGAAGTATAGGCGGGACCACCAGAATAGGAGAATTCTGGGAAGAGGAAAGGCTCATTCTGCACTTGTTACCAAGACACAGAGGAAGCAAGATGAGAATACCTCACTGATAAAAGGTACCAAGCCACGTGGCTAACATAGACAAGAATTATGGGTTAATATAAGATATAAGAGTTAATAAGAAGCCTGATAGGCCAACCAGTTCATAATTAATATAAGTCTCTGTGTGTTTCTTTGGGATTGAACGGTTGTAAGACCAGGCAGGACAGAAACCTCAAGAGGCTCCTCCCTAGGAAAGACTAATTCTCCCTCTCTCTGCAGTTATTAAATTGCTTATGGCTCTTCAGGGAAGGGTGCAGTTCCATAAGACTTCTCCAATCCACATTGACATGTCCACTGGTACTTCTGGTTAAAATGCAAACAACTGGGTGCCCAGTCCCTATTAATACATACTAAAGCTCAGGGAACATTTCTAAAAAAGGGGGCATAAAAGCTATAAAAGGCAGAAAACCAGTAAGTCTGCTGCTAAATATGACAGGGAAGCCACGCCCATGGAACCTCCTAGGATTCACTGAATACCACTCCCCTTTTCTGTTTCCAGTGTTCAAGGCCTCATTTCTAAGGGTATAAGCCAGTAGCTCTTGCCCCACTAGAGTTTATTCCAGACAAAGCAGTTGTAAGGGCAGGCATCATTTAAACATTTTAAACAAGATGATGATGATGATTGGTGGTGGTAGTAGTAGACGTAGGAATAAAGTGCTTAGAAATTCCTGGTGCTGTATTTACATTATAAAGGCATAAAACAATAGTAAAACTGGCTGTCCTGCATCATGCCATGCACCTGTCACCTAAAGAGAGCTCAGAACTCATTTCCCCTCATGTCTGGCTACCTAGACATCAAGAAAAACTACAGAGCATTTCAAACTGCTGCCTGACCTGTACCCAGGTAAATGCAAACTCAGGCCAACAGAGTTATGGTACAGTACCTGGTGAATTTTGGGAAATGGACTCCACTGAAGTCAGGCCAGCACTGTAAGGCTACAAATATTATTGTTAGACTTCGTCAATATTGTTACAGGTTGGGTACAGAACTTTCCATCCAGAATGAAAAGGGCCCAACTGGTAGCTAAGAAATTAATTATGGAAATTACTCCTAGATTTGGCCTCCACATATCTCTGGGATCAGACAATAGCCTGATTGTAAAACTCCAAGTGGTCCTATATTATGCCGATACAGTACTACTACGCCTGTGGCTCCCGTGCCACTACAAGACAGTATGCAAGCTGAGAACGAAACTGAAGAATTAAAAACACATAAACAGAGACAAACAGAGAGAGACATGGACATGGGTCATTCTTGATACAAGAGGGCCAATGCCCTGTTTATTGTGCTCAAGAGCAGCTTATATAGGGATCCGATCCTTAGCCACACCCAACTCTCGGGATATTTCAGCTGTAGGTCTCAGTCTCATGAGCCTGCCATCAAGGTCTCTTGCTCAGAGCAGCTGCAGGCAAAGAAACTCAAGGGGCCAGGGATCTATAGCTCCAACACCTGATCTTCACAGTCAAGTCATCTCAATTCTCTAAGGCTCTTAACATAAATTAGAAACTCCGTTGTATGTATCATCCTCAGAGCTCAGAAAAAGTAGAGAGAATGAATAGAACTTTAAAAGAGATTTTAACTAAATATACTCTTGAAACTGGTGATAACTGGAATGGCCTTTTGCCTTATACCCTTCTCAAGAGTCCAATGTACCACCACTGAGAAAATTTCACCCCATATAAAATAGTCTGTAGGCAACCACTTCCCATGATCCCTCAGATACATATTAGACTGTTGTCAAATTGCCCTATTCCAATCTCTTGAGTCCTTAAAAGGATCACAATTAACTTTGTAAGATTCTCCCTCCCTGTTCAACCTGTTGGGTACCACCCACTTGATCACCCATTCCAGCCCAGAGAGACTGTACTAGTCTGCCACTTCAAAACTGACCGAATTGAACCTAGGTGGGAAGGACCTTACAACATGACTCTCTGGACTCCTACTGCTGTTAAAGTCGTCGGTATTTCTGCCTGGTTTCATCACTCACACCTCAAGAAGGCATCCGAGGAATCCACAGAAGAGGAGTCCAATCCCCAGAGGTGGAAAATGACTGAAATAGGACCATTAAAAAAAAAAAATCAGGGGCTGGAGACATGGCTCAGTGGTTAAGAGCATTGCCTGCTCTTCCAAAGGTCCTAAGTTCAATTCCTGGCAACCACATGGTGGCTCCCAACTATCTGTAAAGAGGTCTGGTGCCCTCTTCCAGCCTGCAGACATGCACACAGACAGAATATTGTATACATAATAAATAAATAAATATTTAAAAAAAACTTTCTAAGATTTGACTGTCTAAGGTAACTTTGTGTTCTTGCTGCTGAAATTTGCATATTTGTCCTATGGCTAACCATTTCCTTGTTTTCAACCTATGTAAACAGAAGCTAAATGCATCTTGACAGAGAAAATAAAAGACTCCTCTGACATTGTCTTGCCGTGCAAAAGATTGTCTTTATCCACCAGGGTCCATAGTTTGAACAAAAAAAAAAAAAAAAAAAGGTGAACAAATAATGTTAGTATCCAGGCACACCCTGGCACAGCATGTCACAACCTTGCACCCTAGATCATGCCTGCCTGCATAGTAGACAGTTCCCTGTCCCTTTAAGGGACAAGCTCTGCCCACTTCTGATCTCTCTCTTACTGCTAGGCAAGCAGGTCTCTGCCTCTATCCCTCTCCCCCTCTCTCAACCCTCCCTCTACTTCTCTCTGTCTCTCTCTTCCCTCCTTCCTTTCTATAAACAGACTCAAACTCTGTCTGCATGGTGTGTCACCCACCGCAGTCCTCACCTGCCATGAAACCCACTAAGGTCCCAACTCATCCCATATCATAACAAATAGTCTTTAGCCGGATGGATGAACTAATCTAACTGACCAATCCCAACATAGTAACAGACTTCAGCACAATCAATCATTCTTTAAAGGGTTCTGATAATGAAAATTACAGGTATGCTAAAATATGAAGGGGAAGATTCATTAATCACTTCAATTGAATTTAACATACCCAGAGTAAAACTGTCTGTAACAAATAATATGGAACATAATCTCTGCATCCATCTAGCACTAAAGAGCAATGAGAAAATTCCTTCTGTGTCAGAGGAGATCCCTCTATTCCCAGGCTCTTAAAAGTAAATTTGTATGGAATCGGGGTTTCTTATGAAAATTATGAATGTATACAATTATACAAAGTTAACAGGGCAGAGGGTGAAATGGAACATTCCCTCACTCATGTTTTAAAAGTTGTGGCTGATGTTTCCATTGATAATATCTTTTTATCCCACTGTGTTTTGACTGTACAAATGTCCCTTCTTATTGTAATTCTACTTCTTATCACACTCTCCCCTTTAAACTGGACTTTTTTCTGTGGAAATAATACTTATCCTGTACCCCCAACAGGATATAAAGTTTTATGTGGTGTATGACATGTTACACCTATTTTACTCAGCAAATCTTTACAATCTGTTAAAAACAGAATTACAAAAGCTCTTCTTGAAAAGTGCAACAATTCCTTTCATCTATTAGCGCCCACTATGGTTGTTGCTACTGCAGCCTTTCTGTGACCTGTCCCAGGACTTGTTAGACTACAAAGAAGGGTTTCAAAAATAATATGTCTAAAGTCAAAAACTACTAATATTACAACAAAAATAACTAGCAGAAATTCATCAAGAAATGGGAGAACTAAGAACAACTGTTCTTCAAAATAAAGCTACTATAGATTACCTGTTAGTTTAACATAATCTTGTCAGAATTTACTAGAATGTGCTGTTTTTTAATATCTCTGATTTCTCTCATACGATTGTGTTGACAGATGTTTCTTCAGTCCCAAAGAAACACAGGGGCTTATATTAATTAAACACTGGTTGGCCTATTAGCTCAGGCTTCTTATTAACTCTTATAACTTATATTAACCCATAATTCTTGTCTGTGTTAGCCACACGGCTTGGTACCTTTTATCAGTGAGGTATTCTCATCTTGTTTCCTCTGTGTCTAGGTGATGAATGCAGACTGACTCTTTCCAGAATTCTCCTGTTCTAGCCACCCTGCCTATACTTCCTAGTTTGGTACAGGCCAATCAGCATTTATTAAATCAGTACAAGTGACAAATCCTTACAGGGTACAAGACCATTGTCCCAGAGCATTATTGACAACCAAATTGATGATCTATGCAAAGAAATAGACAAAAATCTCCTAAACAAACTTAGACTGGCCAACATGGCTAATATGGTTCTTGCCCTTCCTTGGCCCTCTAATATTTAGTTATTATAATCGGGTCCTGTGCCCTCCAATGTGGCATTAACTTTCCCACCAGATAAACAGTTCTAGAATCATTGCTGCTTAATAACTGACAATATTAAGACATCCACCTATCAAAGATTGGACAGGGAGACATAAGTCAAAGGGGGAATGAGGTATCTGTCTGACTCCACTTTGAAAGCAGGAGCTATTGCGCTATGTTGTTAAAAATAAGTGTCTATTGATAAGTTTCTCTTTGTTTCCCGGAACCTGACCTTCCCCAACTCATGATCTTGACTTGTTTTTGAGAACACCCTGACCCTCCTTGACCATCTCTGAACCCTCCCTAATCACATGGTGACCACATGATGGATTTTTTTTTTTTTTGAGATTTTCTTTCCTTATTGCCCCAATGTCTCTCTTCTGTAAAGATTCTTGTTATTTTACTCCTTAAAAGAGGCCGGAAAAAAAAAAAAAAAAAGCCCAAGAAATGGATTCAGGGCTGCTCTCTTTAACCCGACTTAGGAGACAGTCACTGGCTAGCTCTTGGGTACAACCCAATAAATAAAGTTTGCTTCAAATTATGAAAGTGGCCTTATTCTTGCTGTTGGGATTAACACTTATAATTGCAATAACTACAGTAATGAATGCACTGACAAATAAAACCTTTAACCTCAGAGAACAGAAAGATGATGCAACAATTAAAAAACATTACACATGATTGTTCCTTCCTTATCCTAGTAAGGATAAGGATGGGAACAAAGAGTAGAGCCTAGCAAAGATGTTTCAAGGTACTATCTTTGCAAATATGCAGTATAAACTCTTTCCATGGCTCTGAAAGCTTGTCTTTCAACTCTCTCAGCAAACATTTTTCCTTTACTTTGTAATAAACGACTGACCAGGTACTGAATATATGTTTTCATCTATTAGACCATGTCTCCCCTGGCTCTCTTATTTTCCACAATAAAATCACATAATCTCTTAAGTTTTGCTTCATATAAAAATCTGGATCCATTTTACTATGACTGCTTTTTTTCATTTTTTAAATTAAAATATAATCACAACACCCCCCAATTTCCTTTCCTCTCTCCAACTCTTTCCATTTATACCTCCCTATTGCTACCTCTCAAATCCATGGCCTCTTTTCCTTTAGTTGTGTAACTAACATCTTTTCAATTTTTTTCTACTATTTCTTTCTCAACATATATTAACTTTATATGTAGTAGGCATGAAACCATAGTTTGTGGTACAAGGAGAGAAACATTATCTAACATTTCCAAAACACTTGCTAAGGGCATTTATAGTTTAGGTACCTCTTGCCCCCATGGTGTGCTACTGAATCTGAATGTATAAGAAACAGAACATATCTTATAAAATTCATAGCTCTTAACATTACTTTTTTTATGAGGGGGTACTTTTACATGACCATGATTACTCTCTGTCATGATCTAGGTATGTTTTCCCCCAAAGACTCATGTATACAACAGGCCAGACTCTCTACCATTAGTGGGGAGTGGTAGAAAGGTAGGACCTAATGATAAAGTTATGTCATTGAAGGGGAATACCCTTTCAAGGAGGTATTTAGTCTCTTTTCTCTGCCTCTTAGCTTCCATGAGATGAACAACTTTCTTAGATTACTCACTGTAAGACTAAAAGCAACAGAGTCAACAGACCAAGGCTGAAACCTCTGAACCTATGAGCCAACATGAACCTTCCTTCCATATACATTATTTATATCAGATATTTTTGTCATAGTTATAGAAAGCTAAGACATTCTCCCATTGTACTGTAAAACTATAAGAACCAGAGATGACTTCTTGTTCTACATTATAGAATCTGCAATTCCTAATCATAATATAGATACAAAATGAACATAGTTTTACTTTACTTTTTAATCCTGGGAAAGCAATAATTCCAATTCTATTTCCTTTGATATTGCGATTTAATCAAATATAATCACTGGTCATTTTTCTGCTTAGTAAAATGTTTCTAGTTTAGCATAAAACAGCTTGTTTTTCTATTTACCCCTAATAATGCCTAGATACATTACTTTAACATTTTTCTTAAGAACTATTTCTTAGATCTGATCCTTATTAACAAAATCTCAAAAGACATAACTTATATTTTTTCTCTTTTGCAGAACTCTTCAGCCATTCTTTCTCTTGTTTATAAAACCTTAGCTGTTTCCTAGTCATCGTAATAACAGCTTATATCCAACCCTTCAGTTTTTCTTAACTGCATCTAGTGAAGATCATTGTTTGACTCTGAAAGCCGGAACAGCAGCATTATTAGTTCTCTTAAAACATCCCATTATAGCATTCTACACTTATTAGTTTGGCAGTTGCACTTACTGACCACTTTGTGTCATGAACTAAATAAAGCACTCTGAAAACAACAAAAAAAAAAAATCTATGTTCTTTTTCTAAGAATTGTGTTGCTTAGACAAGGTCTCATTATACTGCACTGACTAGCCCAAAATTCATTATGTAAATTGGATTTGAACTCACAAAGATCTACCTGCCTCTGCCTCCCAAGTGTTGGGATTAAAGGCGTGCACTACCATACCCAGTGAAATATACGTTTTTTTTATTTTAATGTAAAGTGTATTTATTTAAAAAAAATACAAAATAAACTACAAGTCTGTCTTTGTTTATGGCCTTTCCTTGTTTTCTTTTACTGAGATGGGGTGTCCTTCACCTCCTCACAGTTTTAGCCAGACCAGGGGACCTAAGGAAGGCAGAGCCCTCCCACAGCAAGTCTCCCAGGGCAGACAGTAGTTTAGTCACTTGAGCCTGGCCTGAAGTTGCTGGAGGCCTTGTGAGGATAACAGGGGGAAATATACATTCTTAAAAAAAAAAAAAAAAAAATGCGCCGGGTGGTGGTGGTGGCGGCGGCGGCTGCGCACGCCTTTAATCCCAGCACTCAGGAGGCAGAGGCAGACGGATCTCTGGTCTACAAGAGCTAGTTCCGGGACGGGCTCCAAAAAGCTACAGAGAAACCCTGTCGCGGAAAAAAAAAAAAAAAAAGAATGCTTCAGAGTAAGTACAGAGGCAAAATACAACCACCCTTCCCCCCCCCAAAAAAAGCAATAATTGCCCAGCCTAAAGTATTGTCTGGATTTTAATTCACAGTCCAAATCTGCCCTCAGAGAGCTGTGTGACAATAGAAGTCAAGGTTTCATCATCTGTAAAATGGAAGTAGCCATTCTACTTGTTCCTTATTGAACAGGGGCTTCAGCAATACATGGAAAGTGATCTACAACTCATACAATATTGCTAATAAGGCAGCTTCTAGCCTGGGTTAAGAAAACTTTCAGAGATGATTCTTAGGCTGTCTTAAGCAGTGACTAAGAAGAGGAAGTATTAAGATGGAGTCTAAGGGAAAGGTTGATTCCTCAGTTACACTGAATATTCTCTACAATTCAATCTCTGCTTACCTTAGCAACTTCTCTCTTGAATCTCCTAAGCAAAACTTCTATATCCAGACTGGTTTATTCACTCATCTCTTAGAAATACATATTTTTAATTTCTCTTTGTTATTACAGCTAAAGCTATCTTTGCCCCGATCCTGGCACTAAAACCTGTCCTTTCTTTAAAGCCACCAAGTTTAACCCTCTTTAAACTATAAGAAGGGCTCATAGCTCCATCTTTTGACCTTTTCCTGTATGGAGTCTGGGGTGGTTTAACTACTGTTGACTGTACTTAAAAATCACATTAGAAGCAAACTTCTGACCATATTTATGAGAGCATTCCTGGAAACCTTAATAAAAAGGAAGACTTTTTCTGAATGGAGGAAGAACCACTCTGTAGCCTGGGATCTAGACTGAACAAAAAGGGGGAAATGAGCAGAACACTGGTACTCCTCTCTCTCCCTCCTCACTGTGAGGGAGTGTGATCAGCTACCTCAAGTTCCTGCTGTTGGACCTTTCCTGCCATGGTGGATGCTGCCCTCAAACTATAAACCAAAATATACCCTTCCTTCCATAAATTGTTTCTGTCAGTATTTTGCTGCAGTAATGGGAAAAACAACACATGGTCAGGCTGGCATGCTCTTCCAGGCATCCCTCTTTCTTTGCCTTCTTGCTACATACATACTCTCAGTCTTTAACCACATGAACCTATGCAATGAGATTTAACCCTCTGCATGTGAATACTATGTCTCTATTGTACTGTAAATTCCATAATGGCTAAACTTCCTATAGCCAGAGAAAACAGAGCAAAGATAGAGCACTATGGTCTCCAGTCTATTTATCAGATGCAGAAAGGAACAAATCAGGAAACTTAGCAACAACTGCAGACAGTGGTTAGGGGAAGAACATGACTAAAAAATCATAAGTACTCAGATGTAATGTACTCAGATGTACTGTTCTATTTTCAGGTTCTCACCTTGATACGCCTGCAGATCTACCAACAGAAAATCTAAAAACTTTCCACAGTGGATTTTCTAATTCTTTTTGCACACATCAAATCTGTCTAGGAAATAAGGCATACTATAGCAAAATAAAAGCCAAGGGAAAGGTTAGCAACCAACTCCTTAGGTACTGTGATAGGAGGAAATATCTAATACAGTAGACTGAACAGACCTAGAGTAGAATCTTCTGAATCTTACTGGCCTTAGATCTTGGGCAAGTCTTCAACTTCCCTCAGATAACTCCTCAAATAGTGTAGATTAAATACCTACCACTAAAGGGTTCTATAAGAACTAAATAAGCCTATGTGACTATAAATAGAGACTCATTTAGCCAGGGCAAAATATAAAATACAAGTACAAAATACATAGTAATTATCACTCTTCCAGAAAGGTACTTCCTTAATTATTCTTTATGAAAGTGTTATGTTAACTATCTATTCCTTCCTTTGAAAGGCCTCTGAAGACTGTAAGGAATTGGAGTGTCTCTTCTTCCCTTTCTAAAGATGGCAGGTTGGGAGTAACTTGCTGAAACCCACTGAACCCTTATGTAGGAATACTGGAAGCCTCTATTACTCAGTTGCAGTAGAACCTTTGTGCTCAATCTTTGGTACAGAGAATAAAAATTAGATTAGTCTTATCATACTGTTTAAAGTAATAAACCTCGACAACTTTAAGATCTCTAAATTTGATATAGGAAAAAGTGAAAGCCTTCAAGTACAACGAAGTTGTACTTAAAGGATAAAAGAACTGTTCAACCTTTGAACATATTTGAGATGATGACTACTGCCTTCGACAATTATTTAGATCACTAGCTAATCAAAAACTGGCATAGAGAGATAGCTCTGCAGTTAAAAGCATTTGCTGCTCTTGCAGAGGACCTGGGTTCATTTCCCACTACCTACTCATATAGCTCACAATCACTGTAATTCTAGTTCCAGGGTTTTTAGCACCCTCCTCTGGTTTCTATGAATATCAGGCACACACATGGTATACATACTAATGCAGGGAAAGCACTCATGTAGATAAAAATTTTTAAATCTTTTATTTAAATGACATAAATTATTTAAAATAACATGAGGAATGAGCCCAAGAACAAAAGCAGAACAGCCTTCTGAAATCAAAGACTGCCACGACATTCCTTACGATGATAAGGAAGTAAGCACAGGGCAAAGGCCACACTACACACCATTTCCTTTTCACTCCTTAGACACTCATTTCATTGTTGTGGTTTTCCCATGATTGTGGGTTTGTTTGTCTGCTTTTTCAGTCGGCTCATTTGCTTTACAAAGCTGCAAATATCCAAGATTCTTGTCTGACACTATTCTGGCACAAAGAAGTAATCATACACACATTAACCCAGCTAAACCAGACAATGCTGCTTATAAGCAGAACTGTATACTGAGAATCTCATATTTCTCCTGTAGAAAGAAAGACTTCTATGGTACTACCAAAATTACCCGGATTTTAGTGGTAATTGCTGACTTCTTCCCTGTGTATCTTCAAGATGTCACCATGAAGACTGTGAACAACAAACAGTGCCACAGACCAGGAGCCAGCTCTGGGAAATGCTAAGCAGGAACTTGGTACCTTTTCTTATTTACTGAACCAATAAACTTCCAATGATTGATTTTACCAAACTCAATCCTAAATTTGTAATTACTTTTTACTAGGGAGTTCAACGATTCACATCACTTTGATGGCTAATCTTGGTTTTCAATTTTACTGTATCTAGAATCAACTAAGAGATTAGCCATGAACAAACAAATAAGGGATCTTCCTGATCAGGTTATTTCAAGTGGAAAGACCCATCCTAAACTATAGGCAGTACCTATCATATTAGTCTTAAAAGTCAATAAATATTGAGAAAAGAATTGTATAAAATAAGAAAATTAAATACAAGACATATTGAAAAGCCTTTGAGTGAAAGTTTCTGAGCTTATCTTAGGTTTCTATTGCTGTGACAAAACACAGTGACACAAGAAACTAAGGGTGAGAGGATACATTTAATCTTATTCTTTCAGGTAACAGTCCACCAAGAAGAGAAGTCAGGGCAGGAACTCAAGGTAGGAGCCTGGAGGCAGGAACTGAAGTGATGCCGCTGACTGGCTTGCTCCTCAGGACTTGCTCAGGCTGCTTTCTTACAATCCAGGACCACTTGCCCACGGTACTGCCCACAATGAGCTGGACCCTCCCACATCAATCCTCAATCAAGAAAATACCCCACAGGCTTGCCTGCAGGCAATCTGATAGAGGCATTTTCTCAACTGAGGCTGGAGCTCCTCTAATCAGATAACTCTAGCTTCTGCCAAGTTGGCAAAAAAATTAACCAGGAAAGAGCTTCTGCATAAACCACAAAGATTAGCAATGAGTTACGCCTATAAAAAAGGCCAACTTCCAATTTCCAATACCAGGAAGACTAATTCTGAAAGTTGTGCTTTATACAGAATAATCTACCAGCAGTGGTTAGGCTATTGCAAACTTCTAGATGAGAAAAGTTGGCAGGCTATTCTAAATAGAATGGAAATTACAGTAACCAAGGATTTATTCAACTCTTGGAATACAGTATTTATCAGAACTTACAGGGGTCAATCTAGCCATTCATTCACTAGTGATAACAGTAGTCGCCAATACACATTGCTAACCATGTCAAGATGATGTTTTAAGTATTTTCCAGGGAGTCGCTGGCTTCAACCTAACACATGGGATGTGTGAAACACTGCATTTCATAACCATCTCCATTCTACAGAGAAGAAACTACAGCATCCATCATTAAATTTCTCTGCCAATAAATTAAAACCAACCGGGCAAACAAACAAACAAATAAACAAAAAAAAAAACACAAAACAAACAAACAAAAAAACCCAGCTGGTAAGGTGTTGGATAAAAACCTGGCCATAAGTGGTTAACCCTAAACCTAAAATGTGACAGCCATAAAGAAAACAACAAGGTCCAAGGGAGACAGTGGCACTATGGGGTGACGTCAAAGGCCAGGCCAACCATGAGAATCAATGAGGGAGATCGCACGGGAAGACTGAGTGGGAATTTTCCTGTCAGAATCGTATGAAGTGTTTTAAAAATTGTTTAATCCATACTGAATCCAAATCCCTAATGGAGCTAGAAAATAGCATTTTCGTTTTAATTTGTTTATTAAAAAAAAGTAAAAAATAAAAAGGTCCAAGTAATTCTGGGATGGCACTAGGTCTGGAAACTTCTCTAACAGGTCTCCTCCTGCTTTACAATTCCAGTTGACACTGTAAATTAATTTGCCAGAAGTGCAGACAGGGACCCTAGCACCCGGGAAAATGCTGTGCACTCCGAAAACTACGCCGTTTATTGCTCTCGTTTTTACCTGAATGGGCGCTCAGAGAAACAAGGATGAGGCGGGCAACTGAATAACGGATGTGGCGTCTACTACAGGCTGACTAAACGGGGCGTTTTTCTAGACTTTTCTATTGATGCCAGCAGGGGGGGGGGGGGGAGCCCTTCCTGGCCATAAATGGCTGTGATAACTCGACTGGGTTGTGGCCGTTATCTAGCTAACAAAGGATGCCAAGGGACTCTTCGTGCCCGACAGCGTTCGTGGAAGCGCCTTGGTCGGGCCGGCCTGCTCTCCAGCCAGGTACACCCGGCTCCGCAAAACCAACGAGCTCAGCAATGACTCCCTCCACGTCCCGCGCCTACCCGAGGGTCCTCTCGTCAGGTTGATCTCTTCCTCCGTGACTAAATAATCCACCCGTCCATTCATGGCTGATTGCTCTCCGGGCGGAAGCCCGGGGTCAGCTGGTGCCCGGCGCAGGTGAAGGTGAATCAAGCTCCGCGCCGCGTCCCCAGCATAGCGTTTACAGTTTCCTCCGCCGCCAGGCCGGAAGAGGAAACCGCGGGCACGGGGAGCGCGGAGGATGCTGGGAGTGGTGGTTCTCCGCACGCACCGGCGTTTTCCGTTACCTCGCCCGATTCCCAAGGCAGATAGATACTGAGGTGCCATGGATAAGGTACAACGCTCGCCTACGGTGGGAAAGCATGTGGGAAGGAAGGCAGAGAGAAAGAGAGGGCAATAAAGTTATGGGTCATAATTAGATTGATACTGTTGATATTTTAAATAAAATCTCAAAGTATCCACAAATGTAAAATAGAGAGGAACAGAAGGGAGGATTTCAATCTTACGAGCCTCAAGCCACACTGGGAAAGGCATAGCAGGCGAACATATTTGGGCAAGAAATTGGTACCATTTGTGTGATTTAGGCACAGTCCAATACATCCATGACCCATGGGGGAAAGATACAGCTTCTCTATCTCTCTGTCAAGCAAGTGTTCACTTATTAAAACAAGGCACTTAACGTTAACACACGTGACAGGAAAATAAGGGGCACCATCTTCCTTGAAATTTACATCACAGGTCTTGTTTCCCAGGACCTTAAGGAAAAAGATTCTCTGGATTATAGCTGACAAGATGCTTACTTAACTTCTAAAAAGGTGTATATATTCCTGGGTTGTGTCTGGTGGCAGGCTTATCTAACTTAAGAAATGTGTATACATACAAAGATACAGAGAAAGGATAATTAAATTATAGGCTTGCTCAAGAAAAATCCTCCAAAAAGGGGAAGGGGAAATGTCATTTCTTTTTGACAAGATGATTGCAGGACTTAAGATGTGACTTTTCCGGCCATCTTGACTTTTAGGATAGGACATTCCAAACAGAGCTTGAAGGAACTTTCAGGGATCAAAACTATAAAAGCCTTAGGAACCAGGAAATGCGTAAGGTGGCAGACAAAAGGGTTAGAGAATTGAAGAAAGCATAGTCAGCATAAAGGTATTCAACCTTACAGCTAAAAATCAAGCCAGCAACTGCTGCTTATTAAAAAAGCAAGTGAGAGGTGGATTCTATGGGAATGTGTCAGGGTGGGAAGACAAGGAACCCATGAGACGTGGGAGGGGAAGGAGCATCATCTCAGAGTCTGATGAAAACCTCTTACCAGCTCTCCAAGGATTCTATCACAATTAACAACATTTGCTGCAAAGGTTGCTGACATATAGTTAATGTTTCTTTTCTGCATAAATATTGTATGTAAAATTGGCAATGGCCTAAGCTTAAAACCCAGTGTATATGGCCTGGGGCACGGCTTCATTCCTTTGTCTAGAAATTGCCTGAGAATCTCAAACTAAATGTAACTTTGTCTACAGAAGCATATCCTACCCTCCTTTATGTTTGTAGAACTACACCCTACTCTGTCCACTGTAATCCTGTCAGTTACCCTCTACAGCCACATAGTAGTAAGATAACTTCAAACTCCACATAAATCTCATCTATGACTACTGCAGAAGCAATGAGCACATGTTATTGAGAAGCCCATAGACGCACGCTCCACTGTGCCTTATTTACTTCTGAGTGTGTTATTTCCTCATCATAAGCCTGAATTAAAATATCTTGAGTAAAACTGTCAACTCTGCTATTGTACTGACTATCCTTGAAATTGGTTTTCATCATCATCATTAGTCATGAATACTGGTTTGGCCCCTTAAAATTCTAGGGACCCCTTGAGTTTGCAGAGGGTGACATTGGGGATCTGTACCTATTTTACCTCTGCTCCCAAACATTGACATGAAGACCTCTAATTTGTTCCCCCAAACTGAACATGAAGTATGGGAAGAAAGCAGATGATGATGCCAACCATGCTGACCTCAGCTTTCAATTTCACCTCTTCTACTTGTCTGGCTTAGAGAAATAATCTAACATCTCCAAACTTTTAGAGGTAGAGAAACAGTTTGGCATCATTTTTTAAAAGAGGTTTCTCCTTTTTACAGCAAATCTTTATTAATTTTGATGGTATCCACAGTTTTTCTTTTCCTGTGGAAATAAGACAAAACCCCTTCCCCAGTGTAGCATATCTCCTGGTTTCCATGTGAGGTCAACACATCCTTGAAATACATTGGTAGATTAAATTTAGAAGTTTTTTTTTTATAACCCAATGCCTCTCTGCTGCTGTTGTTCCTTTGTCATTAGCGTTTAAAAAATTAAGGTAAATAAAGCATTATGCAATCTTTTGAGGGGATATTTTCCATCCCTTTTTGTTTGTACAGCATATCCTTTATAGTATGATTTGACCTTTCTATAACTGCCTAACCTGTAGGATTATTTGGTATACCTGTAATGTGCTTTATATTGTAATAGGTAAAAAAAGTTTCATCTTTTAGATGCATATGCTGGACCATTGTCTGTCTTTAATTGTGCAGGAATGCCCATGATAGCCATAACTTCTAATAAATGTGTGATTACTGAATCAGCCTTTTCTGAGCTCAAGGCAGTTGCCCATTAAAAACCTGAATACATGTCTATGGTATGGTGTACATATTTTAATTTACCAAATTCCATAAAGTGGGAAACATCCATCTGCCAGATCTCATTTCTTTGAGTACCCTTTGGGTTACTCGCTTCAGGCAATGGTGTTTGGTTATAGAAAGAGCAAGTAGGACATCTCTATATAATCTCCTTAGCTTGTTGCCATGTAATAGAAAACTCCTTCTTTAAACCTTTGCTATTGACATGATGTTTTTTATGAATTTCTGAGGTGCCTGCAACATGCTTCTAATCAATAATTGATCAATTTCTGCATTACCTTTGCTAAAGGACCTGGAAGACCCATATGGGATCGGATGTGTGTTATGTATATAGAACAAAGCCTATTTCTGATTATGTCTTGCACCTGGATGAATAATGAAGTTAATTCTGTATCATCTAGTATAAATTCAGCAGTTTCAATATGCAAGACAACTCTTTCTGCATATTGTGAATCAGTAACTATATTGAGAGGTTCTTTAAAATCCCTTAGTACCATAAGAATAGCATGTAATTCTGCCTTCTGGACAGAATTATAGGAGCTTTGTTCCACCTTACTTAATTCTTCTGATTTGTAACCCGTCTTCCCTGATTTATTAGCATCAGTATAAAATGTACGGGCTCCAGTTATTGGTGCATTATGTACAATTTGGGGGAGAATCCAAGAAGTTCTCTTTATAGGGTTAAATCTATCACTTTAGGGAAAATTGCTATTAATTTCTCCCCCAAAATTAGCACAAGTCCTTTGCCAGGATTCATTGTCTTCCCATAACTTTTTTATTTCATCAGCAGTAAAGGCACTATAATCTCTGCTGGGTCTATAGGAGAAATCTTGAAAAAAAGGAGAGAGGAGTGAGAAAAGGAGAATGAGAAGAGGAGCCAAGAGCCAGCCACACAACCACAGCCTCACAACCAACCCTGGAGAAAGAAAGAAAGAAAGAAAGAAAGAAAGAAAGAAAGAAAGAAAGAAAGAAAGAATAAAGACAGGCAAAAATCCCAGAGCAAAACATAAAGAGAGGGGATAATTTAAGTTAGAAAAGCTGGCTAGGAAGAAGCCAAGATAAGGCTTGGCATTCAGAAGTAAGGATAAATCTCAGTGTATTTATTTGGGAGCAATTACACTGTGCATTTACTATTTTGACTGCAATACACTTTTTTTTCTTGCCTTTATTGGTTTATGTTCTGTGTGTCTCTTGTGTCTGGATAGGCTTCTATTTCCCTATATTTGGAAATTTTTACTTGTGATTTCATTAATAAATAATTTCATTCATAATTAATTAATAATTTTATATCTAGTTGAAATATAACTCTGTATATCTAGAAAATTAACTAGCATGACTACAAGTTTGACTATTATAAATAAGTATGTATTAATCTGTAATTTTTAATTATACATTACATTTTTAAATAAGCTGTATTAACATAATACCTTAAACAGGAGAAGAAAATATACATATAACAAAATTGGCCTGAAATTTGTATTAATGATTCAAAGTCCACACCAATGTAAAATACCCATTTCTATATCATATTGTCCCCCCTTTTTTTAGCAATTGATGGTGGCCATTAACCACTTATAATCAACCACATTTAAATGAAAACAAACATTTATAACAATCATTTTGGAAATTTGGGCATCGTTTTCTCCAAAATGCTTCCTGCTATTTGTTGGATGACATACCTTTAGGATTCACAGAGACATTTCGGGGAGTCTTTATCCATCAAGCCACGTTAGTATTTAATTCATTCACAGATTCTCATACTCTGTGGAAAAGCAGAACCTCTTTTCCAAAGTAACATATCCTTAGACTCAAATTTTGAAGTCAAGATATGTTGGTTTAGCTTAGCAGCCCCCACAATCAAATGTCTCTCTGGAGTTAGCTCATTAACAGTCAAAAATTTTAAAGAAATCACAATAATATACATAATCCAGACTCTGTGTATTTTCCATCTTTCGTGGCTTTTTAAATATTACTTTTACTGTCTCTTTAGAGACTTTTTTTAAAAAAAATACTTTTTTCTCATTTTACATATCATTTCCAGTTCCTGCTCCCTCCCCTTCTCCTATTTCCTCCACTCCCCCATCCTGCTTTCACACCTTAGAGAGAATAAAGCTTCCCATGGGGAGTCAACAAAGTCTAGGACATTGCTTTGAGGCAGGACCAACTGGGGGTTACAGTTTAGTATAAGAACTTTGGGATTTGTGTGACTGGAGTCCATGCTGCCATTCCCTTCCAGACACCAGTTGCCACTGGTGCTGTGGGCTGGCCTGACAGCTGAGATCTGGCTACCCCCTGAGCAGGCCTCTAGGTCACTTCGTATGTCAGGGAGTCACACCACATGTCCCATGGGCTTCCCTTTGGCTTTTTCTTTGGCCAGAAACACTTCATTCCTTATCAGAGGGCAGGATGCTTTGTGAGCTCAGTTGTCAAGATTGTGCAGGTTCTGATTGTGCAGGTTCTGCTGTAGCCAGGTTTGAGGCACTGTAACTTTTTACGAGGCCTTTAAAGTACAAACTCTGCTGCCAGAAAAGTAGGAAGGTCACTGAAGAAAAGGAGATTGAAGAGATTTTTTGGGAACTTCAGGTATAAGAGGTATATTTTCCTTTCAAGTACATTTGCCAGTAGGCAGACAGCTGCTGGCAGGCACTAGGCATGTACCAACACACGCTGGCAGCACCCAGACATAGGTACGCATACAGGGAGGCACACAGGCTGGATGAAGATGGATACACCTGCCTAAAGACACACATAGGCAGGCTGGCAAAAGCAAAGGCCCTTACCTCTGGCCTCAAGGCCCAGGTGTGATCTGATTTTGTGCTGATTTAGAACCTCTTAAAGTACAGCAGTAGCCATCTTGGCTCATGTCAGATACCCATAACAGTGCCATGTTGTTGAAACACAGATTGGCTCTAATGGCCATCTGTTTCCATAGAGGAGGAGGCTGAAGTATGTGGTAGTTGGCATGATCCCAAAGGCAGGGCACTGTAGCAGTTTGGCCATAGGTTGAGGAACTGCCAGTGTGGGAGTTCGGTGCAATGATAGTGGGGCCTCAGAGGTGAAGAAATGCAGAGACTCTGGCCTTTGTAGTAGGACACTCTCACAGGTGATCTAAACCTGGAGTACTGTTGACCTTATGAGACACTGATGTGCTACCTACTACACTAACAAGGCACCTAGGAAATTGTTCTGGACTTGAAGACTTGTTATGGTTTGGAGCCTGTCTCACAAAGGGCATGTGATAAAAGATTTAGTTACCAGTCTCTGGCTTGGTTGGAAGATAGAGCCTTTAGAAAGTGGCACCAAAAGGAAGACATATGCCTTTGAGGGCTTTCCCTGAAGGGCATATTGAGATCTCCAGCCTCCTCCCCTTCCTCTTCCTTTGCTTCCAGCCACAAGGAGGTGATGTGCTCCCCACCATGTTGCTCTGCTTTGCCCTGGGCCAAGAAATAATGGAAGCAAACAATTGCTGGGTAAGTCACCTGAAGCAATGAGCCAAAAGCAAAGCATTGCTCACTGTTTTTTGTTGCTGGTATTTTGATACATACACAGAAATATAACAGAGAAAATTGCTGTGAAGAGTGTGTTCTTGCCAAGACTAAACATAACAGGTGGTTTGGAGCATTTGCAATTCATTTAAGAGCACCGTGTGGAAAGATCTGGGAAAGCAGACTACAGAAAGCCTAGAAGTAGTAGAGGTGAGGGGCCAGTTCTAGTGAGGGCTCCAAAGACCAGAACGCTGACTGGAAGGCAGAAAGCAAAGACAATGATGACGTGTCAGGCAGAAATGAAGGTTCTGCTAGAACCAGACCTAGAGCTCATGTATATTTCATTTTGGCAAAGAACTTGTTTACATTGTGTCTATTCTCTGAGACTTTGTGGGAAGCTTGATTTAACAGCAAAAAATAATAGGGAGAGGGAGAAGGAGAGAGAAGGAGAAGAAGAAAAGAAAAAGGAGGAGGAGGAGGAAGAAGAATGAGAAGAAGGAGGAGGAGGAGGAGGAGGAGGAGAGGAGGAGGAGGAGGAGAGGAAGAGGAAGAGGAAGAGGAAGAGGAAGAAGAAGAAGAAGAAGAAGAAGAAGAAGAAGAAGAAGAAGAAGAAGAAGAAGAAGAAGAAGACCAAAAATTAGTTTAATTAGGTGGAGATGCCAGAATGTAAACCACCTTCTGAGGGAAACAACAGACAGTGAGCAGAACCAATCCAAGAGTGGTCATCTGGGCTACACACAGCAAAGCATTTAGGGAAAGGGCTACCCAGGCCCTCTGTAGTTAATGCCCTGGATGCTGGATATATTACTGAAACATTTACTGTTTGGTATGTTGGGTTTAGTGTTGCTTCAGTCTAAACCTATGTTCCTGTGCCCCAATTCCTGTCATTTGTAATGGGACTGTTTAGCCTGTGCCATTGTATCTTGTTGTGTCACGCACCTTACTTGTCTGTTTAAACAGGGGCTCATAAATGATATGTGTTAAGGAAGACTTTGGACTTGGATTTTTCAGCAATACTAGAACAGGTAAGACTTTGGGAACTCTTGAAGACAAACTAAATGCATTTTGCATTCTGAAATAAAAATAATCCTATGGGGGGGCAGGCACAAGATATCTTACATATCTCAGATGACGTATACTAAAGGTTTGATTCGCAGCCTATGGCACCACTGGGAGATGACAGAATCCTTGGGGAGTGAGACTAGATGGAAGGAAGTTAATTCATGGAGGATGTACCCTTGAAGACAATATTGGGATCCCAGCTTTTTCTCCCTCTCTCAGACTGCTCCTGGCCACCATGAAGTAAACAGCTCCCAAGCATGGCACTCCCCTTTGCCAACCAACTGTAGATGGAAACCTCCGACAATGTGAGTCAAAAGAAATCTCTCAAGGTGCTTTCCTCCTGTATTCTCCGACAGCTGCAGAAATCTAACACACACATAGGAATCAAATAAACCAAGTTATTTTCATCATACAGTGGGAAAATTGACACAAGATAAATACCATAAATGGCCCCAATCAAAACAACTGTGTGAAAGCAAAGGGGACATATGACCAACAAACAGTCCGTATCGAAAGGCAGCTGAGCATGGCACAGAGTCTTTCGTTTAAAACTACACCTGCTTGCAAAGTGTGATTCTCCGGCTTCTAATCTCAGTCTCTGGGAGGGCTGAGATTTGGCCCTCTGAATATACCTTCCTTTTTTGTAGAGAATGGCTTGCGTTTACACAAAAGGAGTCTCAGCCTGATTCATGCCTGCGTATATTTGAGGGTTCAGAGTACCTTTCCGGTTCTTTTTAAGTATGTTTCCTTTAGTCTAACCTGTATTTTCTCTGCGATTATGCCTTATTTATTTTTTCAGGTGAGAACTTTTTATTATGAGTATCAGATGATTTTGTTGACTTGCTGTTGTGTTACATCATAGAGACAGGAAAGATTTCTCACATTGTTAGCCTTATAACCCCTGATTGAGTTGTGTTTTACATTCACGTAAATATATAAATGCAACCTGCTGAATCCATTTAATGTCATGTGTATGTGTGTGTTTTTAGGGCTGACCTCTTGGTATTGGATAACCAGTTAGTGTCTCATCTCTGGGGAAGAGCGAGTCTCCCTTAATAGTCATTGACTGTAGCTCTTTATCTAGAAATAAGGCCTTGTGAGATTTCCCCTGTGCTCACTGGTGTGTCAACTGGCACTGTCATTGTTCAGGTACTGTTCGGGTTATCATAATTTTGAGATTATTCCCTTCCCTTCCCTTTCCCTCTTCTTTCTTCCTTCCTCCCTTCCTTTTTTCTTTCTTCTTTCTTTCTTCTTCCTTTCTCTTTCTCTTTTTCTTTCTTTCTTTCTTTCTTCCTTCCTTCCTTCCTTCCTTCCTTCCTTCCTTCCTTTCTTCCTTTCTTCCTTTCTTTCTTGAAACAGAGCCTCACTATGTATCTTTTGCCTGTCCTGGAACTTGCTATATAGACCAGACTGGCCTTAAACTCATAGAGATCTGCCTGCCTCTGCCTCCTGTGTGCTGGGACTAAAAGTGCAGCCTAAAAATGTCTCTTAAAAATAAGTTTTATTTTGGCAAATGGCTACCATCTGGAAAGTGTATGACTGGATAACTATCTTACTCCTTACAGCAAGATAAACTCAAAACCTACTCAAAAAAGCAGAAGCAGTATAATCTCAGGTACTACCCATTAACCCATCCTGTATGGGTTTCTGTACTTTGCCCTTCCACTTCCCGGTCCTTCACAGAATATTCACATTCTAGGGTGATAGCTTAAATTACTAACATGTGAACCATCTTTTGTGTCTGTTTTGATTTTTTTTTTTTACTTTTTGTGCCATAAGTCCATGATCAGGTGGCTCCGTTGATTATTTCAAAGTAGTATGAGGCATATATACAAAAGTCTGTAATCATAAAATAACATTAGATTAATACATCTTAGTCAATTTCAAATAATTCTATAATTTTTTTAAAAATTAACAAATGAGGGGGCTGGAGAGATGGCTCAGAGGTTAAGAGCATTGCCTGCTCTTCCAAAGGTCCTGAGTTCAATTCCCAGCAACCATATGGTGGCTCACAACCATCTGTAATGAGGTCTGGTGCCCTCTTCTGGCCTGCAGGCAGACACACAAACAGAATATTGTATACATAATAAATAAATAAATATTAAAGAAAATTAACAAATGAGAGAACCTGCCTTTTGTCTCCATGTGAACACATGTACACTAAAACAAGCCAGTCTTTGCTGCTGCATCACCGGTAGCCAAGGTTAACTAGACTAGAATCTTGCTCCACTCTTCAGTTTCTATGGTGTCCTCAGCTATGCTTTTCTTCTTTGTAACTCTGGGTGATACATGGTCTGCCCTGGTCCTGGATGCAGAAGACTAAGGCATGACTATAAAGTAACAAGGGAACACGAGTGAAATATCACGCAGTTCCATTGTTTCCCAAAGACTGGATCTCTTTGGGGGAATAGAATGGAGTTCCCAAGGGAAAAGGCATGGCAGAAGCTAGTAAACATTTTGGAGTGCCAGTTCCACACAGAGACAGCTGTTCAAGGATGACACAGCCAAACATACTTTGAAAACAACATAAGGAGGACATCAGAAAGGTCAGTTGAGTCCATGTTATTCGGATGGCATCTTCAGCTGTGATGACTATCTAATCAGATCTATGTTTTCAAGAGACGGGCTCTTTAAAATGCTAAGAACAGACTAAGGATGGGACAAGCTGGGCACAGAAGACTAGTCAGGTACCCTGATACACACAGCAGTATTTTAAATAAACGTGGTGAGCATTCACTGTTGAAGTCTAAACGAAAACTCTAGTAGGTTTGAACAGAGGGCCATGGTGACATCTCCAAAATGAGTAAACAGGCATCCTTTTTCTACTAATTTAATATTTTATGCAATTAATATTTCTCTTCATTCAAATGTCTGTTTGAATTGGGTACTGTGCAGAAAAATATAATGAACAAAACATATAAAACAATCCTCTTCCATGGGATATGGAATATATATATATATATTCACAGAAAGACTCCAACCAAAAGGGTTCCTAGACTGCCAGATAACAGCAAAGAAAATAGACAAGCCAGGCCATTGGATACATGGGAAACAAGGTCATGAGTTTTTAATGAAAGAAACAACAATTAACAAAGATTCCCTCTTTGCTTTTGTTTGTCAAATAAATTCAAGCAGTTGGGTGGGTCAGATATTATCATTTCTCAATACGTTTTATTTGCTGCTTAATATAATAAACAACATCCAAGAACACATCAAGAATTACCTGTATCTGTTGACAATATTTCTGATACTGATGAAGGGGAAGGTACACTCATCTTTCTATAAACTCTCAAATATGCTTAGATTCACATATATAATAATGTTTTTGTTGCCAAACTTAATATATAAGATGTTAAGTTAGATAATCTCTTAACCAGGTGAACAAGCCTTAGTCTCTTTGGGACCAATGATATAGTTTATAAAGTCCAGCTATTAACAGACAAGTTATAATAAACAAAATAGTCAAAATTATTGACAATTCCATAATATTGACTCTTCTTTTTGGAGATGTTGGACCACTGTCAATACTTCCTCCATAGCCCCTGTGCAGGCAGAAAGGCATGGACCACCCATAGTCACAATGGCAGTGATGTTTGTTATTACATATCCCCTTCCTATTACAAGTCTCAGGAAGACAGGAATTTGAAAGGACAGGCAGGCTGATACACTTCCTGTGTATGCAGATCTTTTCTTTTCCGCAGGTGGTGCCATCTTTCACTTCACCAACATCAGGTACACCCATCCCCAAATGATGGTCAGTACTCCAGCAGCTATCACCATTGGCATAAAACTTCTGCAAAACAGAATGAGTTGGGAGATGGAGAATGTCCTCCACGTTTGCACATAGGACTTTCCCACAAAATATATCTGACATTCTGCATTTTAGGTATTCTGTGCCATTTGTGCCACAGTGGCCAAATCTGTTTCCCTGTGAGTTCATTTCTTTGTAACAGTTATGAGATGCACTTCTTGCACCTTTGCCAAAAATCTCCCTGCATTGTTGGTCATGGTTATTACACTGCTTTTGATAGCAGTAGGCACTGACACCACAGGAGACCCCATTCTGTACATAGCCATCTTCTGGGCACTGGTGGGATGTTCCATTGCACCATTCTGGAAGGTCACATTCATTTTCTTTTGGTCTACAGAGTTCCCCTGATAGCATGAGTTTGCAGTCTTTGCAACAAAGTCCAAAAGCACATGCAGCCCCAGGCCTCAGTTTACAGTTCAACAAACAACAGGGATCTTGCTCACACTCATGTATAGATCCACAGTCACACTCCTCCTCTTTTTCAACCATACCATTCCCACAGCGCTTCACCAGAAAGACTGCCCCTGGTCTTGGATGATTGTGCAAACAAGTTCCTTGGTTTAAAGTAGTCTCCATAAAATCGCTATAGCTGCAGTTGGTGAATCTCTCTGCTGGTACTCTGAAAGTACTCATGACACAACCTCTTTCCCCACAAAAACAGGATTCTTCATCATGCTGCATACCGAAAGTATGACCTAACTCATGGGCCACAGTGTTGGCAAAAAGAGACCAGGAGTCTCCTTGGAAATTTTCCACCCCACAGTCAAGAGGAGGAGTACATATTCCTGCAACATAGGCTATACCAAGCACACTTATAAGTGAGCTTCTAATGAAAATATGGGCTGTGTCATGAGGTACCTGAGAAAGACTGACTTGTTTCCACTGAGAAAAATCTTCTAAGACCTGATGTATGTTCTCCATTGGAAAAACGTTTCCTCGATTCCAAATCTCAATGCCCATCAAAGTCACATAGGTATCCAGCTGCCGGTACATGGAATCCACCATGTTAACAATGAGAACCACATCCTCTCGTACCTTTGACAAGTTGCGTTGAGAGTAAGTGAAGAAACCATAGTCTACCACAACAGCCAGCTCCAGAAACCATGTGTCGTTCCACAATTTTCCAGAATTTTGCTTCACAGATGGCTTCTCGGGATCTTCATGTTCAAAATGTTGGTATGGCATTCTCTTGTCTGTTAAACCACACATCATAGGTGGGCATTGTGTCTTGTCATTGTTTAATGTATAAACTAGGTGTTCAAATGTGCTGGAGTGCCTGATGGGTTTGATTTCATAGGAGAAGCCATTCATTTGTAACACTCCCTGAAACCCCCCGTTGCAGGCACTGAAAGCAACTAAAGACTCGGGGGCCCCCTCTACAAAACCATGATAGTAACAGTCACTAGGGACAAAGGGATAGTCCTTAAGAAGGGCATGTTCCTCTCTATAGGTGAGCACCGAGAAGTGAGTAGAAACCAACAGCTTCTTGACTCTTATGTGGACAATATGTCTTTGGCCCCCAAACCTTAGGCTGTAGGAGAGCCATCCTGAACTTTTTATACCCCTGGCCCTGCTGGTCACCTTTCGGGGGATGACCACTTCTGGAGAACTGAGGTATTGAGTGGACCCAGTCTGTGATAGCTCACTAGAGGACAGAAACACCTTAAGGCAAAGCAACAAAAGAGTGACTCTCATGAGAACTTCAGCATCTGCATCTAGCAATATGAAGCCATCCGACCAGAGCAGAAAAAGACTGGCTAGGAGACACTCCTGTTCTGACTCTTCCCTTGGAGCTGATCAGGGAGTAGTGCTGACATTTAGAGATGGTGTCCTGACAGAGATGGACCATCAGAACTGCAGTGCTGAAAGAGAAAAGAATTCTTGGATAAGGTGAGACATTCAGGTGAGAAAATACTGAGTGATGAGTCAAGACAATGTTTATGGATTTGGTTTCAATAAATAGAGTGACGAGTTCCGGGGTGAAGGTAGAGAAAATAATGTTGGCCATATGCTAATAACCGTCAGAGTATGAAGGTACGTGCTTACACATTAGCTTATCCTTATAGGTAATACGAAAACACCCATAAGAAAAAGTGAAAGCAACAGAGTAGAGCGAGTCTATATCTTGATTTGTTTAACATAGTATTAGTTTACATTTGGGGGTCTTTGCGTAATTATTGATAGTGTCCCACTTAATGGCTAAAAGTGGAGGCATGGAAAATAACCACAACAATCTATATAAATTTGTATTGGTCTTAGGCTTTCATGAATTTTTCTCTATTTGCTGTCTTCTCATTGAATTCTCCTCTATCTATACTAGTACATTGCAAGGTCCTTACCTACAGGGTTCATAACTTTTTGTTTTTGTTTGTAGAGACAAGATTTTTCTGTGTATCTCTGGCTGTCCTGGATCTCACTCTGTAGACTAGGGTGGCCTCGAACTCACCAATATCCACCTGCCTCTGCCTTCTGAGTGCTGGGATTAAAGGCGTGCGCCACCATGGCCTGGCAGGTTATAACTTTCATTCATTTTTAACATCTTCTATAATTCTTAAATATATTTCTGTGAACCAGGAAAAGTAGAGCGATGTGGTGGAACACCTTAGATCATAAATGAATGTTCCTTAGCATGAATTAATCTTTAACTATAATTTTAGAAGAGGAAAAATTCATGAAACTCCTGTAACAATATGGGAAGAATATGCTATCTGTTACCCGGAGAACATAACAATGTCAAAAGGAAATGTCTCCAAAAGGAAAATGAGAACACATGTGACTGACAGCCCCAAGCACTGGCTGTATGATATTTTAGGGTTGCTAAAGAAGAATAGAATCCCAGTTTTTTAAGGACATATACTTTTGACAATAGAGAATTTCTGCACCTGACATGCAGGCTCACTGGAAACACATCCGTTTCTTTATTCATAAAAAAAAGAATTTCTGTGTTTAGAGAAAACAGAGTACAGGATGTTGTGCCAGACATGGGGAGAATTAAAATATAGATAATTAATATAATAGAAGTATGAATAAACTTTATGGGATCTGATTGTGTGCAAGGTTTTACATTGAATAAATTAAAGTTCTCTTGTTATTCTGAGAAAAAGTCACAAGATTGCCTCATAGTTTCAACTAACTTAAACAAATGAGACTAAGAATCACCACACCTATGTAAAAACTAGAAAAAGAGATGGCCATTTATAATACCCACTGAAGCAAACCAAACTGATCTGAAGTTAACAAGGTTCACGCTCCAGTGATCCTCATTGCAGACAACCAGAAACAACCTAAAGAAGGTCCACAATACACTTACTACAAATATACCTCATAAACAAAGACAGGATTTCTGAAATTGGGTAATATATGTATTTATCTCATTACTAATAATATGTTCTAGAGAGGCAAGTTTTTTCTAAACTATCAGAAATACTGAATAAATATTTATTATAGTAGAATGAGAAATGCTTTTTAGCTCCCCCAGTAGAAAATACAATGAAGTAGTTCTCATAAGGGAAAAGATTGGAAAATCAATAACAAAACCTATTAATAAATGTCACAACACTTGTAGATGGAACCTAAGGAGGGAGGTTCATTAGTTGAAGGTCAGCTCTTGTGACACAGTGAGGCCCCACCTAAAACAGGTAAATAAACATGAGACAATGCCTATAGTAAAGATGTGCCTAGATCAATATAAATGTTGAGGGGGGTCAAATTCCATAATACTTGTGGTGCTGTTGACTTTTTGAATTTATAAACCATACCAAGTAAATGCTCTCCTTCACACTTATTTTCCTCCTTGTAATTCTGTGTCTGCTTTCTTAAACAAGGCTCTTCATCTTATAATAACTCAGGATCAAAACTTTTATTTCACTTCTGTTTTTTTATAAAAATACCAACAGCAGTTGGTATAAGGACATTGTGTGTGTGTGTGCATGTGTGTTCACATGTACAAGCTGATGCACATCATGTCTATGTTAGGTGTCACTCTCCACCCTACTTTCTGTGACAGTGTCTTAACTCTGAAAACTCGAATCTCACTGATTCTTCTAGATTTGCTAATCAGCAAGCCCTTGCCTTCTTCCCTAACATTGAAATTACAAGTACATCCTGTTCACGCCTGGGTTCTTCATGGGTGGAGAGGGTTCAAGCTCAGGGATGTATGCTTGAGTGGCAAGCACTTGAATAACCAAGCCATCTCCCCAGCTTCAGGACATAGTTTCTCATAGCATTTTAGTTTTTGTTTTTTTGATGCACACACTTATTATATAGCCAAGGGTGGCTTCAAAATTTCTATGTAGTCCAGCCTAAATTCAACTAGTAGCCGCTACCAGTCTCTAAAGTGATGAGATTACAGGTATGCACCAGTCTTCCCAGGTTCTCAAGGCATCTTTAATCGTGCTGATATGATCAAACTTGCCTAAGGCGATCTGGAAAATAAAAATGCCTAACCAAATGCCAATCACCTTTCAAATTCCAACTCTCTCCTCACGTGTGTAAGCACCCTGATTGATTCAACCTTTTCTGTACCTCCGTATATCCTTTTATGTTTTCTAGAGTCTTCCTTTGATGACAGAGGAAAAGAAGAAGAAGAAAAAGGGTAAGGAGAAAAGGAGGGAAGAACTGTATGAGGTTGGGGGGAAGAAGGAGAGATTCAGAGAAACACTTTATTCCCAACCTCTTTAGGAAAAGTGCTCCCACCTCTGCATACCTAATTAAACTTGAGTTATAAGAGAAGTTACTGCTCCATGAAGGTTCACTACAACTCGGTCCACAGAAGCTTCATATACCATGTGGTTCAGAGCCAAGGCTCCTGTTCTCTTGTCTGTAAACAGAGACTGCACTTTTGTTTCCTGGCCACCCAGACCCAAATAATCACACAAAACAAAAATTAATTACAACACTGTTTGATGGGTGGATCATGTGTATGCCTAGATAGCTGTTACATCTTAAATTAACCTGTCTCTATTATTTTATATTTTACCACAAGGCTCGTGGTTTGTTACCTCACATCTTGTTTCTTGGGTGGCCCCATGACATCTACCTGACTCTGCCTTATTTTGCCCTGGATTCAGTTTAGTTTTCTTGCCAAGCTATATACTTCCCTGTCATGGGCCAAATTGGCTTCTTTATTAACCAATGGTAATAAAAACATATTCACAGCATACCGAGGGGAATCCCACATTGCCTGTCCACAAAGTCAATACCATCCCATTCATTCTACAGCTGACTGCACTAATCTTTCATTTTCTCTCAAACTACTTCATCATTTTGCACAAATTTCTAAGATGTCGGCTCCAGACTGATAAAATTATTCTTCGCCAAAAATTTGAACCTTGACTAATGTCAGCAAGGGAACAACACCCCCCCCAAAACTAGTTTTTAATTGCTCAGTCACAGCTATAATCTTTCCCACCCCACCCCCACATCTCTTTCTAACACACACACACACTTCTTACATCCTAAGGAACCTGCAATTCTAAGCCCTCTATCTCTGCCTTACTTTGACACATATCCCTTAAGCTAAGCGAGAACTTGAGTACTTTTCGCCTTTCACTGTGTCTCGTTTCTCTCAGTCACTTTGCCTTTATCCCTGATGCATTTGAGCCTGGCCCACCAGTTCCAGTTCTTCAACCACTACGTATCAAAATCTTTCATGCTTTAATACCCTACAACTACATTTTCTATGTTGAGCATGCCTAGAGGTCTATGTCTAAAGCCCTGATCATATGGAGGTGACATTGGAAGATGGTGTGACCCTTCTGAAGGCGGGGCTGAGTTAGAAGGATGGTCTCTGGTTCACTGAGATGTGCCTTCAAGGGAGCTCTGGAAGCCTGGCTTGTCTGCTTCCTATCATTTGCACTCCCCAACTTGGAATGAAGGTAGATTTGTTCTGCCTTTCATGTCTCACCATTTCCATTTGTCTGACCATCAGACACTGGTCATGGATTCATCATGGGTTGGAACCTAGAAAACACTGACCTAAAAGAAATCTTTTCTCCTTATAAGTTTTATTATTTGGGTTTTATGTTACAGTGACAGAAATGTAACTAAAATACCCATTTACAATACACATTGTAGGGGGAAAACTACAGAGATCCTGTCAAATTCTTTATTCCTTCATTGAAGTTATTACAAAGGCTATCCCTGAACAACACAGTTATCAAAATTTTCAAAAGGGAGTGTACAATCTGAACTGAAATGATGTGTTCTGCCTTCCCAGTCCAAGGAATAGAGACGTTAAATCAGTGTACATCCAAACCCTTTGACGCCTTGTTTATTTTCATAGATATTATATTCAAATCTCCATAATGTTCTCAATCTTCCTGTTCATGTAGCTCATGTGGAGAAAATCCATTCTCATCTAATGGATATCACAGTAAAGTTAAATCACTAACCAAGTGTACTTTAAGTATAAAGGTTTTTTTTTTTCAATCTGTCCTGGATTTGACAAATAAATACAGATTTGTTTCAGTCTGAAAATATCCTTGCCATTGACATTTCTGAAATATATTGGGTCCATTTGACTGGAATCTTTGAAAAGTATTATTTAAGAAGATGCCAACCACACACAAGACAACTGAAATTTTTTGACAGGGTTTCTCTGTTTAGTCCTAGCTGTTCTGAAAATTGCTTTATAGACCAAGGCAGACTCGAACTTAGAGATCCTTCTGCCTCTGGCTCCTGAGTGGTACTCTAATTAAAGGTATGCATCACCATGCCCAGTCTGACAAAAAAAATTATAGATAAAACCAGAAGATCAGAGATCTCTGGATTAAATTGCTGCTTCTAGATTCATTTTCTCTATATCTCTTGTTAAGAGGGCCCCTATTATGGAGTGAGAAATGTTGTGAACGGGAGGATGTTGAGTCAGAAGAGCCAATAAAAGAAAAGAGCTATGGAGAAGGATGATGAGAAATGTTGCCAGTGACTGTGTCAGAGGAGCAGGTGGCATGAGGTTGGTGTCAGCCCAGCAGGAGGAATAACCCTGGTGGGTAAGTCTCACATAGACAAGGGACCTAGACCACAGACTTCAGAATGTCTTTTGCTTCTGTTGTGCCTTCACATGTTTGCCGCTGCCATCTTTCTTTAGTATCTGACATGATGTGAATGGGTGTGGGGAGAAACCCACTGCCTGCCATGTAGTGTGTTTCTCTCATGGAAATACCCCGTTCTTTGGGGCATTTTAACCTGTGATTATTATGAAGATGGTTTCTTTTTAAGTTGTATTGTCTAATTGATAAAAATAATAATGCTAGTTTAGGTAGAGTTTTGATGATAAAATATATAAACAAGGAAGTGTCACACAGCTAGAACAGTAGAGTTTCTACTGAGTAGTCACATAGACTGTGACTTAGGTTAGTGATTAGGAAAAATAACTGAGTCCCAGTAGCCCAGCTAGCTTAAATTCTTTTAACCTTAATGTTGAAAGATGCAGTCATGTATTTTGGCGTGCATCATCAGCTGGAGCAAAGCTTTATAATAACTTCAGATTAGGTCAGGTGTTCTGATAACAGCTATGAGGTGAAAAACCCAAGAAGACAATCTGGAGTTTTAGAAAGGCACGTAGTTGTGTGAGGAACTCTTTAAGGTCAAGGAACAAGACCAAAGCAATCCAATTATTAATAGCTGATATACTTTCCTTGCTAGGGTTTGTTATTGATCAAAGGTGATGATTAATTCCTTATACCCATTTCTGCCCTCAACCTCCTGATATAAAAAAAAAAAAAACTATTACATCCTAAAGGTTTAAAGTTTAAATTCTTTTTCCTGTATAAAAGTTTAGGTTTGCAATTCCTTTAAGATTTTTTTTATAAGATTGGCTTTCAAGATAATTGGTAAAAAAAAAAAAATTGGTCTTTTCTTTGTAACTGCAAAATGCAGCCTGCCAACAAAAGACCTGACTGAGAAAAATACCTTGTTTTCCTACACAGTTAATCTGTAACAAGTTGCTTAGGTATGAATGTACTTTGGCTCTTGGGATAATTTGTTTTTCACCTGTAATACCTAATATGTTTAATCATGTAAGGAATATGGAAAACATGCTGTTTTATACTTGTATTCATTGTGATAATGACTTGAAAAACAAAAGGTAACTACATTGCAATTTTTATATTGCCTGAAAGATTTTCCTGGGGTATATAAGCTGTAAGGGAAAGAATAAAGATAGAGTTAAAATGAATAAGAATAAGAGAGTTAGAATGAGTTATAAGGAATAGAAGAAGAAGAATAGAAGGAAAACATCAAGAATGAGAGAGTTGGGAAGAGAAAATCAAGAGAGTTAGAAGGAGAAGGAAACATCTCTTCATCAAGAGAGACAGAAGGGACAATTCTGGATAGAGATAAGAAAACATAGAAAACAGAATGAAGAATAAAGAAGGAAACCATCAAGAGAGTGTGTGAGTGTCTTTTTTGCTAACCCCCTCAGATTAAAAAAAAAAAGTCTAGTATTTACCAACTCTGTGGACTTCTCTTTGCTGCTGGAGGCTGGTCCCCCAGGCAGAGATACAATGTAAACCTGCATCCCACCAATCCTTTTCCTGGAGCTTAGCTTTGGAGCAGGCAGCAAGAGGAAAAGAAATACAACCATTACAAAAGACTCTTTGCTGTCCTTGCTAGAACTACAGAGACAAAACCAATATCACTCTACTATTGATGATGCAAAGTATAGCCACAATTGCCTATATTCTTCAACATTGTCAGACTATCAAGCTTATTCCTTCACATATTATGTAACTTTCCCACTATTTCAAATTCCTGAAGACATACATGCTTTTCTCCCTTCTCTAACACCTCAGCATGCCATGCCCTGTCTGTCATTAGATAGGCACTTGTGTAAAAGCCTGATGACCTGGGCCAATTCATTTACAGAGTTCTGGCAGTAATTTAGTTGATCATGATGTGTAGTTTTTAAAAAGAAAATAATACAACTACCAGAGGGCATTCTGTAAAGTCCCCACTCATACTGATACTCAGATTGTGTCAAATAGGCGTTGGCAGGTTGAATGTGTGACTCTCGATAGTAAAAAATGAAAGATAGAAAATGGTTTTTAGGACTTTCACTTTTGAAGCCTATCTGAATCCATGCAATACTCACCTCTGTTCTATCTGACTTTTTCATTGCAGTGTCGGTGGAGAAGTGATTCTCCCATAGACTAATTTTTACCTTTATTATTATGGCAGTCAGTGTGCCGTGGCGTGCATATGAAGGTCAGAAGACACTTCACAGAGTCTCTTGTCTCCTTCTACTTTTCAATGAGATCTGAGGATCTATCCAGGTTATCAGGCCCGAATAGAAGTATCTTTGCTTGCTGAACCACTTCACCAGACCTCTCTCCTCGATTCAGGTAGTAGCCCTGTACGTTTTGGTCCATATTGTATCTCTGACCTACTTGGGGCTTGAGTCTACCAATGTTCATTACTTCTTCTGCATCTTCATCTTCTATTTTACCTGATCTTTACTGACAAGGTAATCAACCATTTCACCCAAATTTGTTCAGATCTAACCTGCTTTTAAAACTTAAAAGTCATTCTCCGTTATAGGTATGCCCTCAGTTCCAGTAAAACTACAGTGCTTGGTTACCCCACTCTCTACCCTCTACCACCTAGCTGTGTTTACATCACTCACATATTTAAAAGGAAAGAAAAGCAAAAATTCAGAAATTTCACATTATCCATTAGACCATTCTAGGTACCAACTTACACATAGAGTCAAACTGCATGAATGACCTAGAAGCAGAAAACAATCATTGCCATGGCCCTTTCTGTCAGATGGTTTGTGTGACCCCTATCAGTCAACAGAAGATTGTAGTTGTAGCCTCATAGAACAAAGAAATGCAGCCACTCCCTCACCCCCTTTGTCTATCTCATGACTAAATTCTAGATTTAGTTGCTTAGCAACAAGGATCGTTCACTTCTATATAAACAGTAACTATAGAGATCTAGCTCAATGGCAAAGTATTTGCCTAGCAAACATGAGGCTCTGGGTTTGGTTTATAGTAACAACAACAAAAATAAAATTATTTTTAAAGACAAAGTTATAAAGAACACCTAACTCCAGCATATCTTGTTCTGACCCCACTGTCCCTATACAGCTTTGTTTCAGAACTCAGTATGACAGGGGTTGGACTGCCCTCCCACTGCCCCACTTTTATCCCCTTCAGGGATCATTGATCTCTGCTTTATAGTTTTACTTATGCCGTTGCATTGACATGAATTATCAAATCACTTTTCACAAATGAAGTGGATTACGTCAACTTTCTGAACCTAGATCCAAAAGAAATTTCATTTCCATTATCAAATATTTTTCTAAATAGTCTAGATATTAGCTCTCCAACACTCTTTACAACATTATATTCTATACATTTTGTGTTATAAATGTATAAAATGCTGCCACCTGTTTTACATAAAAGCTTTTTGGATTGATTTTAGAGAGTTTGTAGCCTCAAAACTTATTATGTAGCATGGTCTAACATCAAACTTGCAGTGACTCTCCTGCCTCTGCCTCATGGGTGTTGAGATTATAGGTCTCTAGCATGCGCGCATGCACACACACACACACACAGACACACACACACACATTATTACAGAACCTTTAACTACATCTACTATTAAAATGACTTTGAGAAAAAAAGTTTCAAAATAAATGTCAAGAAATTTTTGTAGACTGTTTGACATGATGTGTAATCTATAACATTGGTTTAAATATTTGTTAACTTTAGTTCTGGAATGGTTTCATACTTAAGTATTCTTATTCACTGAAACCTCCCCCCCCCCCCGCTAATTTAATTCGTAGACTAATAGCTAATGAGATAATCTTAAATTAGAAGCATTATCAATCAGTTCTTTACTTCTCCACAGAAACTTCTCTGAAACTATATTAGCCATCTAAACAGAACTAGAGACTCCTTAATCTTTGGAGGGGTAACTATTAACAGTACTTTCAGCTTCTTTCTGTGAATAAAATCTTTTCCTTTGCCAGAAATGATTAACAATGAAGGAAACTATATCAGTTTTTTGCTTGTTTCTCTGATTGTGATCAAACATCTGAAAAAAAGAGGCTAAAGATGGATGCTATAAAATAATCCCACACTAGCTCATAATTGAGTGTATCAAAGGGTTATATATTTAGGGGTAGACTCACAGATCACAGTCCTCTGTATGAATGGTGAACAGGAACCAAATTCAGCAGCAGCAGCAGCAGCAGCAGCAGCAGCAGCAGCAGCAGCAGCAGGAGAGAGAGAGAGAGAGAGAGAGAGAGAGAGAGTGCATGCATGCCTTTATGTTGGCATTTATAGTATAAGAGGCCATGCCCAGTGGGCTGGTATCTTGAAGACTACTGACTGAAGGAGTTCCCATAGTACCTTCCCCTTTTGTTTAAATAAAAGAGTTCTATGCCTAATACAAAACTATATAAATAAGAACAAATATCAAATATAAAAAATTGAATTATAACCAGCAAAAACAATATCAAACAAGAAACATATGGTATATGTTTTAATAATTATCCTATTCTAAGGAGTCTAAGTCTTATGTTAGAAATAGCTTGGCCAAGCCATGAGAGGAAAGTAACTATGACTATGTAGTCTTCAACCCTGTCTTGAAGTAGACAGGAAATACAATCAAGCAACTTCCAAAATGTGCAATAAATGACAGAGACAACTGGCTACATGGGCAATCACCCAAAGTCTCATTTGCAATGTTGGAACAACCAACTTTGGCTAAAGCCTAGCTAGAGTAACTGACAAATCATTTTCAAAGGCAGGAAAATTTTCAGAACCATTTTAACCTGTCTTGGAAAGGTTTGGCAGCTTTTTTTCTTGTATCCTGCTTGTCCGGTCTAGACATTCTGCATTTTGTCAGTAGATGAGGCATGAGCAGTTCCTTACGCAAAGGCCAGTTTTGCCAAGAAGACAGTAAGCTCCAAGTGGAGTGTCTTTGGTATTCAGTATTCTCTTGGGAATAGATCAGTGCTTCCAGGAGCAATTGTGTCTCACATCAACAGAACCCTAAGTTATTTAAATGCCATATTCTACAGTTCTTTGATGTGGTTGAAGATTACCTATTTATGCAGAATACAACCTCTAATATATCTAAGAACCTGATTAGTCTAACTATAAGTATGATAAACATGGATGACTATAGATCTGTAATACTTAATACCTATATAACTTAAAGACTAAGACTTCATATTAGAATATTAAACAATCTTTAAACAACTGTGCAACAAATGAAGACAATGACCTCAAAATTTAATCAATGGGGGGCTGGAGAGATGGCTCAGTGGTTAAGAGCATTGCCTGCTCTTCCAAAGGTCCTGAGTTCAATTCCCAGCAACCACATGGTGGCTCACAACCATCTGTAAAGAGGTCTGGCGCCCTCTTCTGGCCTTCAGGCATACACACAGAATATTGTATACATAATAAATAAATAAATAAATAAATATTAAAAAAGTTTAATCAATGTATAAGTGTCTTGATCAGAGGTAGAAATGTATAGTGCAATATGATAAATATATTCTAAAGTTATATCAATATACAAAATGTCTTAAGCAGAGGTAGAAGCATCTATGTATACAATATGACAGAAATAATTTTGTCTAGGTGTACGAATATTGCAAACAGAAATAGGAGCATATTGAATTTGTATCAATACACAAGAATCTATACCAATGTAAATTGCCTATAAATAATAGCTCACAAGGATTCACTCTATTACTCACTATTATAATTAGTGTGAGTAAGCTCATACTAATCCACCTATTATCCCATACGATTTCCCTTTTTTTCCCAAAGAGATCCCTGAGCCTACATAATTTCCACCCTAACCCCCAACCCTATACCAACTATAATCATTCCCTAATTGATGTTCCTAACCCTGAAGACAAACTTTGTTGGGAGAGGGTACATTGTCTTCTATAATTACTTCCAGCTGTCATGGGGGCAATGTTCTTTCTATGGGATCCTGTTAAAGTAAAATGATGATTAAGTTTCAAGAGTGCTGTCTGGTATAATTGCAAATACTTTCTGAGTACTCATTAGGGTTTTTCTGAAGTTCTTATTTGAAGTTCTAGGCAGAATATTGTAAGAAGCTGCACCATTTCAGCTAACCAAGTTAGAATCACTTTGAGCAGCTTGTACCCAAAACCAGTCTTAAAGTAGCGCTGCCAACATCATGACATCATATCAACCAGATGGAATTGTTGTTGTGGGGCCCCATCTTCTTCCTGGAAAAACCAAAGATTACTGCAGGAAAATTCATTGTCAGTTGTGAAAACTTAAACATTATTTATATAGACATATACTCAATGAAAGGTACAATAGAGACAAAAATAGGTATGGAGAAAAGTAAAACTTTTCCTAAATTCTTTCTTCTTTCTGTGTCATACCAGATGGCTCCTAACATGAGACAGAATCTCTGAATTTTTCTTTTAACAAGATGTATGGATTTAGAGAAGGATAGCCACTATCCAACTCCAAAACCAGCTCTCTGTTTTTTAAGTAGAGATAAATACATGTTCAGATAATCAAATTTTACCATTCAGATGATACAGCATCATGAGTCAAACTTCTCTTTGCTTGTTGATTCTTTCTGAATAGCTATCTTTTCTCCTTTAGGCATCTAGATGGTGTCTCTCAACTCTTTGAAGATGAGTATTTTCCTGCAAAGACAAGAATAGAACCCTGCCCCAACTCTTATGAGGTTTCCTTACCACCAGTCACCTCTGTGGATGAGCTGTCAATTCTTTTTCTCAAGAGGTTTCTCTTTTTAAAACCAAATCTTTATTAATTTTGATGGTATACAGAGTTTTTCTTCTCCCATAGAAACAAGAGTAAAAACCCCTTCCCTAACTTAGCACATCTCCTGGTTTCCATTGTGAGGTCAACACATCCTTGAAATACACCAGCTGATTTAATTCAGAAGTTTTTTCCATTATCCAATGTCTCTCTGCTGCCATTGTTCCTTTCTCATTAGCATTAAGGAAGTTCAAGCTTAATAAAGCATTATTCAATCATTTCTGGGGGTATTTTTCATCCATTTCTGTTTAACATATCTTTTATAGTTTGATTTTACCTTTCTATAACTGCATGACCTGTAGGATTGTTTGGTATACCTGTAATATGTTTTATGTTATAATAAGCAAAAAAATGTTTAATTTTCTTAGAGACATATGCTGGAACATTATCTGTCTTTATTTGTGTGGGTATATCCATGATAACCATAACTTTTAATAAATGCATGATTACTGAATCAGCTTTTTTTGAGCTCAAGGACCTGCCCATTGAGAGCCTGAATAAGTGTCAATGGTGTGGTGTACATATTTTAATTACCCAAATTCTGTAAAGTGAAACACATCCATCTGCCAGATTTCATTCCTTTGAGTACCCTTTAGGTTACTCCCTGCAGGTAGCAGTGTTTGGTTATAGAAAGAGCAGGTAGGACATTTCCTTATAATCTCCTTAGCACGTTGCCATGAAATAGAAAACTCTCTTTAAAACCTTTGCTTATTGGCATGATGTTTTATGAAATTCTGAGACCTTCAACACATCTTCAATCAATAATCGATCAATTTGTTCATTACCTTGTGCAAGAGGAGCAGGCAGACCCAGATGGGATCGGATATTTGTTATGTGTATGGGACAACACCTATTCCTGATTATATCTTGAACCTAAATGAATAATGAAGTCAATTCTGTATCATCTTGTATAAATTCAGTATTTTCAATACACAAGGCAACTCTTTCTGCATATTGTGAATCAGTAACTATATTGAGAGTTTCTTTAAAATCCCTCAGTACCATGAGAATAGCATATAATTCTGTCTTTTGGACAGAATTACAAGGGCTTTGTTCTACTTAAGTTAAATCTTCTGATTTGTAACCTGCCTTTCCTGATTTATTTGCATCAATATAAAATGTACAGGCTCCAGTTATTGGTGTGTCATGTACAATGTGGGGAAGGATCCAAGTAGTTCTCATTATAAGGTTAGTTCTATCTATTTTGATTGCTATTAATAGATTAATAGATTGCTATTAATCTCTCCTAAAAAGTTGGCACAAGCTTTTTGCCATGCTTCATTGTCTTTCCATATTTTTTAAAATTTTATCAGTAGTAAAAGGCACTATAATCTCTGCTGGGTCAATACCTGCTAGTTGATGAAGTCTCAATTGTCCTTTTATTCAGAGACCTTTGCCATATAAGACTTAAATTTTTTACTTAGTTTATGTATAAAAAGATCCATTAAAAGAGAATATCTTCCTTCTGCATTAAAATTACTGTAGGGGAAATTCTGGAAGGCAATATGCAATTAAGATTTGGATTCACTTGATCCACATGTGCCTCCTGCAATTTCTCTTCAGCCACAGTTAATTCTTTCTCAGCTTCAGCTGTTAATTCCCTGGGACTATTTAAGTCTTTGTCACCATCTAAGGTTTTGTTTAAAGAATTATTAGATCAGCTGTTATCCCAATAGCTGGTCATAGACTAGAAATGTTTCCTAACAATCTTTGAAAATCATTAAGAGTCTGCAATTGGTCTCTTCTAATTTGTGGCTTTTGTGTTCTAATTTTCTGTAAACATACTTTATAACCTAAGTAATTGTCATAATCTCCTCTTTTTTTCAGGAGAAATATGTAGTCTCCATTAAGGAAAAAATTTCTTTACTGCTTCAAACATTGTTCCTAAAGTATCTACGTTTGAATCAGATAGCAAAAAAAAAAAAAAAAAAAAAAAAAAAAAATCAGATGACATTATATGTCATCCATGTAATGATAAATTATAGATTTAGGAAATTGTTTACATTAGTATTATTTCCAATGGCTGACTTACAAAGTATTGGCACAGAGTGGGGCTATTGAGCATTCCCTGTAAGAGGATGGTCCATCGATATCTCCTATTATAAGTAGGCACCATGAAGGCAAATTTTTTTCTCTGTCCTTTTTTTTTGTAAAGGTATAGTGAAGAAAAAAATCTTTTAAATCAGTAACTATAAGAGACCATCCTTTAGGTAATAGGGAAGGCAAAGGAATTCCAGATTTTAGGGGGCCTATAGGTTGAATTGCCTTGTTGACAGCTCTTAGACCTGTCACCATTCTATGTTTTCCTGATTTCTTTTTAACAACAAATACAGGAGAATTCCAAGGACTGGTTGATTCTTCAATATGGCAAGCATTTAATTGCTCCTTTACCAGCTTTTCTAAAGCTTGAAGTTTCTCTTCTGCTAAAGGTCATTGTTTAACCCATATTAGTTTCTCAGTTAACCATTTTAAAGGTAGGGTTGTTGGCACCTCTAAAAGTTTGCTAGTTACTCAGTGTTCTTATATAGCCTGAATGATGACCTTTGTGTATAGTACCTTATAATATTCTTCCCAGAAACCTAAGCCTTTTGAACTTCAGAAATGTTAATCTGAGTATTCTATTGTTGTAGCAGGTCATGACCCCTTAAATTTATCTGCAATATTAGCCACATATGGCCTCAGAATTTCTCTTTGTCCTTCTGGCCCTGTGCATTCAACTCATCTCGAGCTTTGTTTCACTTGAGATGGGGTTCCAACTCCTAGGAATTGAACATCTGCCTCCTGAAAAGGGCAATTCAGATGTCAAGATTTTGGAGTAATGATAATCACATCTACACCCATGTCTAGTAATCCCTCAATTACATTGTCATTTATACACACTCTTAGCTTTGGTCTTTGATCATTTATAGAAGTCTGCCACAATATGTTTCCTATTTTCTATTGGAATTTTTGATTCATCTGCCATATTTATCCCATCATCCAGAGCAGTATGCAACAGATTTTTAAATTTTTATGATAAGATCTGTCCTCCACAGTGACTGAAAATGACTGGATCATGTTTGACTTGGGGGCCTGTGAGAGACCCCCGAGGAGTTTCCTGATGGTATTGGATTGCCTTGCCTGTCTTTTGTTGATCTACATTCATTGATCTAATGTTGACCTCTGCCACATTTTCTGCATAATCCAGAAGGTTGAGACATTGTATTTTTGCCATTCCCAGAGGAGACATTTGCTGTGGGACGTCCTTCATCCAATAGTCTTTAAAATACCAGCCCGCTTGGGTGTGGTCTCTTATACTATAAATGCAGCTGTAAAGCCTGCACTTGTTTTCTCGCTTCTGACTGCTGGATTCAGCTGCTGTTCCCCATTCATGCAGAGGACTGTGATCTGTGAGTCTACCCCTAAATAAATAATGCTTTATTATGCATAATTTTGAACTAGTCTGGGATTATTTTGTAACTTCCATCATCAGACATTATTCTAGGAATTCTTTGTCTACAATCCCTTCTCAGATGTCCTATTCTACCATGTAAAGCTAACCTTTACATGGGCATTTATAGGATAAGAGGTTATGCCCAAGTGGGCTGGTATCTTAAAGACTGCTGTCTGAAGGTGTTCCCACATCAAGAGGCTTAAAAGAGGAAAGATGTGTTTGGCTTACAGTTTTAGAAACATCAGTCCATCATGGAGAGGGTGTGGCAGGACAGGGCAGTTTTTATCAAAGTGGCCAGAAAGCAGAGCCACTGATTGCAGAAAGGGGCCAGGACAAGAAACAGCATCAAAGGTATACCCCATGACCATTAGGTCCAACTAGGTCCTACCTCCCAGTGATTCCATTAAATTATCCATTTTAGAGGATTAATGTACTCATTAGGTCAGAGCCATGATAATCTAACCATTTCCAGAAATGCTTTCAAATACATAGCAAAATGTATGCTTTATTAATCATCTAAGCACTTGTTAAGACTAGCCAGGTTGGCCATGGTATAAGCACACCTTTAATCTCAGCACTCAGGAGGCAGAGGCAAGTGGATCTCTGTGAATTTGAGGCCATTCTGGTCTACAGAGTGAGTTCCAGGAAAGCCAGTGCTGTTACACAAAGAACTACCTTGTATCAAAAAAAAGGGAAAAAAGGTTACTCCAGGTTGACAAAACTATGACACACAAAATAGAAGTAGAAGAATTGCAAACTACATAGACTCAACTCCAGAAGAATTCAGCAACTCTTCTGTAGTGCCAATCTGCAAAGAAACTCTACCTTGGGAAAACAATTACAGCAGAAGACTGGGGATTTGGCTTCCCACAGACATAGTTAAGTAGCAATGTGCAATCCATAGGTGAAATAGCAGAGAACCCTTCCAGAAGCAGTTTCTTTCCAGCTTAGGAAGGATTCAGATTTATTCCTTTAGAAAGTCACTGTGGTGGACTTTTGATTTAAACTGGCTAGAATAGGCACACTGCTCCAGTAGTCCTGATAAAATCAGACAAGAATACTGGAGTTTCTATGTGAAGCAAATTGAGTAGGGTTGATAAGATGGAGAAAAGAAAACAGACTGGCTAGGTGCATTGGGAGCTGTAGAATAATGTGCAAGTTGTAACCCTGACATGATAACAAACATCCCCCTATGTGTGAGGTGTGGGGTGGGTTTCAAGTCTCAGCTCCTCACATAGCTTTGCTGGTGAAATTGTATGTGGAGCTGTCATTTTTCTTGTGCTATTTGCCTAGTAGATGGTTGTATTCCAAAAGGATTGTGCCACTGTATTTAATCTGTTTTTGAATTTTTTTAGTGGAAGAAAGAAAACTTTTCTACTAATTTCAAGTGGCAAATGGTGGTCCACACATGAACTCCTAGAAATTGAGTGGCTAAGGCAGAAGGATCACAAAGCCTAACCTAGACTACAAATTCAAGGCCAGTTTTCACTATATGCTGAGACCCTGTCTCAACGAAGTTTTTAAGTCTGAATTCCTTCCCAGTATAAAAGACATCAAACAGAGCTGGGGGTGTTGACTTATTTGGCGAAGCACTTGCTGCACAAGTATGAGGACCTGGGTTAGATATCCAATGCCCTTGTGAAAGTAAGATTTAGAAACACAGGCTTGGACTCTCAGCACTAGGGAAGGAAAGGCAAGTACACTTTGAAGCTTACTGGCTAGCCAGTCTGGCTGGATTGGTGAGTTCTAGGTGCATTGGGTGCATTGGGAGCACTACAGAGATATTGTCTCACAAAACAAGGTGTAGAGGTTGGAGAGATGGCTCAGCTGTTAAGAGTACCGGCTACTCTTACAGGAAACACATGTTTGATTCCTAGAACCCCCACAAGAGCTCACAACCATCTATAACTCCAGTTCCAGGGGATCATCTTTTGGCCTCCATGGACATCATACATAATGTGGTATGCAGACACACATAAAGGTAAAACACCTGTGCACCTAAAATAAAAATAAATCTTTAGAAATCAAAACAGAGACACTACTTGATATTGACCTCTAGTGTCCATATACCTGCATGCACACCAACACATTCATATGCACATATGTGAGCCTGTATACACAATAAATGAACAAATTCAACAAACCATAATAAAAGAGAACTTTCTTTAAAATATAAATGATTTCCAATTTATTTTGGTTTTTGTTGTTTGTTTTATTTGAGACAGGATTTCACTGTATAGCCCTGGATATTCTGAAACTCACTCTGTAGACCAGGCTGGCCACTTCTACAGAATTTAAAATATACAGTACTTGTGGAATTTCCATTGTCTCAGTAAAATCAGACAATGCTACAGCTCTGTGTCCTACACAACAGAGTTCTATATATTCCAGTCAGAATATTAAGAGGAGAAAAATGTGTGGTACTATGCTTTAGGGGATATAAAGAAAATATTATTTGCAATTGTAACTGTTCACATGGAAAACCCAACTGATTTCTTAAATGTCTTTCCTGATCCCAAGTTCCCCTGTACCTGTCACTGTGTGGTCTTCCCTTGAGCTTCATTGGGACCTGTTAACTTCTAGACAAAAGCGTGACATTGCTTAATAGGGGATATTGTCCTGCGTGGGCCATTAGTCCTTTTTTCACTTGTCATCCCTGTAATTAATTAAGTGGCACAGTCTACTTAGGAAGGAAACGAAGTTACTTTTACTTAGTTCCCAATTTGAGAGGCTGAAAGGACAAAAAGCCCAGTGCACACAGGACTTGCTCTGAGTGTGCTGTCCATTGAGTGTGCTGTCCATGGCATCACTTGCAGTGGCAGAAGCATGGTTGAGGGGCTAGCTGACTGTGGTGGGCCCAGATTTGCTCCTTTTATAAAAACCCACTAGTGAAAAATCAAGATAATGCCTTCAAAGAACATGCCCTAATGACCTAAAGTTCCCATTTCCTGAGGTTACCACAACATCCCAGCAGACTACTCTGCATACTGAGCCTATAATCACAAGCACCCTTGGTATGTCCTGTTAAACTACACTCAGACAATATTAGTGGGCTTACCCTACCAGGTTAGCCCTCTTAGAATCAGTGCAGAGATGAGGTAGAGCACTGAGCACTTCTCTATTAATAAGCACAAAGAAGTCACTTCCCAAAGTTGCAAAGAAATGAAACTTCTACCAGAGAAGCCTTGAAGTATGTCTTTTCTGAGAATTCAGCTCAGCAGGTACCTTGAATATAGCCTTATGAGACTATGATCTAAGGAACTAGCTAATCCATGCCCAGACTCTTCACTTAGAGAAAGTAAGATATAAGTACATGTTTCTTTGAGCTACTAAATTTGTTGTAATCTGCAGTATAGAAAACAAATATACCTCAGACACTTGATGCATCAAGTCTACCAGAGATTTTTTTTTCCAGTGGCACACCATCCCAGTTCACTAATATTGGCAAATTAGTCACCAGAACATCAACTTATACCAGGGCAACCTGTATTCTACCCACTACCAGCAACAGAGTTCCTATTGTAAGTTCCTGCTACTGCACCAGACTCTGAAGTACCTGGAAGCTAAAATCTAATCTAACCTTAAATAAAGTAGAGAAAATACAACTTAAACACAAAGTCAAGGAAGGGATAGTTGGATTCACCAAGTGGCAAAACATAACATTGTAAAGCAGTGGTTCTCAACCTTCCTAACACTGTGATCCTTTAATAGAGTTCCTCACGTTGTGGTGACCCCAATCATAAAATTACTTTTGTTGTCACTTCACAACTGTAATTTTACTACTGTTATGAATCATAATGTAAATATCTGATATGAAGGATATCATAAGGGAATCATTCAACCCATAATGGGGTCAGGACCCATAGGCTGAGAACTGTTATTATTAAGGGAAAAGTGACATTGCTTGAGGCAATCTCCAATGGTATGGGATTTCTTTAGTTTTTAGTATTTCAAGACAGGATTTCTCTATTTGTATTCCTGGCTATCCTGGAACTCGCTCTGTAGACCAGGCTGGCCTCAAACTCACAGACATCTGCCTGCCTCTGCCTCCTGAGTGTTGGGATGAAAGGCATGTGCCACCACTGCCCAACAATGGTATGAGATTTTATACCCTGACAACAGATTTAGGACATGGTACAAGCTTGCTTTTGGAATGGTTTCTAAAAGCAATGTTTAGCCTGGCGGTGGTGACACACGCCTTTAAGCCCAGCACTTGGGAGGCAGAGGCAGGCAGATCTCTGTGAGTTTGAGACCAGCCTGGTCTACAAGAGCTAGTTCCAGGACAGGCTCCAAAACCACAGAGAAACCCTGTCTCGAAAAACCAAAAATAAAATAAAATAAAATAAAAGCAATGTTCACACAGAGAGGCTTTGACAATGGCTGGTTTTTTTCTGCTGTGACTGAGTCAGGAAAATCTCTGTTAGAGGAGCTGCAGGATGCTACCAACAAACAGCAAGAAGCTATGTTAAACTGTAATTTTTTATTTTTGTCTAGAGTTCCATTTCAAGCCCTCTCAGGTTTTACTTGGAGTTAGTTGACCATGTTGGAGCACCAGTTGATGGAGGAGGAACCGCTTGTTTGTCCTGGCTGCCCAGCTAGCTTAGAAATAACCACACAGAAATTGTGTTAATTAAATCACTGCTTGGCTCATTAGATTTGGCCTCTTATTGGCTAACTGTCACATCTTGATTTAACCCATATCTATTAATCTGTGTATTGCCACATGGCAGTGGCTTACCAGCAAGATTCTAACCAGCGTCCATCCCAGGCGGAGAATCCATGGCGTCTCTTGACTCTTTCCTTCTCCCAGCACTCAGTTCTGTCTTCCCCACCTAATTCTGCCCTATCAAGGGCCCAAAGCAGTTTCTTTATTAACCAATAAAAGCAACACAAAGACAGAAGGACCTCCTACACCAAAGGGCCTAAAGGAGCCTTAGAGATAGACATGCTAAAATAAATTTATTATACATGATCAAAATGATAATAATGTTCCCTGGGAATATCCAAAGAACACATCATTGCCATGTGGGGGCAGGGTTAGTAACAGGAACACTAGAATTATGAAATGATCCAGTGTTGACCCTATACATCAGGGTTGAGGATAGGATAGGATGATGCTATGGGATCGATCTCACAAAATCAATGGTGATAGTTTGATTCTGGACACATAAAGACCAAAGAACAAAAAAGCATATTCATCTTGGGGTGGAGTGTGAGATCACAACTATCATTAGGCTGCCAAGGTCAGACTGAGAGTTAAAACTGGGCTAATAAAAGGATTTCAGAGTCCTTAGGAATAAAATAAAAGGGGTACCAAGAAAAATAATTACTTCATTGCTGTTCAACAGTCAAAAAATAAAAGACAGACTGAGAAATAGAAAGCAGATGCTTCTCTAAAAGGTTAATTGATATATGTCTCCATTTTTGGACCTGAACTTGCTTGAGATATGGAACCCACTGAATGAAAAAGTGATTACAGACCTAGGAAAAAGTATTCTGCATCACTATGACAAATATAGGCCCTTCACTAGAGGTAACTGCAGCTACTTACTCTAACTACGCAGGGGAAAGGGTTATCTATGTAATATTTCTATTACTTTAGGACACAGAAATAAGTTGATATTTCTGAACAAGAACTCAAACTGCTACGATGGCCTTTTGATTAGAATAAAAAGTAAATAAGGGATAGGTGACAAAATCTGGGCTAATGTGTGTGGGTCACAGATCTCAAGCACCTAAAGTTCTGATGATTCTGCCACCATTTGCCACAACACGGATTGTCTAGATATCTCATACATCTTTTCTCTTGTATATATTAATATAATGAAATTATATTAATAAAGACAGAAATAGAAGAGATTGTGATTACATTGGAAGCCTTGCTAAAACATATGAACTCAGAAGTTGGGTGATGCTGATGGTATCTGTAGTAGAAAAAGATGCTAAACAGTTTGTGGCTAGAATCACAGTGTATATCTCTGGGGCTCTAGAAGAGGCATGTCTTCTGATAGAAAATTAAAAGGTGGGATATTAAGCATCATTAAAAACAACTCTTAGCATAGGAATCTGCTACCTGATTATATAGATATCAAGTGACTTACATTGTCACAGAAAGTACCTAACTATAAAAATCGAAGTGGTCATGTAGCCAGATTTTTCAACCATGAGCTAAATTTTCTCATTTCCACAAAGTCTTAATATTTGAGTCTGCAATAATTAATAAAAAGTGTCAAATACAAGCCCAGTTTTAACCAGGATCAGTGGATAAAACGAGGTATTCAAGAAGGTAATCCAAGTTCTATGGCACTGGCCTTTCTCGTTCAGTTACTATTTCTTGCTGTGGGAATAATCCTATGTAAGTAGCTGAACGAGAACTTTTAAAGTTCAATCTGGGTTTAAGTATAAAGGTCAGTATGTTATGGGTATACACACCAGAAATGCCCAGAAGCTTAGCCACGTTTCCTTAAGTAGAGCTGGATAGACAGAAATGAAAGAAAATATTCATATTGGGCTGAGCTTCAAACCATACACATGGACATCCATTTTGCAGAGAAAGCAACGTGTACAAGCTCCTGGGAAATGGTACAATATCTGGCTAGTTGTAGAGGGATCTACCAGAATAATAACTAGAAGGAGGAAAAATAGGATGGAGATGCAGATATGTGGTGCTGGTAGTTTTACTTTTTAGGAAAATAACACTGAATACGAGACATGCCCCTTTCTTCCTACCAGACTTATCAGGTCACACCACAAACAGCCTTGATGCCAGATCCAAGTGGGTAGCATCCTCCCATTCAAGATCCATGTTGCTAGGGCTTTCAGTGAATGTTCTTCCTAGCCCCTAAAGTATCAGCACTAAGAGGCCAATCTACCAGCTCTGAAACACTTCTATCCTTGATTCCTTAATAACCAGCACGACCCAAATAGCACCCTGTCCTTCACACTCAAGGTCCTAAACTGAGACTTGTGAGGAAATAATCTAGTTTTCCACAGCCCAACTGTGATCTTTTTCTGAAGGGGTAGCTCGTCCTCTGGGAAATCGTACCATTATGTACTGCGAAGTTATTTAGCTTCTAGCCCTCTAATACCTTTTCAGCTTCCTCCTATAGTGATTTTTTTTCCTGGTGCAATTTCTCTTTTAAGGATGGAATTTCATGGATACAAGACATGGCTTCAGCAGTGATTCCAATAGAAATCTAATGCAAGTTGTTTTTGGCACGTTGATAGCCTTTAAACACAGAATCCCATCAGGTCTCAGAGAAGACCAAGAGCTTAGAGTGCTGGCCTTATGTCTCTCCTTGTCTTAGTCTCAGAAGAAAGCTCAGTGAAAATCAAAATATGAGAATTGTACTGTATGCTCCATACTAACTTCAGAAATATGAATAAAATTGTGTAAAAGGGAATATATAAATATTTGCTTCAAAATTCTAAATAAAACAAGATAAATGAATAAACAAAACATATAATTAAGTTCCATCAAAGTACTAATGATATTTACATAGAAATATAAACACTCAAAGCCCCAGAGACCCCAAACAGCTTTCACACACCCAATACCATACCCCACCACATCTGTGATCACTGGACCCTTGACCCAGAATGCCCCTGAAGAGGAGCCTTATCAGTATTCGCTAGAGGTATGGACCCACCTTCACCTGGAAGAAGAGTGACCACCTAAGCCACAGGCCCCACCTGCACTCACTGGAGAAAAAGATGGGCAGATGGCAGTTTAAGAACACATCCAATAACATAAAGACCAATATGGTAACACCAGAACTAGTGGTCCTACAACATGAAGACCTGAACATCCTAACAGAGAAGGAGAAATAGAAAATGACCTTCGGGTTGGAGAGATGACTCAGAGGTTAAGAGCATTGGCTGATCTTCAGGAGGTCCTGAGTTCAATTCCCAGCAACCACATGGTGGCTCACAACCATCTGTAACGAGATCTGGTGCCCTTTTCCAACCTGCAGGCATACAAGGAAGTGTACATAATAAATAAATAAATCTTAAAAAAAGAAAATGACCTTCAATATAACTTTATGAAGATGATACAGACCATTAAAGAGAAAATGAAAAATTTCTTTAAAGAAACAGAGGAAAAGACAAAAAAATTAGAAGAAATTAATAAATCTTTTGAAGAAACCCAAGGGGGGAAAAAACAAACAAGCGAAGCAAACAGCTCAAACAGTTCAAGATTTGAAAACTGAAAGAGAGGCAATAAAGAAAGCACAAACCAAGGGAATTCTGGAAAAGGAAAATGTGTATAAACAAACAGGAACTACAGATGCAAGTATAACCAACAGATTATAAGAGATTAAAGAGAGATCTCAGGAGTTAAAGATATTATAGAGGAATTAGATTCGGGGTCAAAGAAAACATTAAATCCTTGACAAAAAAAAAAAACCAGGAAGTCTGGGACACCATGAAAAGACCAAATTAAAAAATTATAGGGATAAGAAGTCCAACTCAAAGGCACAGAAAATATATTCAACAAAATAATAGAAGAAAACTTTCCCAATATAAAGAATAATATGCCAATGAAGGTACAAGAAGCTTACAGAACACCAAGTAGACTGGAACAAAAAAAGTCCCCTCGCTATATAATAATCAACACACTAAACACACAGAATAAAGAAAATTTAGATACATATGAAAAAGGCCAACTTACATATAAAGCCAGACCTATCAGAATTACAACTGATTTCTCAATTTAAACTCTAAAAGTCTGAAGGTCCTGGTCAGATATGCTACAGAAACTAAAAGATCATGGCTGAAAGTCCAGATTCTATACCCAGCAAATTTTTTAATCACCATAGATGGAGGAAACAAGATATTCCATGACAAAGCCAAATTTACATATTATCTATCCACAATACCAACATTACAGAAAGTACTAGAAGGAAAACTCCAACCCAAGGAAGTTAGCTGGACAGATAAGATACAAGCTTTAGAAAGACATAAGTGTTTTGCTATAAATATGTCCTAATTTCTCCAAGTGGCTCCCCCTTTGTTCTCAGCCCTGGGCCTTTGCCATAGGCTCTCCAGATCACTGAGCACACAATGCTTGGCTGAGCACAGCATTGTTATGTAACAGCATCTCTGGCTTTACTCATCAGAGCTTGTCAGCCTCTTGCCTCACTCTCCTCTCCTCATGACATGGTGTAAACTTTGGGATCTTAGTCTTGTCTGCCCCCAGTGGACTACATTTGCTTTTGTCCATGGCCCCCTTCCGGGCATCTATCTGGACTTGGGTCCTCCTGGGAGGTTCTCTCTGGCTATCTGTGCTCTGGGTACTGTTGTGCCCTGTCTGTTCCCATAGCCCGCCAAAATGGCGCTTCACTACCTCTGAAGTTGTGATTCCCAGGAAGGTCCCCCAGAGGATGGGTAGAATTGATATGCCAGCCGAGATCACCTACAGCATGCGCTTCAGGGGACAAAGACACGTGGTCCACATGAAGCTCAAGAAGAACATGATTCCTGAAAATTTTCCTGTATACACTACTAACGACCAAGGAGCCGAGCAGGAGGACTACCCATTTGTTCCTCGAGACTGTTACTTCTACAGCTACCTGGAAGGGGTCCCTGGGTCCCAGGCCACACTAGACACCTGCAATGGAGGTCTCAATGGCATGCTACAGGTGGATGACTTCACTTATGAAATCAAACCACTGGCATCTTCTTCCAAATTTGAGCATGTAATTTCTCTGCTTGTGGTGGAAGAAAGATCACTTGAGTCTAAAAGGTGTAGAAACGAAGAGCAGGTGGCAGAGGCAGATAAGTCCCTTGAAGAGACAAAGCTTGTTGGGAGTCCCAGAGCAGCTCCAGTCTACTTGTGGCGCGTGCATGTGAAAGTACTCCGAGTCCACTACACGATGACTTCTAGATTAGCTATGGCAATCAACAACTTTACCCGTTCGCTTGACTTTATATTGGTTATGAACAGCCTATCAGACACCATTTACAAGCTAAGTGGCCTAGCTGTCTTTGTACGTGCTATATGTCTTTGGGACACAGACCCAATAAATATAACCAATTCTGCAAACAATGCTGATAGCCTTTTGGACTCATTTGGTAATTATAAATCAAAATTTCATCATGAGTTACAGGCCTCCACTTCAGTCATTTTAACAGGATTTAGAATTCAACAACATGAATACATGGGTCAGAGTAACACTCTGTGCCAGCACAACCGGGCAGTGTCATATGTAAATGCTGAAAGGCGCCACGTGTTTATGACAGCCGTGGTTATGTCTCACTCAAACGGTCACGTTATTGGTTTACAGCATGATGCTCCAGGCTGTTATTGTTTCAGAAGAAGCAACTGTCTCATGCGTGAATATCCCCTTCTCACGGATATGTTAAGTAATTGCTCCCAAGCTGTAGTACATAAGAGGATCCATGAATGGGATGAATGCCTGAGTGAAAATCGTGTTCAATATGACAATTTTAAATATGCAGCTCCTCGCTGTGGAGATAAGAAGGTGGATGAGGATGAGGAATGTGACTGCGGCTCCTTGAAAGAGTGTGCCTTCAACAGGTGCTGTACAACCACTTGCGTCTTTACTCAGGGCACTACTTGTAATATAGGAGGTTGCTGTAAAGAGTGTGCATTTGCACCATTTGGAACTTTGTGCAGAGACAAACTTGGCATTTGTGACCTTCCGGAATACTGTAATGGAATCTCCCAGAATTGCCCGGAAAATTTTTACATCCAGGACGGAACTCCCTGCTCACCACTAGCAGTTTGCATGTCAGGAAATTGCAGTGATCGTAATTTGCAGTGCCAAGCTCTTTTTGGATATGAAGTTAAGGATGCTAACCCAATATGCTATAAATTAAATACCATAGGTGACCGATTTGGAAACTGTGGAGTGAAGAAACAGCGAGGGGGAAGCCAACCTCTCCCATGTCAAGATGACGGTATTTTTTGTGGACTGCTACATTGTGATGGTGTCAGTCTTGTTCCTGGTGGTGGTGAGCACACTACATTTCATCACATAAAGGTACAAGACATCAAGGAAGAGCAGTGCTTTGGGTATGATGCACACCATGGGACAGAAGTTCCAGAAATGGGGCTTGTAGTGGACGGTGCAACCTGTGGCCCTGGGAAATACTGTAAAAACAAAGCCTGTGTTTTTCATCAAACCTTGAATTTTAAATGCAACATCAGCAACTGTAATTTCAGAGGGGTATGTAACAACAGAGGCAATTGTCACTGTATGCAAGGTTGGCAGCCACCACACTGTGAACAAAGAGGAGCAGGTGGCAGTCCAGACAGTGGCCCTACAATTTCCTCTAAGAAAAGATTTCGAGCCAAAATACGTGTGAGTGTGAACAGGATATTACTTGTCTTATTTACTCGTATGGCTCTTATCTTGGTGTCACTTCTTTTGGGTGGAATTTCAAGAGCAATAAAAACTTAGACACCAGAGGGAAACAATCTCCTATAAAAAAAATTGATTTCATTCCATACGAAATGGAGCCACACAATGAACAAAATCATGTCGATCGCTACAAGAAATTATCAATGATTTCCTCAGCCAGCAGTGTAACGTTTCCCAAGTCTGAGATTTTCATCATGAAATAAAATCACTGAGGAGTTAAAATTCTGCCTCTATGTTTAAATTTGTGCTTTATAATTGTTTCTTAAAATCTCACTTTCTCTCTCCTCTCCTCTCCCTCCCTCCATCCTCATTTCTCCACACCCCCCCCATTTGTAAATGTGGGTGCAGATGCTTGTGGAGGCCAGAGGCACAGTTCTTGGAACCAGAGTTGCAGGTGGCTATGGGTAACCCATCGTGGATGCTGAGAACCAAACTCTGGGTCTCTGCAAGAGTAGTAAACATTCTTAACTGTTGAGTCTTAACATCACATAATTTACCATGTCTGAGGTTTTGTTTGGATTTTAATTGTTTTTGTCTTGTTTTGTGGTGCTGAGCAGCACAGTCCCCAAGCCTTACCTAAGCCAGGTAAATGCCCCGCCACTCTACTGTGCCCCAACATTTGGTCACATTCTTTATACTCCTATATGTAAATCCATCTTTTATGGTGTTCATGTTAAAAGTTTTCTAGATGCCTGTGTCAAATATGGACTGCATTAGTGTGTGCTACTGTGAGTATTGCCCTGGTCTGTTTGCAACTCTGGTAGATTATTCTCTGTTTTGTTGTTAATGGAAAATTAGTCTCAAGAGGGACATTTGTGAATTAAATGGACACATGAATGAAAGAAACATTCACATTTTTAGACATCAGAATTTCAGTAGCGGTGTTGAACTTTGCTATGTGACAATGGGAAAATTCTTTGTTTTGTCAAATACCCAGGGATTACACCCAGCATCTAAGATGAGTGACACTCCCTCAAAAGTGTCAAAGTTGATGCAGTACCTTCAATAATGCTGGAGTCGTTTATGTGCTGAATACACACACTAGCTCCTACCATTGTCTTTAGGTTGTACAACGCCAAGAGCTATAGTTGCAGGGGAGTGTGTAACAAGAACGAGTCCTGTCGTTGTAGGTGTGGTTGGAAACCACCAACAGAGAGGATGGGGTAGTAGTGAAGATGGGGGGCTTCCACCTTATAGGCAAAAGTTTGAGAACCAGGATATCCATGCGTGTAAATCAGGCACTTATTCTGACACTTACTCACTTTGTTGTTTTTAATGTTTCAGTGCTTCTCTGCTGACCTTTCTAAAGGAAAAGGGGGCCTTGTGGGAGAGGGGAAGACATCCAAGTGCTGGGATTAAAGGTGTGTGCCACCACACCTTGAACTCACAGAGGTCCGTCTACCTTGTTCCCCACGTGTTGGGATTAAAGGTGTGTACCACCAAACCCAACTACTCTCTCTCTCTCTCTCTCTCTCTCTCTCTCTCTCTCTCTCTCTCTCT